>NC_138051.1:22559179-22876679 GCF_964194185.1 Rhinolophus hipposideros | reverse complement strand
ATAGGGGCAGGCTTACCTTCAGCTGTTGTGAGGTACAGCCTGTGGGTAGTTGGTAATAGGTTTAATTACAATGGAATCTCTTAGCTCAGTAGGCTTCCACAGTCTGTCCTGTGTGATTAACGTCTGTCAGAAATCTATGTCTCGAAGCATGAAGGTAGCAGTCTTGGAATCCAACCTTTGAGTTCCTTCATCTATAAAAACAGTCCTTATAACCCTTCCCTACATGATTTTTAGTTTAGTCTGAAAAGCAGTATATTCCTACTCTGATGAGTTTGACCATGGCCTCATTACAAAATATAATTTGCTATACATAAAGATTCTTCTTGAGAACTAATTAAACTTAGATTTTAAAATTAGGAGACCACCATATCAGTGGTTTCCCAATGTTTATGACTCAAAAAAAAATTAGATGACATTTTAGAAATGGTGCATGAGGTGAGCCTCAGAGGGTAAGAGGGTAAGGGTTGCTAGATGAGGGTAAGGGGGATCAAATATACAATGATGGAAAGAAAACTGACCCTGGATGGTAAACACACAATGTGATATATAAATGATGAATTACAGAATTGTAAACCTGAATTCTATGTAACTTTACTAACAATTGTTACCCCAATAAACTTTAATTAAAAAATTATACACCACCAATACATGTATATGCAATATTTACATAATACATGCATTACTACATATTCATAAATATTATGTATATTACAGAACATACACAAAGTAGGAAATTTAAAAGACTAAAATATAAGCAAACATAAATGAATGTTCGGATTGTCAGTCTCTGAGGAGTACACTCTCTACTTTGGAGAACACTACTCCATAATAAAGCAAACATTTATTGTGCCAAGTCTCACTTAACGAGCTTTATATATATAACTCACTCAATACTCATAACAACCCTCTAAAGGGGTATTGGTATTATCTCCCTTTTACAGGTGAAGGATCGGAAGCTTGAAGGAGTTGAGTGATCTGCTTAAGGTCACACAACTGTTTAGTAGTAGAGCTGAAATTCAAACCCAGAAAGTATGGTCCAGAGTATGGACACTCAACCTCCATGCTGTACAGAGAAGAAAAGCTCATTGGTCAGAACTTCATATTCTAAAATGTAACCTCTCAACCCTTTGTCATCTTACCCCACTGTTATACTAAATTAGACTATCTTTAATATCAATAACATCTCTTTAAAATAAAAAGCAAGTTATGGATAGAGAGGAAGGTAAGGGTGCTCTCTGTAACAGAAGAGTGTATCCTTTTGTTTACCTTGCATCTCCATAAATGCTCCCCAAATACCCCTCCCAGTGATCTCTTTAGAGCAAGCATCAATCAAAAGATCTCCTTATAAGAACAATGGAATATCTGACCCAGGCAATGTTTTCTACATTCGTTAATTATCAGATAGAAAAGGTGGTAGTGTAAATCATTTTCTTTGAACTGTGTTTTGGGGATTTATTATGCATCCCTAGTTTCAATACCTCCAATAAAGAAAGAGAGGTCCTTTAATTGTTTATAGGTCATATTGTTAAAACACAATTCAGGAGAAAAGCAAAGCTCTGTTGAAAATGGAATCTCTTCCATTCTGACCTGGGTCTATGAAATGTTTTTATTGGTAATTATTATTTCATAAACAGAGAAATACAACTCATTAGTCATCCTCATTTACAATAAGAGTACAAATGAGGCTACTTAGAGGAATCTTTTTTGTTGCTGTTATTAAATTTTTTAATGGTGAAATATTAGTAGTATAGTAGCCATATTTTTTTTCTTTTTTTACAAATTTATTGGGGTGACAATTGTTTGTAAAATCACATAGTTTCAGGTGTACAATTCTGTATTATATCATCCATAAATTCCATTGTGTGTTCACCACCCAGAGTCAGTTCTCCTTCCATCACCATACATTTGATCCCCCTAACCCTCATCTCCCATCCACCACCCCCCTTACCCTCTGGTAACCACTAAAATATTGTCTGTGTCTATGAGTTTTTGTTTCTCATTTGTTTGTCTTGTTCTTTTGTTGTTTTTGGTTTATATACTACGTATCAGTGAAATCATATGATTCTCTGCTTTTTCTGCCTGACTTATTTCGCTTAGCATTATACTCTCAAGATCCATCCATGTTGTCACAAATGTTCCTATATCATCTTTTCTTACCGCCGAATAGTATTCCATTGTGTATATATACCATAACTTCTTTATCCATTCATCTATCGAAGGACATTTTGGTTTTTTCCATGTCTTGACCACTGTAAACAAAGCTGCAATGAACACTGGAGCACACGTGTCTTTATGAAAAAAAGTTTTCAAATTTTTTGGGTAGAACCCAGGAAAGGGATTGCTGGGTCATATGGTAATTCTAATCGTAATTTTTTGAGGAACCTCCACATTGCCTTCCATAATGGCTGCACCAGTCTGCATTCCCACCAACAGAGTATGAGGGTTCCTTTTTCTCCACAGCCTTTCCAACACTTGTTACTATTTGTCTTATTGATGACAGCCATTCTGACCGGGGTGAGGTGATATCTCATTGTGGTTTTTATTTGCATTTCTCTCATGATTAGTGATGTTGAACATTTTTTCATGTCTATTTGCCATTTCTATGTTCTCTTTGGAGAAATGTCTCTTCAGGGCCTCTGCCCATTTTTCAATTGGGTTGTTTGTTTTGCTGTTGTTGAGTTTCATGAGTTCCCTGTATATTTTGGATATTAGCCCCTTTTCGGAGGCACTGTTTGCAAAAATCTTCTCCCACTCAGTTGGTTGCCTCTTTATTTTGTCGATGGTTTCTTTTGCTGTGCAGAAGCTTTTAAGTTTGATATAGTCCCATTCGTTTATTTTAGCTTTTACTTCCATTATCTTTGGAGTCAAATTCATAAAATGCCCTTTGAACCCAAGGTCCATAAGTTTAGTACCTATGTTTTCTTCTATGCAGTTTATTGTGTCAGGTCTTATGCTTAACTTTTTTATCTATTTTGAATTAATTTTGGTACACAGTGACAGATAGCAGTCCAGTTTCATTCTTTTGCACGTGGCTATCCAATTCTCTCAGCTCCATTTATTGAAGAGGCTGTCTTTCCTCCGTTGTATGTTTTTAGCTCCTTTGTCAAAAATTATCTGTCCATATTTATGTGGTTTTATTTCTGGGTTCTCAGTTCTATTCCATTGGTCCATGTGTCTGTTTTTTCTGCCAATACCATGCTGTTTTGATTATTATAGCCCTGTAGTACAAGCTAAAGTCAGGGAGTGTGGTACCTCCAGTATTATTCTTTTTTCTTAAGATTGCTTTGGCTATTCGGGGTCTTTTATGGTTCCAAACAAATCTGATAATTTTTTTGTTCTATTTCTTTAAAAAATGCCATTGGGATTTTGATGGGGATTGCATTAAATCTGTATATTGCTTTGGGTAATATGGCCATTTTAACTATGTTGATTCTTCTAATTCATGAGCACGGAATGTCTTTCCATTTCATTGCATCTTCTTCAATTTCTTTCAAAAATGTCTTACAGTTTTCAGCACATAGGTCCTTTACATCCTTGATTAAGTTTATTCCTAGGTATTTTATTCTTTTTGTTGCAATTGCAAAAGAAATTCTTTTTCGTATTTCTTTGTCTGAGATTTCATTGTTACTATATAGGAATGCAATGAACTTTTGTACGTTGATTTTGTAGCCGGCAACTTTACTGTATTCGTTGATTGCTTCTAATAGCTTTTTGGTGGAGTCTTTAGGGTTTTCTGTATATAGCATCATGTCATCTGCAAAGAGTGATAATTTAACTTCTTCATTCCCAATTTGGATGCCTTTTATTTCTTTCTCTTGCCTGATGGCTCTGGCAAGGACTTCCAACACTATGTTGAAAAGCAGAGGTGATAGGGGACAGCCGTGTCCTGTTCCTGAACGTAGAGCAAAGTTTTCCACCATTAATTATGAGATTAGCTGAGGGCTTGTCATAGATGGCCTTTATTATGTTATTTTTCTTCTATACCTATTTTATTAAGTGTTTTAATCATAAATAGATGTTGTATCTTGTCAAATGCTTTTTCTGCATTAATTAATATAACATATGATTTTTGTCCTTTATTTTGTTTATGTGATGTATCACATTGATGGATTTGCGGATGTTGAACCATCTTTGTAACCCGTGGATGAACCCCACTTGGTCATGATGAATAATCTTTTTAATGCATTGTTGTATTCGATTTGCTAGAATTCTGTTTAGGATTTTTGCATCTGTATTCATCAGAGATATTGGTCTGTAGTTTTCTTTTTTTTGTGTTGTCCTTACCAGGTTTCGGTATCAGGGTAATGTTGGCCTCATAAAATGAGTTAGGGAGTACTGACTCTTCTTCAATTCTTTAGAAGAGTTTGAGCAGGATTGGTATTAGATCCTCTTTGAAGGTTTGGTAGAATTCACTAGTGAAGCCATCTGGTTCAGGACTTTTGCTTTTGGGAAGGTTTTGGATGACTGATTCAATTTTGTTACTGGTGATCGGTCTGTTTAGATTCCAGTTCTTCATGGTTCAGCCTTGGAAGGCTATATGTTTCTAAGAACTGTCCATTTCTTCTAGGTTATTGAATTTTGTGGCATATAATCCTTCAGAGTATTCTTGGATGATCCTTTGTATTTTTGTGGTGTTCATGATGACTTCCCCTTTTTCATTTCTGATTTTGTTAATTAGTGTCTTCTCTCTTTTTATCTTAGTGAGTCTAGCCAAGGTTTGTCAATTTTGTTAATGTTTTCAAAGAACCAGTTCTTTGTCACATTAAGTTTTTCTACTGTCTTTTTGTTCTCTATTTCATTTAGTTCTGCTCTGATTTTTGTTATTTCCTTTCTTCTGCTGACCTTGGGTTTCACTTGTTCTTCTTTTTCTAGTTCTTTAAGGTGTAACATGAGGTTATTTATTTGGAATTTTTCTTGTTTCTTGAGATAGGCCTGTAATGATATAAATTTCCCTCTTAAAACCGCTTACGCGGCATCCCAAAAATTTTGGTAAGATGTATTTTCATTCTTATTTGTTTCTATGTATCTTTTGATCTCTCCTCTAATTTCTTCTTTGACCCAGTGGTTCTTTAAAAGTATGTTGTTTAATCTCCATGTATTTGTGTTTTTTCCTGCTTTCTTTTCACAGTTGATATCCAATTTCAAACCCTTGTGATCAGAGAATATGCTTGGTATGATTTCAATCTTCTTAAATTTGATAACGCTGATTTTATGTTCCAATATATGCTCTGTCCTTGAGAATGTTCCATGTACACTCGAAAAGAATGTATAGTCTGATGTTTTAGGATGTAGTGCTCTATATATGTCAATTATGTCCATTTCATCTAATGTGTCAGTTAGGGCTGCTATTTTGTTATTTATTTTCTGTTTGGATGATCTATCCGTAGCTGTCCATGATGTATTTAAGTCTCCTAGTATAACTGTGTTTTGGACAGTTTCTCCATTTAGTTCTTTTAGTAGTTGCTCGGTATATTTCGGTGCTTTTATTTGGGGGCTTTTATTTTATATTTGGGGGCTATTTATGCCCCCAATCAGTTGCTCCCTGATTGGGGGCATAATTATTGATGACTGTTATGTCTTCTTGTTGTATAGTCCCCTTTACCATTATGAAATGTCCATGTTTCTCTCTTGTTATCTTTTCCACACTGAAGTCTGTTTCATCTGATATCATTATGGCTACACCTGATTTTCTCTGGGTACCATTTGCTTGGAGTGTTAATTTCCACCCTTTCACTTTGAGTCTATGCTTGTCCTTGTAGCTGAGATGTGTCTCTTGGAGACAGCATATGGTTGGGTTTAGTTTTTTGATCCAATCTGCTACTCTGTGCCTTTTTATTGGTGAGTTCAGTCCATTTACATTTAGGGTGATTATTGATATGTGAGGATTTTCTATCATTCTATCTAGTTTTTTGGTAAGGCTGTGTCTCCATTGTTTCTTTGCCTTTTTGTTGTTGTCCATTATTTCTGTGTGGTGGTATTCTATGATGTTTCCCTCTGTTTCTTCTTTCATTACAGTATATATTTCTGTTCTGGATTTTGTTTTTTGAGTGGTTACCCTTAAACTTATGTAAAAGAAAATTTGATATTTAGAGTATTCCATTTTCTTCAGCACGCTTACTTTCTCCATTCCCATGTTCCGGTTCAGGCCCTTATGCTCCCCCTTTTAATGTTTCGGTTGCCACAAATTGTTCCTGTTGGTGGTGGTCGAATAGCCTCCTTTAGTATTTCTTGTAGTGCAGGTCATGTATTAGAAAATTCCCTCAGCTTCTGTATGTCTGGAACGGTTTTTATTCCTCTTTCATATCTAAAGGATATCTTTGCTGGATATATTATTCTTGGCTCATAATTTCTCTCTTTCAATAGTTTGAATATTTGGTTCCACTCCCTCCTAGATTGTAGAGTTTCTGCTGAAAAATCTGATGATAATCTAATGGGCTTTCCTTTGTAGGTTACCGTCTTCTTTTCCCTGGCTGCCTTGGGGATTCTTTCTTGTCGTTGATTTTAGACAGCTTCAATACAACGTGCCTTGGAGAAGGCCTGTTGGATTGAGATAACTAGGTGTTTTATTTGCTTCTTGGATTCAAGGATCCAGTTCTGTCCACAAGTTTGGGAAGTTCTCATCAACAATTTGTTTGAATATATTCTCTGTTCTCTTCTCTTTCTTCTCCTTCTGGTATGTCCATTATTCCTATATTGCTCTTTCCGATGGAGTCATAAAGTTCTTGTAGAGTTCTTTCATTTCTTTTAAGTCTCAAGTCTCTTTCTTCCTCCATCTGTGTCATTTCCAGGTTTCTATCTTCAATATCACTGATTCTTTCCTGTATCTGGTCAACTCTACTACCTAAGCTGGTTATTTCATTCTTAGTTTCTTCTATTGAGTTCTTAATCTCCAGAAATTCTTTTTGGTTCTTTTTTAAAATTTAAGTCTCTTTCGTAAAATGATCATGTTGTTCTTTGGTTGTGTTTCTGAAGTCATTAAACTACCTTTCTGTGTTTTCTTGCATCTTGTTGAGTATTTTCAGAACTGCAATCTTGAATTCTCCATCATTTTAGTCACATATTTTCATATCTTTAAGTTCCTTTTCTGGAGACTTTTCACTTTCTTTCTGAGCTGTCTTGTTGCCTTGGTTATTCATGGCAATTACTGATTTATTATTTCTCTTCCTAAACATCTACAGGAGTGGCTTCTGCAACAGGTTGGTAGGAAGAGGTCTTTCTTTTGTTTTCCAGTACTTGTTGGTAGAGTGTTTTATTTTCTCTCCGACTGCAGCCTTTTTTTTTCTCTCTCACACGGTAGTGCTATGTTTTTTCTGCACTATTCCAGCTTCTCACACAATGGGGGGATTCCCTGGGAAGACGGGCCTCTCCTCTGTTAATAGTTCACCTGGGTCACAGGGCGCAGTGTCCATGTGGGTGCGGAGAGTTTTTGAAGTTGCAAAGCTCTTCCTACACCAGATTCAGAGCTTGTATGTTTCAGCAGTTCTGTTTACTCCTGCAGGGATCTGCCCAGATAGGGGCCAGGGGTGGGGTGAGTTGTGAGAGGTGGTCCAGAGCAATGGTGGCAACCATCACCACAGCCGGTCCTGCTTCCACAGCTCCCTCCCCTTTGCCAGAACTAGTCGGGCTGCGAATCTGTGTCTGCGGTCCACAGCTCTCAGAACAGCAAATATTCAGTTCTTTTGATCTGACACTGCTACTGTTCCACTTCTAGCACCGGGCACGTGGGGGCCGGGCGAGCTCTGGGAGGGTAGGGAGGGGGCTGCTAGTCTCAGTGCCTAAGGCTTTTGTTCTCTGCTCAGCAGTGAGGGCTTAAACCACCGTTTTCAGCCTTCTTCCCTCAGTGTTTTCTTCGAGGTCTCTGCCGTGAGCGTCGGGTTCAGCCGTGTTATATGCTGCCCCCTCAGCCCTGTGGGCCATATGCGGAGCCCTACCAGTCCGAGTTCTTCCCTCTCTCGCAGCTGCGGTAGTTCTGGGATGCAGCAAGCTCGGAGCAGTGAGCTAGGTCTGCGTCCTGCGCCAGCGCAGCTCCGGCTCTGCACTTCTGCCTTCCCTCCTCCCCCGCTCACGCGATTCTCCCACCTGTAGGTGAATTCAGTAGTGGACCTCTTCATCTTGCCTGTCTGCTGTACAGGGAGTCCTTTGTGGAGTTATTGTTGTCCGATTAGTTGTAAATTCCAGGGGAGCTTTAGAGGCTCACCTCATGCCGCCATTTTGATTAAGAATCTAGAGGAATCTTAATGGAGAATCAATAACAGGCCGATACCCAGTTAGAACAAATAATTACAAGTCACAGTCACAGAGTTAAAATACAGTTAGAGGAAGCTCATTGTTTATCTAGAATAGTGATTAGCACCTGGTAGGTTCTCAATAAATAATTAGACCTAGCACTGAGGTTATATATAAAGTTAGATGAGCATTTCTAGTCCATCCTAGGATATAACTATAATTAATAACATTGTTTTAGGAGGGAAAATGGATTCCCAAATTCAAATTAGGTATTCTAATCACAGGTTAACATAGGTGTTCCATGATATCACTGGAGAAAGTAATGGACACTCAGCAAGAAGAAATTCAACCTCCAGTGATTTTCCATAGCCTCATCCTCCAAATTACAGCAGCTACCAGCCACCTGAAGAGAAGAAAACCCCTCCACACACCCCAACAGCCACACCTGAGAGGGAAGAAAATTTGGAAATAATTTTCCTGGCTTAAAGGGAGGATCGCTGCTCCTGGTATAGCTTGGTCTTGCTGTTTCCAGGCAAGATGTTCCAGAATTAGTTTGTTATGACTGTTTGCTATTCTCTACATTATATATTTTTAATAAAATTTCCTCAGCAGAAAAGACAAATCTTTAAAGGACAAACTCCTATAAAAGAGACTTAGTGCATTTACCCTAAAGCTTGACAGGTCTGTATTTATTTCAAGCAGAGCATTTTCAAAGGGAAAAATAACTTCTAGGTACTTACTCAAAACAGCCATTTCATCCATCCTTTTCCCTTCTCTACTCAAATCAATGCTCTTCATTATTACTCTGACCATGATTTAAAATGTTGAATAAACTCCCACAAATTTAAATTAATTATAAGATCAAAAGATTTTCATTAACCTCTTCTTTTCCATCTTATTCACTATGCATGTTTAGTTTTTTCCTCATGTGCAGTTACGAAATGCTTTCCTTATTGAATAATTATATTTCTATGTCTGAGACTTCTTCCAGGCTGTACCTATACTTGAAAAATATACCTGGTTCTCACCTCTAGTATCTTATTTTTTAAAACACTCCTGTAATTTCTCCTTTTCCTTTTATCTTTCCTTTGCTTCAGGACAAGAAGCAAATATTTACTGGCTCTACATAACAAAAACTAATTGTTCCGAAACACCAATCCTTGGACCATTGCTGTTGCAGAGTTTGGACCATGCATACAAAAGTGAGAAATATAAGCTGTACGTACACACACACACACACACACACACACACCCATATACCCCTACTGGTGTAAAGGTGCCAGCTGAAAGTATCTTTTTGGGAGAAGTTTTATCTTTTAATCTGAGATTATTTTCTCATACTTTTTTCAATATTAGAAAAAACTGATTCTTACATAATAATGGCAATGTTAGTTTCTTTAATTATTTTTTTCATTATTTGTCAAAATAAAATTTGGCTGTCCTCAAAATTTGTTTACAAGTAAGGTTTCATTATGTTAATTTTCAAAATTTGAGGGAGCAAGTTCTCTAGTCTTTGAAATTCGAAAGTCTGGGAAACACTAATCTAAACAATTGACTTGGCCCTTCTTTATTAACCTCTTTGCAATGTATCCATTTTGTTTCATGTACTTAATGTTATTTATTTAATTAAATTTACAGATGTCATTCCATTAACTCTATTCCCTTTAACAATCATACCACAGAAGTAGAAAAATCAGAACGTATCTGTTGTTTTAATCTATACAATGTCTAAACTGTGTCAGATATAGACAGATGCCTAATAAATACTGTCCAATGCTGGTATTAGAAGATCTTGTTTCATTTAAAAAATACTTTAGGAAAGTGATTTTGCTTGTGGAATCATCTCTTTTGTTATATTTCTAAAACACAGTAAGGAAACAAATATGGGCAACACTGTGTGTTAAAGTCAAAATGAAGTTGCTAGTCAGTTAGCAATAATTCACATGATAAGTAAGAAAGGGTATATTATCTCCATTTATAAAGAGTTATGTAGTCTCAGAGATTATGGCTAAGCTACTTCACCATTTTTATTAAATACCTAAACAAGGCAGCTCTGAAGAGCTAAGCAACTGCTAAGTCAATTTAATTTGAACTTGGGTTGGGTGCTAAGAGTCCTGAATTTTACTTCTAATTCTATCACTAAGCAATTGTGTAACCTTGGATGAATTATCTCATGGCCTTGAATTTTAATTTTGTTGTTGTTGTTCCTAAAAGACAAGGCATGAATTACATAATTTCTAAAATCCTAGGCAATTCTAACATTAAATGAATCTGAGATTCTGCTCCCACTGATCCTAGAAGGTAGCAAATACTGTTATACTCCTTTTATACCTAGAAATAATCTCTTCAGAGGAAATCCAACCATTTGCAATAACGTGATGAACTTAGCAGACATTATGTTAAGTGAAATAAGCCAGACAGAAAGGAAAATACTGCATCTCACTTATATGTGGAATCTAAAAAAGTTTAATTCATAAAATCTGACAGTAGAATGGCTGTTGCCAGAGGCTGGGGAATTGGGGGGTGGGGGGTGGGAATGGGGAGGTGTTGGTCAAAGGGTACTAAGATTCAGTTATGAAGGCTGAATAAATTCTGGAGATCAAAACTGTAACATGGTAACTATAATTAACAATACTATATTGTATACTTGAAATTTTCTAAGGGGATAGATCTTATAGCTTCTAAAACACATACACACAAGTAACAAAGTAGAGGTAACGGATAAGTTATTTAGCTTAATTGTGACGATCTTTTCAATAATGTTATAGTAGATATAAATCAACATCAAATTGTATACCATAAATATATACAATTTCTATATGTAAAAGACATCTCAATAAATTTGTTTAAAAAAAATGAAGAAAGAAAGAACTTCAGATGCGGCAAGTTTATTTGAATAAGCAGAGCTGAGATCTGGAATTATGGAATCAACAATTCCAAATCCTGGTATTATAACCTCTTAGAATGGTCCTAATTATCTCACTAGTTTCAGCATAACTTTTTAAAACTCATCAAAGTAAACTCAATTTGAAATCTCTTTAAGTAAAACATGGCAGAGAATAATTTAAGAAGGATTTTTGCAAAATCAAATAAGAGATAGGGTGCTGGAACTTTTAAACGGCTTGGGATCACTGTGATTAGACAACTGTAAAAGCAGAATGGTAATACAGTTATGAATATAATCCCTGGTGACTTACTGCCTGACTCATCCAAAATCATGCCCTTCCCACTGCAGTTAAAATGTTATCTCCCATCAAAATATGACATCCAAAAACAACATGCCAGTAACTCTAGGCCTTTGGGAACTGCAATGAACATCATTCAAATTAATTCTGACTGACATTTTGGTAAATCACCTCTTGAAGTCAGGAAAGGAACACTTTTAAAGAACTCGAATAGTGCCAAAATAGTTTAGGAGTAAAAACCACATTCATCACTCAGAGGAGAAGTGCCAGGAGAGTCTAAGCCAGAAAAATGGCAGCCACATCATCTCAACTGGAACACGAGTGATATGTCTTCGTTAACAATACTGATTTAACAACTCCCACTATATGAATGGTATACTAGATAAGATATACCTATATCTATCTATCTATATTTATATACAGATAGATACAGAAATATTTATGTGCACTCATTTATATTTTAGAAAGATAGCTCAATAATTAAGAGCAAGGCTTTGGAATCAGCAAGAATATATTCAAACATGGGCTCTGCCACTATTGGCTCTTGTTGGGCTTTAAGAAAGTTAATTTCTCTAAGCCTCAGTTTTCTAAACTATATATAAAGTGCAGGTGGTGAAAACACATATTTTTTATGGCCGATGGCAGGACTAAATAAGATGATGCATAGTGTTCAGCACCATGCTGGGCATAAATTAATAAATTAGTTAAAGTTAGCTGTTTATATACAACACATATATTATATACATACATCACATATATGTATATGTATGTATGTATGACATATATATGACATATATATACATACATATATATAATAGTTAAAGCTTAAATCCATTACAAGATCCATTACAAGTAGGAAGAATTATGAAATTATATCCTAGAATTCTATTTAGAGTTCTATTTGTAAATAATAACCCTTGCAGAGTGAGGAAGCTAGTATTTATTGAGCATTTGCTATGCTAGACACCCTGTTGGGTCCTTTACATACATATATTTATACATATTTACATACATTAGCTCATTTAATCCTCTTGTGGAAAGAAACTAAGGTTGAAAGAGTTTATAACAATTTGCCCAAGGTGATACAGCTAACAGTTGTTAAAGCCAGGATTTGTCCCTGGGTCTGCCTTCAAAAACCAATAAACCTAATCCTATACCTTAATTAGAGATAGCAAAACTTAATTGAGGCTGTTCCTCTCTCCAATTCACCCCCTTCCACAAGCATCCCCCTGACACAGCTCTAGCTCACATAGATCTTTATCCCTAATCACCTTAACTAATATAATAATGACCTAACTTGGCTCTTCTCCAGGATTTCCTTGCCCCAGTCTATTATTACTTCCAGCTGCCAGAATAAACTTCCTGAAGTTCAACTTCATGTGTGGTGTCCTGTTTCTAATCTTCAATGATTCTCCCTACTTGAATTAAGTCCAAATACACCAGACTTTCCTTCAGTATTCTCAACAATCATAAGTCAATCCTTCTTTTCACCCCTTTCCCAGTTTAGTGCTGCATTTTGGATGTTTCAGTTGACCTGGATTACCCATGGTTTCCAGGATAATGCCCAGCTACCCTGGACAACCTTAACTGTCTTGCTTTGATGCCTTCAGCAGATTCCTGTTCACCTGTGTCACCACCCAGGCCCCGGTTCCCATATATCCAGCCCCATCAAAACCTTACCCATATTCTGGGGCTCAGCAAATATAATTTCATTAATCAAACATTTTCTGATCTCTCAGCACGCTTTATGATCATTCCCTCCCTCCTCTCAATATCCACAGCTCTTTATTTTTCATTTTTTGCCATGTATTATAGTACCACAGGCTGTCCTCATCTTGAAAGCAGAAACTCAGTCTTATTTATTAAGCGTCCCAGTGATTTGAAGATAGTAATAGTTACAACCACCATTTATATATTGTTTATTATATTCTAGGCATTGTTCTAAGATTTTTTACATGTATTAACTCAACTCACATAACAAACCTATTAGGCATGCGTGGTAGGCAGCCTATAGGATGGCCTGCAATGATCCTTGCCTCTTAGTATTTACACATGTCTGTAATCAGCTCATCTTGAGTGTGGGCTGGACATAGCAACTTACTACTAATGAATACAATATGGGAAAAGTGATGGGGTATCACTTTTGAGGTTAGGTTACTAAAAGACTGTGGCTTCCATCTTGTGTTCCCTCTTTATCTGCTGGAGGGAAACCAGGTGCCATATAATGAGCTGTGTCATGAAGAGACTCACAAGGCAAGGAATCAAGAGAAGCTTCAGGCCAACTGGCAGAAAGGACCTGAAGACTTCTGCCCAATTGTTCATGGAGAACTGAATCCTGCAAATAACCAGGAGAGCGAGGAAGCAGATGCTTAGCCCATCGGGTGTTTAGGTGAGACCACAGCCCTTGCTGACATCCTGAAAGCAGCCTAAAGAGAATCCCTGAAGCAGAGGGACGCAGCTAAGCCATGCCTGGATTCCTGACTCAGTTTCTTGGTAATCTGTTATGCAGCAGATGATAAATACAGTTAAGTACTGTTATTGTTATTTTACTTTTCAGATGGGAATGCTGAGGCTTAGGTACCTAGGCAGGGATAGGGACACGGTTCAAACCAGGGCAGTATAGCTGCAGAGTCCACCCTCCTCATCACAAAGCTGGATTACCTCATAAACGAATGGAAGTTCTTTCCCTAAATTAGACTATAACATAGCTAAGTGATTTGAACTCAAACAAACAATTAAAAGTCAGCTGTAATAGGGTTTATAGTATCCTAATTCACAATTGTATCAATGGGTCACTGTTGATATCACACAGACTTATATTAAATAAACTTTTTTCAATATGTGTTTATGTCTCCCTTGAGTCTCCTGTGCAGCTTTACTGATATGTATGTAAACTTACATTTGGAGGTCTGTTCATCTCAGTTTATATTTAAAGCATAAAACATAGTTAGTACTAAGTGTAGTGAGGTTGAAAGAGGCTTTGGAACCTCACTAATCTAGAACTGAGGCCACCACTGACAATTTCTGCCAGTGTGATATTAGGCAACTCATATTAGAGGCAGAACTCCTCTGAGCCATGGCTACCACCAATGTACAATGGAACCAGGAATAGTACCTACCCTCATAGAAGTCTAGGCTTACCTTCCGAGGCAATTAAATCGTTTAGGGCAGTGTCTGGTAATTTTCTCTTTAAGGCCTTGCTGAAATTTCACGCGTTTCACAAGGTCTTCCTTGGCCACAAAAGTTAAAAAGGCTGATTCTTCTTCAGAATTCCTCTAGCATTTATCTTTCCTACTCATATGTGTCTGCTAGAAAGCAAGAAAATATAATCTCTTTATAATATACAATTAAATGATTCATTCACAAAGTCTTAATTGAATACCCTGTGTAAGTCCTGGACTGTAGTAATAAGGGAGTTCGGAATAAAGAGGGCAACCAGTAAATATCTGTTAATTTAATAGTTGAACAATCCATATTACACAGTTTGACTATCACAGGAAAAAATGAGCACTCTTACAATGGATTTCGAAGATAACTGTCCTGGTTTGGTTCACAAAAACTTGTTAGGAAGTAGGAGGATGACCAAGCTAAGTTCCAGAGGCCGTACCTCACTGTGCTACAGGGTGTGTGTTGTTCAGGATAGTTGTCACCTCCCCTGCCACCTACATTCATTTCTGCATCCTAGGAGGGAAGTTGGGAACTCCACTTCTCATAACACCTAGGCCCTCTCAGAGGCCCTTAGTGCCCTATAAGAGGCACTCCTACAGATCGAAGTTCACTTCCCAGTGGCAACTACAGGCAGGAAGCTTAGATTAGGGGAGGTGCACCCTGCTTTCGACTTCTGAGGATTTCTACTAAGAATCACCCACAAAGGAGCTACACACAGCTGATATCACTGTCTGCAGCTTCCCTGCAAACCCTGTATCACTGGATTTCTTGAAACATTTCCTGAATCATCTCCTGACTTCAACTACTCAGAATTTCCAAAAGTTGTATAAGCCTCTGATTCCATCTGAAAGAACTTCTAATTTCTCACCCAAATACCTTAGTGGCTTCTATTTTCCTGATCGAACTCAGATTCATAGACTATGCTACGATTTGGTGATTTCATAATAACAGTATCATACATTAAACACAAAATCATTCCCTAACAGAAAATGCCTCTCAATTATTTTTCCCTAGAACTTATAGAATTACAATATTGAAAGCGGTAAGTGCCCTCCTAGTATCAATTAATTGTTAGTATACCTACTCTTAATGAATTTATTATTTATGATTCCTAAAAGGCCCTAGAATTCTGACCTTTGGGGGGAATAAACGTGATGGAAGAATTGAAAGTCACAGCACAAGATAATGCTACAGACAATAATGAAAAGACATATCTATTCTTAATAGCATAGCCTATGGTTCAGACACCAGACCTAGATTGCCTGGGTTCAAATTCTAGCTCTTCCATTCACTTGACCATGGTGCCTCAGTTTTCTCCTCTATAAAATGGGAATAAGATCTTGTAGGGTAGTTAAGGGAATAAATGAGTTAATATATAAAAAGTGCTTATAATAGTGTCCTGCACTATAAACATGGCTACCAGGTCTGCACTGTTATTTTTGTTATCATTATTATTTAATATTTAGTCACATTAGATGGCAGAATGGCCAATATCCTGAATCCCCAAATTCACACTGGCACATGCTGCCACCAATTCCTGATAGTAGAATCACATGACACAGGAGTACTCCAGGCAAGAGTACACTTTATGACAGTCTCCTACCCTGGAAAACTTGCCAGTGTCCATGACAGGGTTTCTTTTTTCTTCTCTCCCATAAACCTTGACTAGAGCAGGAAAACCACCTCCCAATCCCCTTTCCACAGATCCCACAGTCCGTTCTCTCTATCTTTTGTAACTGTGACATAGCTAAGGCTTAAGAGTAGTATATGCTTAACATTTATTAACACTGTATTATATGCTAGACAATATACTAAATATTCTACGTGTATCAAAGTCTAATGACACTCTAGAGATAGACATTTTTATTATCCTCACCCCCAATTTTTTTAAAAAAGATAAAACTAAGTTTGGGAATACTGAGGGCACACAGCTGGTAATAGATAATGCAATTTACACTCAGAAAGACTCAAGAGCCCTTACTCTGAACCACCACATACATGCTCAAGGTGTTTGTATTGCCCTAATGACCGGATTTACATTAAGGGACAATTGGTGAGGGGAAAAGCGTTTTCTAAAAATCGATGAAACTATTAAAATCCTTGATCTCTTCCTTTGTCCACAGAAAACTGCATTTGTAACTCAGTGTGTCTATTATGCGTATTCTTTTTACTTAACGGGAAGAAAAGGTTAGGTATTTAAAAAAAGGTGAGGAAGCCATTGGAGGATGCCATAAATTTATTCTGTCAGGCAGGCCGAGTTTTGTGACAGTCAGAGACATGGCTTGATACAAAGATGTGAAGTGTGACTTTTTTGACTGTCATACTGGATGAGACGGATGGATTTTGGAACCCATCCCAGGAAGCTGAGACACTCATGTGGTCAAGTGTTGGTCTCTCTGCTCAAATTTGACTTGCTGTCTCCAAAGTTGTTGGATTTTGCCAGCCCTCCAGATGCTGCACTGTGTCTTTGCAAACGAGGTTGGTTTGACACCATCTGCAAGACCCTGCATTGGTCCTAGCAAGATGAGCCATTGTTTCCTGAGAAATTAATGGACATTCTCACATCCTACCTGTGTTAATTGAGCTATTTTCACACATGCTAATGTGTCAGTTACCCAGGACCTAGTTCTCACTTACATACTCTGCATTGGATATGCATATAAATGGGAGAAATCTTGGAACTTGCTGCCAAAATCCAGATAGCCTACTATTCAGCAAATGAGAACAGCTAGTGCTTGAAGAAATTATATTTCCAGAAATAAATGTACAGGATTCATGTT
Organism: Rhinolophus hipposideros; assembly: GCF_964194185.1. NCBI lineage: Eukaryota > Metazoa > Chordata > Mammalia > Chiroptera > Rhinolophidae > Rhinolophus > Rhinolophus hipposideros. The sequence goes on along the minus strand of NC_138051.1, from coordinate 22,859,320 downwards.
TTCAGAAGTAAACTGGTCTAAGTAAATTAGATCACTGGGGTACTCCACTATATAAAGGAACTGATCCTGAATAAGTCACCTGGCTTACCTATAATTTAGTTCCTTACCATGCTTTCAATAGAGACAATAATACTTTTCCATGCTCTAGAGTTATTTCACTCCAACATCACCATGGAGCAAAATGCAGGAAAATAAGTGTGAGTCTGGGCTTCCATCCAAAGGTGTTTAGTTAATGAAGTACCCAAAGTACTTGCTCTAAGGAAATTCCATTTACCTGCTTTATTAGATATTCTCTTATCAGAAGCGAGTGGAAATAATGGTTGTCAAATTAACCCAAAAGAAAGTTAAAGTGGGATATAGTTAAAATAGTCCTAGGCATTTCCTTTCAAATTAAAATATATGACTGTGCATTATTTCACCAATATTTTGATAAGGAACCAAATAATTTTTCACTTTGTGTGGACCTTTCACTGAGTGTGGGTCTGTCTGCTGATTGGTGTTTTCCTTCATCTTTCTTGCAGAAGCCATATCCATAATGTATTTTCTATGAGTTCTATCTAGGGTTCATCCAACTTATAGAAACTTACACAGGAATTTGAGGGGGGTGTCCTTATAGATTTTTATGTATTTCTTTGTCTCACCCAAATCTAATTCTATACTTTTTCAAGTAACTTAACTTTAAAATGCTCTTCCAAAGCATTCAATTTTGTTGTCACAGAAACACAAGTTTCTTTTCTGCACTAATATTTCATAGCTGTAAAATGCAATGAAGATTATAAGTAATTTTTTTTTAAGATTTTATTGGGGAAGGGGAACAGGACTTTATTGGGCAACAGTGTGTACTTCCAGGCCTTTTTTCCAAGTCAAGTCGTTGTCCTTTCAATCTTAGTTGTGGAGGGTGCTGTTCAGCTTCAAGTTGTTGTCTTTTCAGTCTTAGTTGTGGAGGGCGCAGCTCAGCTCCAGGTCCAGTTGCCATTGCTAGTTGCAGGGGACGCAGCCCACCATCCCTTGCGGGAGTTGAACCGGCAACCTTGTGGTTGAGAGCCCACTGGCCCATGTGGGAATCGAACCGGCAGCCTTCGGAGTTACGAGCATGGGGCTCTAACCGCCTGAGCCACCAGGCCAGCCCAAGATTATAAGTAATTTTATGTGGTTAAAAGAACAAGTACAAATGGCATACATATATGGACCTAGGAACAAACACAACACTTGATAAACATGCAACTCATTTTGTAGAAGCCAGAAGTATGTGGGATTCTAGCGAACCACCTACTGGCCATGGGCATTCCATGTGCCACAATGGGACAGAAAGGGCTGACTGATACAACAACTTGATTGTGTGTTTCTACACACCCACTCCAATTACATGTACACGTGACCCACAGTGAATGCAACTGTGTAGAATTAGATTATCTGGCATTTTCCCTAACCATAATTGCTTAAGGGGAAAAAGTGCCCCCCTTGGCATTAACCTCAATGACTCAAAACACAGCTAAAAATGCACATTTTTTTAAAATTATGGATCATCCAAGCAATTTATATAGCATAGCAAGGTAACAAGTTTTAGTGCCTCATAAACTGCTAGCCATCCAAAATGTACCACATATAAAATGTCCAAGATTATTATATTGTTCCAGAACAAAGACAAAAAGTTTGGAATGTAATGAGAACTGTATTTCCATCTTTGTCTCAGGCCTAGAGAATAAAAAATATTTTCCTGTTTTTGTCTCAGGCCTAGAGAATAAAGAATATTTTCCTGTTTTTATTTGTTATCTTCATAGGTTGAAGACAACAAATACATCATAACTTTCAAAGGGTGTCAGATTGTACTAGTTTTCCTTTCCAGGGCAGTGTCTGTGTAAGACACACTCTGGCTGTTTCAGGAAAACAAAAACCTCACCTAGCCAAGTAACACCTTCCATGTGGTTTCTCTGTTCCCGTTGGAATTCCAGGATGTGGATTTCTCACTACTACTTAAACTCAAAATCAGACGAATCAAAAGGATGGAGATGGAGAAATGAATAGGACCTGCCATGTGGAAGGAATCAACTTCAGGATGTGGGAATGCTAGCTAATGTCACACATTTCCTGAAAATCCTAGAGGAAGTCACTTACAGAACTGCCCATTTCATTGATAAGGCACGGCCATATTTAAAATCTTTTTTAAAACAATGAAAAAAGGTCTTTGAGGCTCTCATTTTGAGAGCCTCAAATGAGAAGGCTACAGATTATAAGAGACAGATTATAAGAGACTTAACCGTTCGCTACAGATTATAAGAGACTTAACCATCCCTCAGTCTCTGGGGATTATGGGAATTTCTAATTTGTTTGGAGATGAGACGACCACCAAAGGGTTTCCGTATTTCATTCCCCATGTTTTTGCGATCAAGGAGTGTTTGATTTTGTATTAAGGACCTAATACAGAATGCAAATTGATAGAAAATTCAACAAACAAGGTAAAAAATTATACTTTAGCTGTGCAGAAGCTTTTTATTTTGATATAGTCCCATTCATTTACTTTAGCTTTTACTTCCCTTGCCTTTGGAGTCAAATTCGTAAAATACTCTTTGAACCAAAGGTCCACAGGTTTAGTACTTATGTTTTCTTCTATGCATTTTATTGTTTCAGGTCTTATGTTGAGGTCTTTGATCCATTTTTTAAATGAATTTTGGTACATGGTGACAGACAGCAGTCCAGTTTCATTCTTTTGCATGTGGCTTCTGCACAGCAAAAGAAACCATCGACAAAACAAAGAGGAAACCAACCGAATGGGAGAAGATTTTTGCAAACAATGCCTCCGATAAAGGGCTAATATCCAAAATATGTAAGGAACTCATACAACTCAACAACAACAAAAAACAAAAAATCCAATTAAAAAATGGGCAGAGGACCTAAAGAGACATTTCTCCAAAGAGGACATACAAATGGTAAATAGACATATGAAAAAATGCTCAACATCACTAATCATCAGAGAAATGCAAATAAAAACCATATTACCTCACCCCAGTTAGAATGGCTATCATCAACGAGACAAATAGTAACAAGTGTTGGAGAGGCTGTGGAGAAAAAGGAACTCTCACACACTGTTGGTGGGAATGCAGACTGGTGCAGCCGTTGTGGAAGGCAGTGTGGAGGTTCCCAAAAAATTATGACTAGAATTACCATATGACCCAGCAATCCCTCTCCTGGGTATCTACCCAAAAAATCTAAAAACATTATCCATAAAGACACGTGCGCTCCAATGCTCATTGCAGCTTTGTTTGGCCAAGACATGGAAACAACCAAAATGTCCTTCGATAGATGAATGGATAAAGAAGTTGTGGTATATATACACAATGGAATACTATTCGATGGTAAGAAAGGATGAAATAATACCATTTGCAACAACATGGATGGATCTTGAGATTATAATGCTAAGTGAAATAAGTCAGACAGAAAAAGTAGAGAACCGTATGATTTCACTGATATGTGGTATATAAAACTGAAAACAACAAAAGAACAAGACAAACAAGAAACAAAAACTCATAGACAGAGACAATAGTTTAGTGGTTACCAGAGGCTAAGGCGGGTAAACGGGGTCTAATATATGGTGATGGAAGGAAAACTGACTCTGGGTGGTGAACACACAATAGGATTTATAGATGATGTATTACAGAATTGTACACCTGAAATCTATGTAACTTTACTAACAACTGTCACCCCAATAAACTTTAATTTAAAAATATATGTACTTTAACATAAAATTTCTAACATGACATGTTATTTATCTGTTTAATACTTCATGCTGTGCACAACATAAAATCAGTCTGTCATAACCTTAAAGCCTTTTTTTCTGGTTCTGAAAGCTCCAGAAAAAATTGCTGTTCTTGGACTTTCTCAAGCATAAAAATGAAAACCAGATTTTTTTTCTTGGAAAAGATGAATTACAAACTTGACAAAACTTGACAGTGGGTAATTAGCATGCCCAGTGCAAGTTAAGAGAATGGGTTGACAAGCACAAAGACGACTCAGAAAAACATGGGCATATTTTGCATGTGTCTTACTACGTAAATGATTAAAAACATTACTATATATGTTAATTGCCACCAACTCCAATACAACCCTAGTGGAAGACAACATTAAGTCGTGGAAAACAGTACATCTGCAATTGTTTGTCTATTCTATAAACAAGTTTAATTGGAATCTAAGAACAGCAAGGGACAAAAGCTCCGTTCATTAGGGACCAACTAACTGTAAAGGGCAGATAAAAAAACCTTTTGTCGGGTACAGATGTACCTCCCAAACATCATCAGAGACCATCCGGCAGCACACAAATCAGTAATAAGAGGTGTTCTCATTATTAAGCTTATAAAGCATAAACCAGGTCACCACAAGCTTTGAAGGTACTGATCATCAATTATTTCGCTAATTGTTTGTTCTGTTTGCGTGTCTCAGGGTAAAAGGGAAAAGTCACTGAAGCGAAAAAGAGACACCAATAATTGCTACCTCAGTGACAGTTGGTTTTTCGTTATCTCATTATTTATGATTTGTTTTGTTGTGCGTATGTGACTTTAAGTCTACTGTATTAATGTACACCCAAGAATCCTACTGTGTAACACTTGCAAAAGAATTACACAAATTAATCAGCAAGCCCAGGCATAGAATCTGCCCTGCAAAGTCCTTTAAGGCTGTTAATAACTCGTGCGTGTGGTGTGTGTGTGTGTGTCTGTGTGTGTGTCTGTGTGTGTGTGAATGAATTTAAGAACCCTCACTTATGGCACATTGAGTGTCTGCTGTTGGGGAAGTGCTATGTAACATGTTGCAACATAAAATGCCAAACTTTCTCCGGCCATTACCATTTTGCTGTCAGGAACCACAAGACTTTCAAAGTGTCCTAGAAAGTGGATTAAACCTCCTTAAAGAACAACAACAACTTCAGGTTAATGTGAGGCAATGAAGCTGGAATATCATATGATTCCAGAATAAGATTGAATTTTCTCCGTCCTAACCATGAAAATAAAAGGTATGTTAGGATGAAGGCATCGCTTGCTAGAGCTTCCGAGAGGCCATCAGTTCACAAAGCAGCTATTTCTGGCCATCTGTAAGCTGTAAGGTCACAACTCCATTTTATTCTTCCTTCTATTCATTAATATCCCACTAACAGATTAAATATTACCCGAAACTAAAGGCTATAAACTAATTATTAAACTGAAAACAGAGCAAATTCTCTTATAAAGCATGTTTTTAAATGTGTGCACACAGCCACACATTTAGACTTTTCAAAGGTAGAGGAAACCAATGCAAGTGTCCATGTATTTAGTATGCCAAAGAAATTACTATTTTGTTTACATCAGACTTCCAAAAAGTCAAAAAAGAAAACCTTTCTTTGTGGAAGAGACCTTCCATTTCCTGTCTCCCCCACCCCCAACACCCTATCCCTGACTTAATTAAGGTTGGAAAAAGCACAAAACTGACAGGGTCTTCATTTTGCAGAGCTCATTTCTTAGTACAGACCACTAGTGGTCTCTTTCTAGAAGAAATGAAAATAAATAATTACTCCTGAACTAAATGTTAGTCACTTCTAGTAACTTGACAAAGTCCATGCCCTTCAAATCAGAATCGACTTTCTCTGAACAAATTGGGCTGACAGGAATAAACCGATGTGATAATGTGTCTTGTTCTGAAGAAAGTAAAGCCCAATTCTCCTAAATAGGGGGGGGGAAAAGAGGTTCTTAAAAAATACCTAGTTTTCTTGCAAAATTACCATGAGGAAGAATAGATTTCAGGTAACTGCACCTGTACTGTGGAAAATTACTCTTCAATTATACATGTAATTAGAGTTGTTGTTTAACTGTTATGAAAAACCTGCAGTGTGCTCAAAGGTGCATGGAACTCATGTAAAGATTCTGTCATTGGAAGTAGGTGAGGGAAGATGACTGGGGATAGAAAGCAGAGTAACAGAGAAAGCTGCTGGAGAACAGGTCTTTATACAGTACTTAAATGACACACAGTGAGAAACTATTCCGACGTATATGATCATTACAATCTTCTTACATGGCAAGATTACTGAGATCTATATTGCACTAAGATCCCCTTATTAAACATCACCAGTGCACTGGTACTAAGTGGTAATATACAGTTACTAATGGTCAATACATCACCTAAAGTTTGGGTTTCTGGACTCTGCCCAAGCTGATTTTAAAATTAGTTTTTATGAGACCAAAGCAAAGGACTTAAGGCATGTTCTGCTCATAAATAGGTAAAAGGAGTGGTTTTTAGGTAGGGCGTAGTAGCGAACTCCTAACACTTCAGGTTTCAAATGATTCAACTGACAATGAATAAAAATGACTCGGGCAGAAATAGCTTCATTCCACTTCAGTTGTCTCTTATTTGCCTCCTCAGTGGGTTGGATCAATACGATTTTGAAACATTTGATTTTTGATAGACATAACAATTCTCCTTGCTAGTGCAGATCGTACAAATTATGATCGAAAATCATAATTATGACTGAAAATGACTTTAGCAAAATATGACTGAGGTCATAAGTTACCATATCTGGATTCTATAATATCAATAAGGGCAAATGTGTTCCCTTCTGCCTTATTTCTTCTGCATTTCTGTCATTATCATCACTGTTCTCAAAAATGATAAAACGGATTTATCAAGTAACTTCTAGACAACTGCTGTAACAGATGTAGAACTGAGCACAATTAAATTTGGTTCAGCATTTGTTACTTTAGAAAATAAAATCATCAAATCATAACTATTTATACCATTTGATATAATCTAGGCTCCATGAACTCCAGCATGTCTCTTTTCCCTTACATGACTCTCACATAAATTGTAAACTAAATATTTGTTTCTAGGAAGATCCTTTACATTTCTCTCTCCCCCTCATCGTATCAGTGACTAAATGAAACCAAGCACCACCAGCTTCCATTTGCAAGTAGTGGGTGCTGTTAATTGTTGACATTGATGTGATACCCACACCGTATGCTCCATCTCATTTTAAGGCTCCTAATTGAGGTGTCTGTGTTTTCTGCCTCTCTTGTACAGCCATTCAGTGAGATGGGAAGCACAATTTGAAAACATCCCCTCCCTCAGGACTGACTGTGCCTGAGATCTCCCACTGATGTCAATAGGTGCTTTGTGTACACCCAGACTGGACTCATACTGAGCAGAGCTGATGAGCATCCAGCTTTCCAAGGATGACTAGTGCTGAGTCTTCAAGGTCATTCATCATTTTCATCTGAGAGCAGAGACCCTTTATTTGCTCTCTCTTCTCAAATAGGTACACAATTAAAGGAGGAATTATTCTTCCCAGTGGCAATCACTTTATTAACAAAGGGCACACTGAGCCCCCATCTCCTCTCATTGCCAGATGGTCTGTGTACCCAAGCAAGTGAAGGCAGCCTCAAGGAATATGGTACTTTTTGCTTCAGAACTGCTGGCTCTATTACTTCTCTGCTGGCAAAAGGTGAAAGAAAATCCTCCTTATAAGGTTTGCACTACATTATGTAATTTTCTTTGTGAATTCTGAGCCAATAAAAACAAAACTGGTAACTTTGAGGTTGTCTGTCCAATAATTAGGCTCAAATTAACATTTTTAAATGCTAAAAATCCAAAATTATGAGCCTATAATGAGAACTGTCACAACAGCCTGGACTGAACAAGAGTTATGATGAAGTAAAGAAAAAGCTTTCATCCCAAATAGCATGCTTCTTGTCAACTTTCATCAAACATACCCAAATAGCACAGTGCTCACAGAAATTTGTAAGATGTATTCAGTAGTAAAATTATCTGCTTCTGTCAATGTCATTAAACCTAACACTAATGAAATTCTCATTGTGTACTGAATATATTAAACTGAAAGGTGTTCTTGGTCACACTTGTGGACAAAATTCCCCCCCGCCCCCAACCTACCCATCCAAGAGGATAGCACTCTTTTTCTAGGCAGCAATATGTAAAGAAGGAGAAATAAGAAATAAGTAAAATATGTAAAGAAGGAGAAATAAGAAATAATAATACCTTATGAGACATAAGGTATTGAAGAAAATCGACAAAAGATATTGTCTGTGCTTGTAAGGATAGGATAGGCTGTGCTGCAGTAACCAACAACCCCAGAACTCAGAGAGATAATACAATCAAAGTTTACATTTACATATTACATGTGGGTTGTATTGCTTTCCTAAACAGCTGTTCTCCAAGACTTGACTCAGAGAGCTGGGAGGCCTCCATCTTACAGCTATGCCATCTGAAACTCTTGCCTTCCAAGGTCACCACAGGAAGGAAAGAGAAAGGCGGAAGAGGCACAGCAGCTCTTAAATGATGAGCAATAACATGTATACCTTCCACTCAGTAGCCCTGGCTACAGCTAGTCCCATGATGCCAACCTCACAGAAGGAGAAGATAGCAAATGGAGGGAGCATATGGCTATCTAGCGACCACTAACTCTGCCACATTTCCTAAATAACAAAGAGAAAGAGATGAGCTAAAATTAGAGTGAACACTGATGACACCCATTAGGATGGTACTGATGCCAAGATGCCCCCTGATGCACCGTGCTGGAAAACAAAAACGCAAAGCAAACAATCAACAACAACAAAAAACCAGACATGGTCCCTCTCTTCATGGACAATCATGGTCTAGCAGCTTTGGAGAAGCCCTTAGCTTCTCCAAGTTTCATTCTTTGTATAAATGGTACAAGGATAATAGTATCTTCTGGCAGCATTACTCTGAGGAACAAAGAAAGATGTGGTAAGAATTAAATGAGATACTACTATATGTTAAACACATAAAAGAATGCCTCACACATGCTAGGTGCTTAATACATGTTATTTCTCTCTCCCAAAGAAATATACAAATATTATTTACAGCTAATACTACTTCCTTGAGAGAATGTGTAGGACAGTAATTAAAAGAATGGGCTTTGGAGTCTGATAGTCTCAATTTAATGTGAGCTGAGCCACTTAATCTCTGTGGCTTTCTGTGCACCCCCTCCATACATGCTACACAGAAGCAACGTAGCTTATTCCTTTCCTAGGTTTTGTCATTGGCATAAATTAGATATTTGAGAAAATTTAGTGATACCAAGAAGTGTAGCTCAGAGAATCATCAGACAGTTAACTCTGCAGCCAGTTGCACTCTGCCTTTCCACCTCAGTACTGCAGATTATCATGGTCCCTTCAATCCTGTCAGCCCCAGTCTGGTCTGGTCCAAGTCTCCCCCAGCTGAGACCCAGGTAACATTTGCTCTTCTTTAAGTCTAAGACCCAGAAGCCGAGGTAATGTCTACCCCTGTCACCTTCAGCTCCCGAAAAATGATTCCTAGCGGCACCATTATGCCTTTAGCATGCCCAACCGCTCACACAGGCCCCAAAACATGACAGTGGGTTTACGGAGACAGAGAGAAGTGATTGACAGACACTACCTAATTCTATCTGAAGGAAAGGGAAGGTTCTGGAGCAAAAGTCTGGGCTGGTGAATTTAAGATGCAGATTACATATAAGGAGAGATATATGATACACTATAAGAGGCAGAAAATTTAGCAGAGCACTTTGATTTTAACTTGTACTGAAGGATGCAAAAAGTACAGGTGAAATAATCATGTTTGTATACTTCTGTTGTTTGTATTTCTCCCTACGTCATTTTATTTAAAAGAAAGGGAAAATGGAGCCGTGTTATATTTGCATGCTATTTTGTTTGGAAAGATCATTCGTAGGATATCTTTCTTGTAGCTTACCTTGAACAGTCTCTGAAGTTTTCTCTTTTTTGTTATTATTTAAATGTTTGTGTCTTAATCCCATTTGGACTATAAATCTACTGAGAGATGAAGAGCTTTCTCATATTTCTCATCTTAGTGTTTAAGAGAATGGACTTTGTCAACAGGCAGATCTGAGTTAGGGTCCTGACTCCCCACAACACATGTAACTCTAAGTGAATTATTTAACTGCCGGGACAATGTTTTCCTCATCTGTTCAAAGGAGAATAATAATACTGATATCCTCGGTTAAATAATATCCCCCAAAGATTCATTGCCTTCCCTAAATCTCAGAATGTGACTTTATTTGGAAACAAGGCTGTTGCAGATGTAATCAATTCAGATGAGGTCACACTGAGTTAGGGTGGACCCTTCAGACAAAATGACTAGAGTCTATACAAGAAAAGGAAAACACCGTGTAAAAACACAGACACAGAGGGAAGATCAGGTCATGATAGAGGCAGAAACTGAAATTTGCAAGTCAAAAGTTGCAAGCCAAAAACCTCAAGAATTGCCAGCAACCATCAGAAGTAACGAGAGAGGCATGGAAGGAACCAACCCTGCCCCCATCTTGCTTTTGTACCTCTGGCCTGAACGATAAAAATAAAACCCTGTTGTTTTAAGCCACTCAGTCTGTGGTAATTTTATACAGCGGCCCTAGGAAAATAATAGAAATTACTTCATAGAATACCTATATATTTTAGTTGAAATAATGTACTTACCATGCTGCCTGGCAGATAGTAATCACACAATAAACGTTAGCTCTTAAATAGTTACTGAGTAAGAAAATGAGAGAGTATATACAGAATATACCAGCACCCTGTCCTTCTCTCCATTCAGATAGTTTAATAGAGAGGGAATAAGGCAGTTGGAATCCTTTCTTTCTAATCTTCAAGAGTAGAATGAAGCATGTAATTATAAAAGCATTTAAAATTGTTGGTTCAGAGTTCCTGGGTGTTCTACAGTGGCCAGGTTAAAGAATGCGGGCATAATGACCTGGCAGAGATAAACGGATTAAATCTTTTTAAAAAGGCATTCAATCAGAGGGTTGCAAAGCTGGGAAAACATGGGACATACAAAATCTTGAGGCAGGGAGTATATCACCATGGATCAACTGTTGGGGAAACAAAAAAGTGAAACCAAATCTGAACAGTTAAGTGACAGATGCAAACTCAGGATGGCAGGTCAAAGCAAGCAGACTAGAAGGGTATAAACTGCAGTGAACAAGAACTTCATTGGATAGATTTTATTTATCCTGGGGCCACTTTATAATATATAATGCTTTATTTTGTTTTTTCTCTGAAATCATATTTTCAGAAATAGGAATTTTCGAAAATACAGAAGGGCACAAAAGTTAAAAAGCACTCATAATATTAAGATGGAAGCTATTGACGGTCCAGGAAGTAAGTTCCCTAAATGCAGGAGCCATGTGCCTCTTGTTCACTGGGTTCCCCTGTGGCAGAAGGCTTGGCAGGTAGGAGTCATGCAATAAATATGCGTTAAGTGACAAAATGAGCTGCATTAGGTAGACATTCTTCCTCAGTTTTACAAATTTGACATTGGGATTATGCTATATCTGTTGATCCCAAGCACCAGCTTCATAGTTTCACTATTTCCTCATTTTCAGATTTAATCAGTGCAGTCACTGCATGCCCTGGGAAAATTATTTCAATACTAGTTTGACGGACACTCAAACACTAGTTCATCAAATTTTATTGTGTATTAAATAATATTGTATAAGTAATTTCTCCAGAGCCAAAATTCCTCTAATTGCAAACTATCTTGTAAATTTCTGTCCTATTTGCATGCTACCAATGATTTGTTCCATGTAATAATTCTCTAAAGCATTTGACAAATTGTGGCATATTACATGTTTTTCTCTGCCATTTTAGGTTGAAATTTACACTTAACAAGAATTTGTTTCCTTGACCAAAAATAAGGAAAAAAATTGTATTTCCTTAGAAAAGTTCAGTTATTCTAACAATAATACAGACCTACAATGGGAAATCACTGATGGACAACTATCGATTATTAGTATGTAAAACAAAGTCTCAGGTTGGTTGTTCTAACTTACACTTAACGAATGAATCCAGTTATTTAGAGGAGAAACTTTTTTGAAAATATATGAGGGCAATAATTTTCATGAAATGTTGCAGGTGTTTCTCATGAAAAGAAAGCAAATCAGAAAATAAATCCCCTTGAGAGAGAAGTTGTGTGCCTCAAACACTAAAGGAAAAAGTATAAAACCAAATGAAAACATTAGTTCCAACATAATTCGGTTTATTTTACGTTCTAAATTTTACCTCCTTTAGGCAATGATATGTAATTTTATCCAAGGCTCAAAGAAGAACTGTGAAAGTTTTCAAAGATATTTCTACCATGAGTAAAATCAGAGAATGTCTCAGAAAATTACACCTTTTTAAGATGAAGCATCTGCAGAGGACTGGGTTATGTACTTGAAGTAAATAAAACCAAAAGCTGGAAGGCTTGGATTTCTCCCACTACTTTTTATAAGAAGATAATTTCATTTTACATAACTCAGACAAGTGGGAATTGATAGTCAGTTAATAACGTGATGCTACATTGTTGCTTTGTTGCAAACTTCCTCTTTGTCATTTTAAAATGTTTATGAATCCTATTAAAATACAACACAATGCAAAACATCCCAAATCAATATGGAACTAGATGTAGTCCCTGACATTTTAAAAACTCTTTTGAACCTTTTTATGAGGCAAGTAGTCAATAGTACCACCTCAATTATTCTGGTGAAATAACTAAATAATAGGAAAATTGAACCTGAAGTAGTTGCTGCTGTCACTATTAAATTTTATCTTTAATTAAAACAAATTACTTAAGCAATTAATAATTATTACAATTTTAAAAAGCAAATATTAAAGTAAAATTGATAAAATTCCATCACTTAGGGATAGGCATTGTTATACCTTCACATTCTTCCCTTTAGAATACATACATGCATGTAGTTTTCGTCAATAAATTAATAAAATTACATATTACATATTATTCTGTAACTCAAATATATTTTCTTTAAAATTATATATCTAGATAGATGGATAAATAGATAATCCTTCTATGGCAAAACCCAAGATCAACATCATGTTAATGATAGTATGGTATTCTAAAACATGGATGTAGCACAATTTATTTAACCAGTCCAATGTTGCTATTCAGAGCATTTCCATGATTTTGCTATTACAAACAATGATGTGGTAAATATCATTATACATCTTTGTGCACCCATCCAATTTTTTCCTTACATTAACTTCCTAAAAGTAGAACTGTTGTGTCAAATGGATTATCTTATGGGTTTTATTTTTTGACATTCAATATTACACCATATTCATTTTAGATGTACAACATAGTGGTTAGACACTTATATAATTTATGCAGTGATCCCCTTGATTAGTACCCACCTGGCACTATACATAGTTGATAACATTATTGACTGTAATCTCTATGCTATACTTTACATCCCTGTGACTATTTTGTAACTACAAATATGTATTTCTTAATCCCTTTATCTTTTACACCCAGATCCCCAACCCTGCTCTCCTCCGGCAACCATCAGTTTGTTCTCTCATCTATGAGTCTGTTTCTGTTTTGTTTATTTATTCATTTTCTTCTTTTGAGTCCACATATAAGTGACATCATGTGGTACTTCTCTTTCTCTGTCTGACTTATTTCACTTAACATAATAGCCTCTAAGTCCATCCATGTTGTCACAAATGGTAAGATTTCATTCTTTTTTATGGTCGAGTAGTATTCCATTTTGTATATGTACCACTTCTTTATCCAATTGTCGATTGATGGGCACTGATGTTGCTTCCATATCTTGATATTTTCTATAATGCTACAATGAACAAAGGGGTGCATATATCTTTTCAAATTACTGTTTTAGATTTCTCTGGATAAATACCCAGAAGTGGAATTGCTGGGTCATAATGTAGTTCTATATTTAATTTTTTGGGCAAACTCCATATCGTTTTCCACAGTGACTGCACCAATTTGCAATTCATTAACAGTGCATGAGGGTTTCCTTTTCTCCATATCTTCGCCAGCACTTGTTTGTTTATTTATTGATGATAGCCATTCTAACAGGTGTGAGCTGATATCCTTTGGGTTTTTATTTGCATTTCTCTGATGGTTAGTGAGGTTGAGCATTTCTTCATATGTCTGTTTGCCATCTGTATGTCCTTTTTAGAAAAATGTCTCTTCAAGTCCTCTGCCCATTTTTGTTTTTTTTGGTATTGAGTTGTACGAGTTTTTTTAAATAAATTTTGTATATTAACTCCTTATTAGATGTATCATTGGCAAATATTTCCTCTCATTCAGTACACTGTCTTTTCATTTTATTCATGGATTTCTTTGCCATGCAAAAATCTTTTTAGTTTGACATAGTCCCTTTTGTTTATTTTTTCTTTCCGTCCCTTGCCCGAGGAGATCAACCAAAAAACATACTACTAGAGCAATGTCAGAGAGTTTATTGCCTATGTTTTCTTCTAGGAGTTTTATAGTTTCAGGTCTTACATTTAAGTCTTTTATCCATTTTGAGTTTATTCTTGTATATGGTGTATATATTATTCTTGTATATGGTGGTCCTGTTTCATTTTTTCCCATGTACTTGTCCAGTTTTCCCAATACAGTTTATTGAATGGACTGTCTTTACCCCACTGTATATTCTTGCCTCCTTTGTCATAGGTTTAATGACCGTCTAGTCATGGGTTTATTTCTGGGCTCCCTATTCTATTCCATTGATTATGTGTCTGTTTTTATGCCAGTACCATGCTGTTTTGATTATTATATGCTTGTAGTATAGTTTGATGCCAGGTAGAGTGATACCTCCAATTCTGTTCTTCTTTCTCAGGATTGCCATGGCTATTTGGGGTCTTATGATTCCACATAAATTTTAGGATTTGTTCTTGTTCTGTGAAAAATGTCTTTGTTATTTTGATAGGGATTACACTGACTCTATAGATTGCTTCAGGTAGTATGGACATTTTACCGATATTAATTGTTCCTATCCAAGAGCATGGTATATGCTTCCATTTATTTGTATCTTCTTCAACTTGTTTCTTCAGTGTCTTATAGTTTCCTTTACCTTCTTGTTTAAATTTATTCCAAGGTATCTTTTTATGCAATTGTAAACGGAATTGTTTTCTTAGTTTCTCTCTCTGACAGTTCATTATTGGTGTATAAAATGGCAACCAATTTCTATTAATTTTCTATGAATATTAATTTTGTATACTGCCACTCTACTGAATCCATTTACCAGTTCTAATAATTTTTTTGGTAGAATCTTTCAGGTTCTATTTATAAAGTATCATGTCATCTGCAAATAATGACAGTTTTACTGCTTCTTTTCCAGTTTGAATGCCTTTTATTTCTTCTCTGATTGCTGTGGCTAGGACATTCAATACTGTTTTGAATAGAAGTGGGTATCCTTATCTTGTTCCTGATGTTAAGAAAAACACTTTCAGCTTTTCACCATTGAAAATGTTCCATGTATACTTAAAATGAATATATATTATGCTGCTTTGGAGTGAAATTCTCTAAAAAATATCAGTTAAATCTATCTGGTCTAGTGTGTCATTTAAGGCTGTTTCCATTAGTATAGTGTTAATTTTGAAGTCTGCTTTGTTGGGGCAAAATTTATATAAATATTGAAAATTAACATCTACATATATATGTACATATGTATGTAAAGTACAGCATAGGGAATATAGTCAGTGGTATTGTAATACCTATGTACTGTGTCAGACAGGTAGTAGACTCGTTGGGGTTATCACTTTGTGAGGGGTGTGAATGTCTAATCATTATGTTGTTTTGTATACCCGGAACGAATAATAATTTTTAAAATATAAATAAATATGTAAATAAATAAATAAACAAACAAGTCCTGGGGATGTAATGTGCAGCACGGTGACAACAGTTAATAATAATGTACTGCAGATATGAAAGTTTCTAAGAGAGTAGGTCTTAAAAGTTCTCATCACAAAAAATTTGTAACTATGTGTGGTGATGAATATAACTAAACTTATTGTAATTATTATTTTGTAATATATACATATATCAAATGATTATGTTGTATACCTGCAAATATCATGTTATATGTCAATTATATCCCAAATTAAAAACAAAGACAACCATTTTTAAAAAAGACTGAGGTTGCCAGATTGCATAAAAAAGCAAGACCCAACCACATGTTGCTAACAAGAATCACACTTCAATATAGACACGAAAGAGTTAAAAATAAAAGGATATAAAATGATGTACCATACTAAAACTAGTCATAAAAGCTGAAGTGGCATTATTAATATAAGACAAAATATATTTCAGTGTAAGTCATACTATTAATATAAGGGTGATAAAGATAGTCATTTCAGAATGACAAAGGAGTCAATTCATCAAGTAGACATAAAAATCCTAAAGGTTTATATACGTAGTCACAGAGCTTCAAAATATATGAAGCAGAAAATGATAAAATTGAAAGGGGAAAATAAAGATCATTCCTCATATGGTCACAGATTTCAATGCCCATTCCTTAATAATAGATTGAACAAGTAAACAGAAAATCGTTAAGGTTTAGAAGACTCATGACATCATTAATTATCTTAACCTAACTGACATTTGTAAAACACTCCACATAAAAACAGATGAATACACATTCATTTCATGAAAGATTTACAAAGACAGACTATATTCTGGGTCATAAAAGTTTTTCTTTAAATTTATAAGCATTGAAACCATATAAAATATGTTCTCTGACCATAATAATTGAACTTAGAAATCATTAACAGAAAGATCTCTAGAAAATTCCCATATAGCTGGAAATTAAACAACAAATTTCTAAGTAAACAATGGGTCAAAAATGGTATCACATGGGAAATTATAAAATTTTTGAACTGAGTGAAAATGAAAACACAACATATCAAAATTTTATTCAGCAAATGTTATGTTTAGGGGAAATTTTGTAGCACTCAATAGCTACATTAGAAGGAAAACATAAGGGTTGCAAATAATGTCTTGAGCTTCTCCATTAAAAAACAAGGAAAAGAAGGAGCAATGAAGCCTAAAATAAACAGAAGAAAAGAAATAGTAAAGCTCAGACTGGGAAAATATAAACTGGAAACACAAAAACAATAGCAAAATTAACATTGATTCTTTGGAAAGATCAATAAAATTGACAATCCTCTAGCCAAACTTATCAAGAAAAAAGACCCATATTGCCAATAAGAAGAAGGAGAGGTGATATTACTACACATCCTATGACATTAAAAGCGTATTAATATTATTGAAATATTGAAGTATTATGAACAATTTTATTTCTTTTTTTTTTTTTTTTTAATTAATTTTATTGGGGTGACAATTGTTAGTAAATTTACATAGATTTCAGGTGTACAATTCTGTATTACATCGTCTATAAATCCCATTGTGTGTTCACCACCCAGAGTCAGTTCTCCTTCCATCACCATATATTTGATCCCCTTTACCCTCATCACCCACCCCCCACCCCCTTACCCTCTGGTAACCACTAAATTATTGTCTGTGTCTATGAGTTTTTGTTTCTCATTTGTTTGTCTTGTTCTTTTTGGTTTATATACCACATATCAGTGAAATCGTAGGGTTCTCTGCTTTTTCTGTCTGACTTGTTTCACTTAGCATTATTCTCTCGAGATCCATCCATGTTGTCACAAATGTTCCTATATCATCTTTCCTTAACGCCGAATAGTATTCCATTGTGTATATGTACCACAACTTCTTTATCCATTCATCTATCGAAGGACATTTTGGTTGTTTCCATGTCTTGGCCACCGTAAACAAAGCTGCAATGAACATTGGCGTACACGTGTCTCTATAGAGAAATGCTTTTATATTTTTGGGGTAGATACCCAGGAGAGCGATTGCTGGGTCATATGGTAATTCTATTCGTAATTTCTTGAGGAACCTCCACACTGCCTTCCATAGCGGCTGCACCAGTCTGCATTCCCACCAACAGTGTATGAGAGTTCCTTTTTCTCCACAGCCTCTCCAACACTTGTTACTATTTGTTTTGTTGATGAAAGCCATTCTGACTGGGGTGAGGTGATATCTCATTGTGGTTTTCATTTGCATTTCTCTGATGATTAGCGATGTTGAGCATTTTTTCATATGTCTATTTGCCATTTGTATATCCTCTTTGGAGAAATGTCTCTTCAGGTCCTCTGTCCATTTTTCAATTGGGTTGTTTGTTTTTTTGTTGTTGAGTTTCATGAGTTCCTTGTATATTTTTTTTTTTATTAATTAATTTATTTATTAGTTTCAGGTGTACAAAACAAGGTAATACTTAGACGTTCATCATTTATATCCCTCATACTGTGAACCCCCCTCCCCCCATCCACTATCCCTCCGACCTCACACTGAACCATCACATTATATATATAAAATTATAGTTGGCATTCATTAATGTTTAGCTTCTGATGTACAATGCCATGATCAGGTATCCACAGTATCCCTGAGGTGGTCTCCCAAATAGGACGCATGTCCATCGGATACCCAACAAAATCTTTACAACATTATAGAATACCTTCCCCAAATTAATTTTCAAAAGAAAAACCCTGAGGCCATCTTGTGGTTACCAGCTGCTTCCAAATCCCTTCACCTTTCCCCTTATCCCCAACCCTCCTTGTATATTTTGGATATTAGCCCCTTATCAGAGGAACTGTTTGCGAAAATCTTCTCCCATTCAGTTGGTTGCCTCATTATTTTGTCAATAGTTTCTTTTGCTGTGCAGAAGCTTTTCAGTTTCATATAATCCCATTTGTTTATTTTAGTTTTTACTTCCATTGCCTTTGGAGTCAAATTCATAAAATGCTCTTTGAACCCAAGGTCCCTAAGTTTAGTACCTATGTTTTCTTCAATGCAGTTTATTGTGTCAGGTCTTATGCTTAAGTCTTTGATCCATTTTGAATTAATTTTGGTACATGGTGACAGATAGCAGTCCAGTTTCATTCTTTTGCACGTAGCTATCCAATTCTGCCAGCACCATTTATTGAAGAGGCTGTCTTTCCTCCATCGTATGTTTTTAGCTTCTTTGTCAAAAATTATCTGTCCATATTTATATGGTTTTATTTCTGGGTTCTCAATTCTATTCCATTGGTCTATGTGTCTGTTTTTCCGCCAATACCAAGCTGTTTTGATTATTGTAGCCCTGTAGTACAAGGAAAAATCAGGGAGTGTGATACCTCCAGTATTGTTCTTTTTTTTTAATATTGCTTTGGCTATTCGGGGTCTTTTGTGGTTCCAAACAAATCTGATGATTTTTTGTTCTATTTCTTTAAAAAATGTCATTGGGATTTTAATGGGGATTGCATTAAATCTGTATATGGCTTTGGGTAATATGGCCATTTTGAACAATTTTATTTCAAGAAATGCAATAATTTAGATGAAAAGGACACATTTCTTAGAGATACAAACTACCAAATCCCAATCAAGAAATAAACTGAATACTTCTATATCTATTAATTAAATTAATTTGTAATTTAAAACCTTCACAAAAAGTCCAGACCAAAATGCCTTTACTAATGAATATGACTAAATATTTCAGTAATACATCATACCAATTCTACATGAACTCTTACACATTCATGTAGAAATTAAAAGAGGGAACACTTCCCAACTCAGTCTCTCATCATCCTGATTCAAAACTAGATGAAGACATTGTAAGAGAAGAAAATTACAGACCAATACCCCTGATGAACATAGATGCAAAGATCCTTCAAGTATTAGCAAATCAAATCTAGCAATATAAAAATGAATATGACATTATGGCCAAGTGTGATTTATTTCAAAAATTCAAGATTGGTTTAACATTCAACACCAATCATGCAATTAATCATATTAAAAGATTTAAGAAGAAACACCAAATGATCTCCGCAATAGAAGCAGAAAAAGCATTTGACAAAATCCAGTGTCTACTTATGACAAAATCTCTCAGGAAACTAGGAATAGAAGAAAACTTCCTCCACCCGATAAAGGGCATATACATTAAACACTACAAGTAACATATTTTATAGTGAAAAACTGACTGCTTTCTCCCCAAGATCAGGAATGAGACAGAAATGTCTGCTCCGATGACTTCTATTCAACATGGTCGTGAAGGTCCTAAATAGAGCAATGAGGTATGAAAAATAAATAAATAAAAGCATGCAGAAACATTCAAAAGAGACAAATAATAAGTGAGCTTAGAAGTACTTGGGGAAGCAAAGTCAATAAACAAAAATTAATTGTTTGTTGCTATATATCAGCAGCAAATAATTGGAAATTAAAGTTAAATCAATCTAAAAACTACCATTTGTAATGCCAGCAAGAAATATGCAATAATTAAAGATATATTTGGCTAAAGCTGTACAAGACCTAGACACTGAAAAGTAGAAAACATTGATGAGAGAAATTAAGGATGACCTAAATATATGGAGAGATAAGTGGTTTTCTCGACTCAGAAGACTCACTATTGCTAACGTGCCAATTCTTCCCAAATTGATCTACAGCTTTAATCCAATCGTAATAAAAATCCCTGCAGGCATTTTGGTAAAAATCATCATAATACTAAAATATATGTGGAAATGCAAAGGACTTAAAATACTCAAAAGAATTTTGATAAAGAAAATACAGTTGGGACGTCATAAAAATGGTGGAGTGAGGTGAGCCTCTTGAAATCTTCCCTCGATTTACAACAAATTGAACAACTATAATTCCACAAAGGACTCCCTGTGCAGCAGACGGACAAGACAAAGAGGCACACTACTGACATCATCTAAAGGTAGGCAAACTGCGCAAGCAGGGGAGGAGGGAAAGGAGAAGTGTGGAGACAGAGACATGTGGGTGCAGGACACAGACCTAACTTGGAGCTCCGAGCTCTCTACATTCCAGAACTACTGCAGCTGCAAGAGAGGGAAGAACTTGGACTGCTAGGGCTCTGCTTATGGCCCACAGGGGAGAGGGGACAGCATGTAACATAGCTGAACTCAATGCTCACGGCAGAGACCTCGGAGCAAAAACTGAGGGAAGAAGGCTGAAAATGGTGGTTTAAGCCCTCACTAGTCAGCCGAGAATAGAAGCCTCAGGCACTGAGCCTAGCCGTCCCTTCCCCACCTTCCCAGAGCTCACCCCACTCCCACCTGCCCAGTATTAGAAGCGGAACAGTAGCAGTGTCAGATCAAAAGAACAGAATATTTGCAGTTGTGAGAACTGTGGTCTGCAGACACGGACTCGCAGCCCAACTAGTTCCAGCAAAAGGGAGGGCGCCATGGAAGCAGGACTGACTGTGATGGTGGTCCCTGCCATTGCTCTGGGCCACCTCTCACACCCCACCCTGCACCTGTCCCCACCTATCTGGGCAAATCCCTGCAGGAATAAACAGAGCTGCTGAAACACACAGGCTCTGAATCTGGTGCAGGAAGAGCTTTGGAAATTCAGAATCTCTCCACATCCCCCAACAGAGATGGCACCCTATGACCCAGGTGAACTGTTCACAAAGGAGAAGCCCGCCTTCCAGGGAATCCATCCATTGTGTGAGAAGCTGGAACAGTGCAGAGAAAATATAACACTATAGTATGAGAGAATAAAAGGCTGCAGTCGGAGAGAAAATAGAACATTCTACCAATACCTACTGGAAAACAAAAGAAAGACTTCTTCCTATCAACCTGTTACAGAACACACACCTATAGATGTCTAGGAAGAAAAATAATAAATCATTAATTGCCATGAATAACGAAGGTAACAAGACAGCTCAGAAAGAAAATGAAGAGTCTCCAGAAAATGAATTTAAAGACATGGAAATATGTAACTTACATGACAGAGAATTCAATATTGCAGTTCTTAAAAAACTGAACGAGATACAGGAAAACAGACAGGCAGTTTAATGAACTCAGAAACACAATCAAAGAACAAAATGAATATTTTACCAAAGAGAATGAAATTTTTAAAAAGAACCAAATAGAATTTCTGGAGATTAAGAACTCAATAAAAGAAATGAAGAATAGCCAGCTTAGGTAGTAGAGGTGACGAGATGAAGGAAAGAATCAGTGACATCGAAGACAGAAATCTGGAAATGACATTGATGGAAGAAAAAAGAGACTTGAGACTTAAAAGACATGAAAGAACTCTAAAACAACTTTCTGACTCCATGATAAAGAGCAATATAAGAATAATGGGCATACCAGAAGGAGAAGAAAGAGAGAAGACAACAGAGAGTATATTCAAACAAATAGTTGATGAGAACTTCCCAAACTTGTGGAAAGAACTGGATCCTCCAATCCAAGAAGCAAATAGAACACCTAATTACCTCAACCCCAACAGGTCTTCTCCAAGTCACATTGTATTGAAGCTGTCTAAAATCAACGACAAAGAAAGAATCCTCAAGGCAGCCAGGGAAAAGAAGACGGTAACCTACAAAGGAAAGCCTATTAGATTATCTCAGATTTCTCAGCAGAAACTCTACAAGCCAGGAGGGAGTGGAACCAAATATTCAAACTATTGAAAGAGAGAAATTATGAGCCAAGAATAATATACCCAGCAGAGATATGCTTTAGATGTGGAGGAGGAATAAAGACCTTTCCAGACATACAGAAGCTGAGGGAATTTTCTAACACACAACCTGCACTACAATAAATACTGAAGGAGGCTATTTGACCAGCATCAATAGCGATAATTTGTGGCAACCAAAACATAAAAGGGGGGAGAGTAAAGGCCTGCATCAGAATATAGGAATGGAGAAAGTAAGCCCGCTGAAGAAAATGGAATACTCTAAATATAAAAGTTTCTTTTACATAAACTTGATGGTCACCACTCAAAAAAAATCCAGAACAGAAACATATAACATAATAAAAGAAGAAACAGAAGGAAAGATCATAGAATACCACCACACAGAAATAATGGACAACAACAAGGCAAAGAAACACAGGAGACACCATTTTACCAGAAAACCAAACATAGAATGATAGGAAATCCTCACATATCAATAATCACCCTAAGAGAAAATGGACTGAACTCACCAATAAAAAGAAACAAAGTAGCAGATTGGATCAAAAAGCTAAACCCAACCATATGCTACCTCCAAGAGACACATCTCAGCTACAAGGACAAACAGACTCAAAGTGAAATGGTGGAAACTGACACTCCAAGCAAATGGTATCCAGAGAAAATCAGGTGTAGCCATAATGATATCAGATGAAACAGAGTTCAAGATAAAAAAGGTAACAAGAGACAAAGATTGACATTTCATAATGATAAAGGGGACTATACAACAAGAAGACGTAACAGTCATCAATGATTATGCCCCCAACCAAGGAGCACCATAATATACCAAGCAACTACTTGGTACTAGAACTAACAGGAGAAATTGACCAAAACACAATTATACTAGGGGAACTAAATACATCATGGACAGCTATGGATAGATCATCCAAACAGAAAATAAATAACGAAATAGCAGCCCTAAATGACACATTACATGAAATGGACATAACTGATATATATAGAACACTTCATCCTAAAACATCAGACTATACATTCTTTTCTAGTTTACATGGAACATTCTCAAGGATAGACCATATATTGCGACATAAAACTAGCCTCAGCAAATTGAAGAAGATTGAACTCATAGTAAACATATTCTCTGATTACAAGGTTTTGAAATTGGATATCAACTGCAAAGAGAAAGCAGGAAAACACACAAATATGTGGAGATTAAACAACATACTTTTTTTTGTTTGTTTTATTTATTTATTTTTTTTATTTATTAGTTTCAGGTGTACAAAACAAGGTAATACTTAGACGTTCATCATTTATATCCCTCACACTGTGAACCCCCTCCCCCCATCCACTATCCCTCCGACCTCACACTGAACCATCACATTATATATATAAAATTATAGTTGGCATTCATTAATGTTTAGCTTCTGGTGTACAATGCCATGATCAGGTATCCACAGTATCCCTGAGGTGGTCTCCCAAATAGGACGCATGTCCATCGGATACCCAACAAAATCTTTACAACATTATTGAATACCTTCCCCAAATTAATTTTCAAAAAAACCCTGAGGCCATCTTGTGGTTACCAGCTCCTTCCAAATCCCTTCACCTTTCCCCTTATCCCCAACCCCCCCCCCACACCCATCTAACAACTCTCGGTTTTTTCTTTGTGTCCCCAAAACTGTTTCTGATTAGTTCATTCACATAGTCTTTTCTTTAGATTCCATATATAAGTGAGATCATATGGTACTTGTCTTTCTCTTTCTGACTTATTTCACTTAACATAATGTTCTCTAGATCCATCCATGTTGCTGCAAATGATAAGATTTCTTTCTTCTTTATGGCTGCGTAATACTCCATTGTATAAATGTACCACAGCTTCTTAATCCAGTCATCTACCGATGGGCATTTCAGTTGTTTCCATATCTTGGCTATTGTGTAAAGTGCTGCAATAAACATAGGAGTGCATACAGATTTTTGAATTGGAGTTTTGGATTTCTCCGGGTAGATGCCTAGGAGTGGAATTACTGGATCATAGGGTAGAAACAACATACTTTTAAAGAACGACCTGGTCAAAGAAGAAATTAGAGGAGAGATCAAAAGATACGTAGAAACAAATAGGAATGAAAATACATCCGACCAAAATTTTTGGGATGCCGCAAAAGCAGTTTTAAGAGGGAAATTTATATCATTACAGGCCTACCTCAAGAAACAAGAAAACTCCCAGATAAATAACTAAAGAACTAGAAAAAAGATGAACAAAGGAAACTCAAGGTCAGCAGAAGAAAAGAAATAATAAAAATCAGATAATAAAAATAACAAAAAAGAGAGCTAAATGAAATAAAGAACAAAAAGACATTAGAAAAAATTAATGTGACAAAGAACTGGTTCTTTGAAAAGATTAATAAAATTGACAGACCCTTGGCTAGACTCACTAAGATAAAAAGAAAAGACACTAATAAACAAAATCAGAAATGAAAGAGAAGTTATCACGGATGCCACAGAAACACAAAGGATCATCCAAGAATACTATGAAGGACTATATGTCACCAAATTCAGTAACCTAGTAGAAATGGACAAGTTCTTAGAAACATATAGCCTTCCTGGGCCGAATCACTAAGAATTGGAAAATTTAAATAGACCGATCACCAGTAAGGAAATTGAATCAGTCATCTGAAACCTTGCCAAAAGCAAAAGTCCGGGATCAGATGGCTTCACTAGTGAATTCTACCAAGCCTAATACCTGTCCTACTCAAACTTTTCCAAAAAACTGAAGAAGAGACAATACTCCCTAACTCATTTTATGAGGCCAAAATTACCCTGATACCAAAACCTGGTAAGGGTAACACAAAAAAAGAAAACTACAGACCAATAATTCTGATGAATACAGATGCAAAAATCCTAAACAAAATTCTAGCAAATTGAATACAACAATGCATTAAAAAGACTACTCATCACGACCAAGTGGGGTTTATCACAGGGTACAAAGGATGGTTCAACATACGCAAATCCATCAATGTGATACTTAACAGAAAATAAAGGACAAAAATCATACATTTATGTTGATGAAGAAAAAGTGTTTGACAATATACAACATCCGTTTTTGATTAAAAACTTAATAAAATAGATATAGAAGGAAAACACCTTAACATAATAAAGGTCATCTATGACAAACCCTCAGCTAATCACATAATTAATGGTGAAAAACTGAAACCCTTTGCTCTACGTTCAGGAACACGACAGGCCTGTCCCCTATCACCTCTGCTTTTCAACACAGTGTTGGAAGTCCTCGCCAGAGCAATCAGGCAAGAGAAATAAAAGGCATCCAAATTGGGAATGAAGAAGTTAAATTGTCACTCTTTGCAGATGACATGATGCTATATACAGAAAACCCTAAAGACTCCACCAAAAAGCTATTAGAAACAATAAACGAATACAGTAAAGTTGCCGGCTACCAAATAAACCTACAAAATTCCGTTGCATTCCTATGTAGGAACAATGAAATCTCAGAAAAATAAAAAAATAAAAATTCCTTTTGAAATTGCAACGAAAGAATAGGAATAAACTTAATCAAAGACGTGAAAGACCTATCTGCTGAAAACTATAAGACATTTTTAAAAGAAATTGAAGAAGACACAAAGAAATGGAAAGACATTCCGTGCTCATGGATTGGAAGAATCAACATGGTTAAAATGGCCGTATTACCCAAAGCAATATACAGATTTAATGCAATCCCCCTCAAAATCCCAACACATTTTTTAAAGAAATAGAACAAAAAAATCATCAGATTTGTATGGAACCACAAAAGACTCTGAATAGCCAAAGCAATCCTAAGAAAAAAAGAACAATACTGGAGGTATCACACTCCCTGACTTCAGCTTATACTACAGGGCAACAACAATCAAAACAGCATGGTATTGGCAGAAAAACAGATACATAGACCAATGGAATAGAAATAAGAACCCAGAAATAAAACCACATAAATATGGACAGATGATTTTTGACAAAGAAGAAAAAAACATACAATGGAGAAAAGATAGCCTCGTCAATAAATGGTGCTGGCAGAATTGGAAACCCACGTGCAAAAGAATGAAATTGGACTGCTATCTGTCTCCATGTACCCAAATTAATGCAAAATGGATTAAAGACCTAAGCATAAGACTTGAAACAATAAATTGCATAGAAAAAAACATAAGTACTAAACTTATGGACCTTGGGTTCAAAGAGCATTTTATGAATTTGACTCCAAAGGCAAAGGAAGTAAAAGCTAAAATAAATGAATGGGACTATATCAAACTTAAAAGCTTCTTCACAGCAAAAGAAACCATCAACAAAATAAAGAGGCAACCAACTGAATGGGAGAAGATTTTTGCAAACAACGACTCCAATAAGGGGCTAATATCCAAAATATACAAGGAACTCATGAAACTCAACAACAACAAAACAAACAACCCAGTTGAAAAATGGGCAGAGGACCTGAAGAGACATTTCTTCAAAGAGGACATACAAATGGCAAATAGACATGAAAAAATGCTCAACATCACTAATCATCAGAGAAATGCAAATAAAAACC
This sequence comes from Rhinolophus hipposideros, assembly GCF_964194185.1. Taxonomy (NCBI): domain Eukaryota; kingdom Metazoa; phylum Chordata; class Mammalia; order Chiroptera; family Rhinolophidae; genus Rhinolophus; species Rhinolophus hipposideros. Next base: position 22,832,481 of record NC_138051.1, on the reverse strand, counting down.
ACATCGCCTCACCCCAGTTAGAATGGCTACCATCAACAAGACAAATAGTAACAAGTGTTGGAGAGGCTGTGGAGAAAAACGAACCCTCATACACTATTGGTGGGAATACAGACTGGTGCAGCCGCTATGGAAGGCAGTGTGGAGGTTCCCAAAAAAATTAAGAATAGAATTACCGTAGGACCCAGCAATCCCTCTCCTGGGTATCTACCCAAAAAAATTTGAAAACATTTATCCATAAAGACATGTGTGCTCCAATGTTCACTGCAGCTTTATTTGTGGCCAAGACATGGAAACAACCAAAGTGACCTTCGATAGATGAATGGATAAAGGAGTTGTGATATATATACACAATGGAATACTATTCGGCAGTAAGAAAAATGAAATAGTACCATATGCGACAACATGGATGGATCTTGAGATTATAATGCTAAGTGAAATAAGTCAGACAGAAAAAGTAGAGAACCGTATGATTTCACTGGCATGAGGTATATAAAACTGAAAACAACAAAAGAACAAAACAAACAAATGAAGAAACAAAAACTCACAGACACAGACAATAGTTTAGTGGTTACCAGAGGGTAAGGGGGGAGAGGGTTCTAGAAGAGGGTAAACAGGGTCTAATGTATGGTGATGGAAGGAGAACTGACTTGGTGGTGAACACACAATGTGAGATATAGATAATGTATTACAGAATTGTACACCTGAAATCTATGTAACTTTACTAACACTTGTCACCCCAATAAACTTTAATTAAAAAAAAACACACACAGTTGGAGATCCTACATAAAATAAAACCACAGTGAGATACCACTACGGATTTATTATAGTAGGTAAAATGAAAAAAAAATAATAAACCCCCAAAACGTTCATACCAAGTGTTAGCAAGGATGTGGACCAACCGGAAGTCTCATAAATTGCTGAAAAGAGTTTCACTTTGGAAAAGAGTTTGGCAGTGTCTTAAAAACTTAAACATTTATCTACAATATGACCTATCCATTCCACTCTGATGTATTTACTCAAGAAATAAAAACACATGTCTATGTAAATATTTGTACACTAATGTTCAGAACAGAACAGCTTTAGATAGCTATTGTAAAAAAAAGAAAACAATGAATGTCCATCATCAAATGGTTAACAAATTGTGGTATAGCCATACAATGGAATACTGCTTGGAGTAAAAAGGAACAAATGATTGATATACACAACATGGATGAATCTTTAAAAAGTATGCTGACTAACAATAAGTGAGTATATACTCTATGGTTACCTTTATATAAAATTTCATTAAATGTTACATAATTAGTGACAGAAAACAGATCACTAACTGAAGACAAGAGAGGAGGAGAGATGAATCAGTTATGAAGAGGCACAAGGAACCCCTTTTGGGGGATGGTATGTTCATTATTTTAATATGACAATGGCTTCACAGGTATGACAGGTATGTTAAAACTCATCAAATTGTGTATTTTAAATATGTGCAGTTTACTATATATCAATACGTCTTAAGGAAGCAACAAAAATAAGTATGAAACTTTTCATTTCTGCACAATTTTATCAATTCATATTCATCTTCTCTAGTTTTTTTGCCAATATTCTAAATACAAAATGATACCTCACTTTTTAAATTTATTTGATAATTGAACACAAGTATTTTTCATACATTTTATTAGCACTATTTTTCTTATTTATTATCGCTCGTACAAATGAACTATTCTATGGTTACTGACAATTTAAAATTATCCCTTTAAAATAAAAAAAATGTGAAGACACGTCTTTTTTTCATTTTTAATGAACTTGTTGCAGTCTCATATCCTACAAGTTAATTGTCTCAGGCCCCATAACTGTGTTTACTATGTTTTGTGTGTGTGCGTATGCCATTGCCTCAAGAGGCTATACTTAAGATGATTACACAGTGGTCTCTCGGAGTCTTAGAAGACTCATGCAGAGAAAATAATTTTTTCTTACACAACAATTGAGAATGTCCAAGGGGATTTGGCCTAAGATGCTCACATATTAAGTTTAATTTTGGCAAGTAACTGCTTTGAAGATTCATAAGCCAGTTTGCATGTAATAATTATCATGATTAGAAGGAAAAATTCTCTCTCCTGTCAATTTTTTTGCCAGACTTGTTCAATAATTAATTGGAAAACAATCTTGACACTGTTTTCCACATAACAATGCAAATAAACAGGGAAATATGCATTAAGTTAAGAGAAGCCTAAGGGACAAGCATATATGATTGATAAACAATTGAAAGTTAGCTACTGTATACTTTTCTTTTAAAAGAATAGTGCTAAGTTTAACACTTCTAAGTAAAATGTCAAAAAAAGACTAACAAAAGTGAAGGAAAAACAGTACTGAAAGGTTAGTAGAAAATTTGCTTTGACATTTCCATCATTATCTTTATAACTTGTAGATGATCTCTCAGGTGTGAATCACATTTCTCCTTCCACAGAGGCCATAAGTAAACATGTCTTTCTAAATGTACATTCTATGTCCACATGCATTTTGTTAAAGACCCATTTCAAAGAACATTTAATAATTTTGAAATGAAATCATTGTCATAAAAGTACACTACAGCAAACTTTTGAGAGTGACTGGTTTTTCTAGCAAGTTACATCCATTATAATAATTATTATTAATAAAAAATAATGGCTACCTTTTATTGAATATGTACTATATACTAAGCACTATGCTAGGTACTCAATCATCCCTAATTTCTCACAGGAGCTAGGACTGTGAATTTTACAGATGAAGCAATTGCTCAGAATATATCATTTCCATCACTTTGGGTTTAGAGCACTGCTTGCAGTGTGATGTTTCCGTTAAGAAGCTGGTCCAGATGTCTCTTAACCTCAAAGCATTATTACTTTCTTTTTCTGGGGCCTGGGGGAGTGGGGACAGGGACAGAAGGTTGCTTTTGTAAATAAGTAAATAGGTAGATACCATTAGGCCATCAAAACAAGCACACTCATTACAAGGAGCACTTGACAGTTTCTTATCAATAGCAAAAGTGAATATGTTTTTGCCATTTTGAATACACTTAATCCATTCTGTGTCTTAGAAAGCTTCCAGGATGAACTGGCCCTAAATTGGTTATCAGTTAATACTTATTAAAAAGATCATAGTCTCTACTCTCTGGCAGAGTACAGTGTGAGGACAGATTTTTTTCATTGTTGATTCACTAATAGAAATTAATGTAAGCAACCAGATAGTGAGGACATCAGGACAATGAAGCTGTGTAATAGTAGAAGAGCAGTAAGAATAAAACTGACTTTATTGGTTTGTATGTTAGTAGGAAAAGTCCCACTTACATTGGAGAAGCAGAGTCATCCTTCTGAAGTACTCCTAAATAGGCCCAATTTTGACAATAAACGTTTATTATTACCTCTTTAGATACTTTTTGGTTCCATGTGCTTTCTTTTAAATAGTATTTACCAACTTCAAACAAATTCATAACCCTTCTGCTTATATACTTCTCACTCCAAAACAAATCTAAGTCATCTCTGTTTATCACCAAGAGATGGTGTGGGCTGTCATTTGTATGGAGCTGTTTTAGATTTATGAACAAAAGGAGTCACAAGCAACTTTCTGGAACTGTACCCTTTAGCAAGATTTTTGTTGCAAGTAACTGAAAAATCTACCTTAAAAAATTTTCCAAGGATAGCACAAGAGATTTTCATCCCCTCTAACTGCTTTCTCTGATTAACTACATGCTTCAGTAGATCAGGGTTCCTTTCTTCTTTCTTTTTTTCCTTTATTTCTGGAACGCCCATAATACTGACTCCAAAAGAAAACACACTTCTGCCTGCAAAGGGATTTCTCTACAAGACTGTTCTGGAAGCCACAGAGATCAGACAGTGTGGTTTGCAAGCAGTGTGGCAACATTTAAGTTTGGCCTGAGACATTAACAAGTTACTTGTACCAAGATTAGAATAAAAAGAAATTAGCCTGATTGCAACAAGAGAAATTAAGGAAAAATATAAAGGAAAAAAATCTAACACTTCTATGTTTTACCTATAGAAAAAAATTTTCAAGACAAGTGGCAAAACTGTCTTTCCTTGAGAGCTAACCATTCACAGGGATTTACAGTAATGCCTCTGGCATAATTCTAAAACCAAGAGCAGCCTCAGACCATCTTTTTTTTTCTTTAACAGAGTATTTTCTGCAATAATTGGTCCACTTTCTGTTTGCTATGGTATAGCTTTCTGGCCTCAGTCCTCTCTAGAAATGGAGAACCAACCTTTTAAAGATAGACCACTATCTTCTGCAGCTGTTTGAAACTATTTATTCCAGCTGCGTGGGGTTTTCAAAATCTGACTAGCAAAAAGAGAGCCACAAGAAAAGTCCCAACAATCTCACTTGACGGCAGACATGACAGAAAAGCTGTAGAGATGCTTCGTTGTACCTACCACATTGTTAAAGAGGCATGTGAAAGCAACTGGGGATGTGATAGAAATACTGGGTGAGAAACAGGCAAGGAGAAAACCTGAAGATGCCTATCACTTGTGCCATACCTCCCCCGCCACAAAGCTGTGAGTGCTGATAGCATTATTGTTTTATCTCTCTGAAGAATATGTGGGAGCAGAAAGCACAACATCCCCAAGTTGTTACTTTGTCACAACTTTACAGAATACATAAGCACTTCAGTAAATACACAGATTTTTTTTTGCAAACTGTAAATCATCTGTGAGCCACCACTGTTCGACTAATTACAGCAAGAAGCTGTGCTCATTAGCTGTTCTCATCTGGCTCACTGCACGACCTAAATAGTCCGTAAATGAGCCGGCAATTATTGCTGTATTACCACTACCAGTTCCGCGCACATCAAAATATCTCCACCAAATGTTACCCCTGTTGGTATTATCAGGTTAGAAATTTCATAAACATATTGAAGCAGTTAATTGGAAGATTATTTAAAAAATGTGAAAATGGAATCATCAGTGAGAAGACTTTTCATCAAACCCCAGATAGGCGGCTCCACCTACAGACAAGAACCTCAGAAAGCATCTTGGGAGGATACCATCGCCTGCTTCCAAACAACACTGGAAAACTAGGAAAGCAATGGAATGTACTGGCATTGCCACCTAAAAATGGTCTCTTGACTTGACCAAAATGTAACCAAAGCATATATATGATCGTGGGACTAGGGCATGAAAGAACTTTAGCCAAACGAAAAGGATACTGTAATGTCAGTAAAACGTCATTACTTCCAGGTCCACTATTGGGCCTATATAGAAGGACTAGGATTTTTTTTTTTAATTTGGTTCAATTTATTTTTAAACAAAATGTTTAGTGCATACTTGGTAATGGTTGAAAGAAGCAATAAAGATTTTGAAGAATAATTTTCTGACACCCTCAAACATTTTTGAAGAATCTACTTAAAATAGCAAATAATTACTTGTATACTTATGTATTCATTAAAATATTCTCTTTCAGCTTCATTCCAGTTATTGTGAATATTTGAAAGTAATACACTTTAAAAACATACCACAATTCACATTTCACATTCATTCAAATTCACCCAATCTCAAATGACCAAAGTTAATGACATCATATTGCGATCGTTTTCATTACAAAAAGGAGGGGGCCTTAATACTGGGGGCACTTTATTTTACCTTGTTCTTGACTGCCATCACATCAGATTCGCCATTGATTATGATCCTGAAAAATAAAGAAGGAATAAAGAAAATGCTAAAGGTAATGGGTGTTCTGATTCTATTGGCTTCCTCCTACCTACCATCAAAGAGGAGATACTTTTATAAATACTTTATTTATTTCTTGATTCTTGTACTAGTTGCATGCATGCAACATAGAAGCTGTGTCCACTGAATTAAATGTTATTATCTACTCAGACGAGGTTGGTGTCACCATGTGGCCTGACACAAACTAAAGGTAGAATTTGGACAGGTCTATAACAGAATCAGTCACTAATGACATGCTCGAAAGAGTTGTTTTCATATTGAAGACACTGACTGTAACAAGGACAATGATATTGAGAGGCAACTCTTCTGATTTACCAATTAATTGACCTCCATGAACAAGAAAATGCACACATACTTGTTCAATTATTTCCAGCTGCTAAGATTTACAAAGAATTCTTCAAATCTGACCAGGGAATATCTATTTTTCAACCAATTTCATGAATTTTCTTTAGACAGCCATAATATTCCTCAAACTATAGATGTTCAGCTATAAAATGCAGCACTGTTTTTCCCCCATGGAATCTTCATCAATTTTAGCACGTTTTGATTGCAAGAGTAATATTCCCTTTTCCTTTCTCCTTTAAGGTCCTTCTTAGAAAGACAGCTAACTTCCCCACCTGTGTTCTTCGATGGTCTTGCCTTGCCACTCAAAGTGAAGTCTGCAGACCACCAATGTCAGCACCATAAGGGAGCTTGTCAGAAATGCAGTATCTTGAGCCTCAACCTACCGAATCGAAATTTGAATATAAGAAACACAGGACTAGGGAAAGACCTATGACAAGCGCTGGGTCTCTTTCCTGCAAGAAAGGGGAGTCACAGCAGCATCCAGCTGTGCAGAATCGAAGACTGAGCAAAATAGACACATGGTTTTCACTGTTTTACTCACTATCAACATCAACAAAAAAAGGTTTATCCAAAGCCCACGTCTTAATGTTTAGAAACATTAGGATCCTGTGGAAAGCTGGATCCTTTAGTTGTTTGCAATGTGATCATCATACCAAGAGTTATTTTAGAGTGTCTGCTTTCTGCCCTGTGCTGCACTCAATTCAGGGGAGGACTCACAAAAAGCACATTCACCAAACACCCATCACCAAGGGTCTTAGTCTTCCATAGCTATGGTTACACTACAGTTCAGATGTCTAATGTTCTTAAAATCCTTTACCTTTTCAATCACTTTTAATATGATATAACTTAATATCACCTATTCGAGCAGATATTTTGTTAACGTATTGGGAAACTGACACTCAAAGCTGTTTGGTAACTACCCAAAGTCATTAGTGGCTAATGGCAAAGTAAGCACAGGTGAGGCCTCCTAACACTATGCTTTGTATACCTATGATACTTGTAGAGTTCACTCACTAAACTGTTAGGGAAAATCTCAAAAGCAATGTTGGCTTATATTGGACACCAGTGTATTAACAGGATCTACTGCATTGAACACTTCTGTGCGTGTCACTCGGCAGTGGAAATATACAAGGAGGGATTCTCAGATTTTACTAGACAATATGGTCTGTGGAAAGAAGCACTAGGTGGCGAGCCAGAAAACCTCTGAAGTAACTCCTTTAGGGAGGTGCTTTTCCAGTCCTCTAGGAAATGAGAGTAATTCCCAGAGGGAACAGATCAGAGCCAAAGCACTCCTTCCATCTTGTAAACAGCGGAATCTCTGCCATGGAGGACATAATTGGGCATTTGCTTATTAGCCTAAAGATGTGATCTGGCCTGGTTTGGTCTAAATAGGGAAGCGAGAGATGGGAAATTGAAGTAGCCAGCTATTCAAAACACAGCTCAGAGGCATGGCTCTATGGAGACATGTGCCACCTATTTACGGAGGGAGGACTAAAGATCCAGGAGAGGATCTTTACCTTTGGTGGGAATCACGCCTGTATTGACAGGATACTGGAAACCATTCCCCCTGAACAAATTCCCGTACATGTCACCTTAACTGCACTTACCTCATGTATAGAAGACAGAGAAGCAAGTGGTATAAGGATGTGAACCCCAAGAAACAGTACTAATCGAAATCTAAAGGACTGAAGATGGGAGTTATTTTCCGTAGAATCCACTTCCTTACAAGGGAAAGGAGTGAAGGGCCAGCCAAGCTAACCTTGAGCTAAGCACCAGTTTCTTTTTCATTAGGGTCAGAAATCGACTTTAACCCATTTATACGTCTAAGGATTTCCATGCTTCCTAAAAGTCGCTTTGGGGAAAAAAGGCTAATCTCTCCTCAGCCAATTTAAAAGGAAAACTTTCACCCTCCGTGGGCATCAGTTAACATTCCCAGGGGCCAGCTCCGAGAGTGGGCCGTCATCGCCCACCCCCCTCAGAAAACCAGGGAGCCCCTGTGCACGAGGGAGCCAGGAGCAAAAGGTTCAAGGAAAGCTTAGATTTGGGTAGCAGGATGGAGTTTTCTATTCCTACCCCTTTGTTTCTTCCCTAAAGGAAAAGAGGATCTTTGGAAGGTTAAAGAGGCTCATCAGTTGTAACCTGTGAGGCAGCTGAGAAGTAGAACGGACATAACTACTATATCTAAAGCTAAGAGGAAGGCAAGAGCGCCAAACATCATGAGTTTCCACGTGAGAGCCCACCACGGCCAACCCGAGAGCACAGACGAGCCTACCTCCGGGCGAGCTTCCAGAGTGTCCGCCTGGACGTCGCTCAGGAGAAAAGGGCGGGAAGCAGGGGCGGAGCTGCGACTGCGCATTCCTCCATCAAGTCACCAAGCTGAATTCCGCGCATCTGTAGGAAGTGAGAGCCAAGAGTGTTGCACTAATAGATGTCCTTCCACAATGAGGGAAATGTGAGGTAAGGAGAACAAATGTTCCCCCTCACAACTTTGCTCAGCCTTTCACTCTCTAAACCCATCCGGGTGACTGTTAAACCAGTGATAAACTAAAACTGGATTATCCTCCAGGGGAGGCGATCCATAGAGCACTCTCAGGACAAGACGAACTCCCATTTTCCAGAGACCACTCCCCAACAGCAACCACTGCTCCATTTTGACTTTCGAAACTCAGTATAGTTTTGCCTTCAAAATGCTCTGAGATGGGTCAGAACCATACAAAAGGTTAAAACTTCTAAAACCACTCTACTATCCAGAGCCTAACCTTCACTCACTATTTCTAATTCCATTTTTTTTCCAGCCACATTAACATAATACAGTTTTTTCCTTTCTTAAAATGTGTATACATTTTTTTGGCACCCTCTGTTGTATACCCTTTTGATATTCTTATCCTAAAAGGCAATTAGGCATAGTTGCCTAAACTACAGTCGATAATGACCTTCAATATCTCGTTTTATTCTTCATCTCCAGCCAAAGATTGCAATCTTTTTCTTACATAAATGCTTCTTCTGCTAGCTTCTTATACATCCACTATTCCTGTTCTGACAATAAGACTAAAGCACACTTTGTAAACCACTGCAGTTTCTCCTTTGTGATCCCTAGAGATCATGTTCCATGCCAAGCCTTTTTAGTTACCTTTAGGTTCACGATAATTTCAAAGAGCTGTTTCTTTGCTTCATCCCAAGAAGATGGCTTTTGATTGTTACTAAAAAGATTCCAATTCTTTTTGTGGCTTATTTTTTTATTAAATTATATCATACTTCTGTGGGCCAATCCACAATTTGGCTCTCTGAATTCTAATGTTATCGTCAGACTTCATATCTTTAACAATTCAAAACCAACTTGAGACTTTGTAGTAAGGGGTAGGTCCTGAAACTTTCTTGGATAATCCACATGAATTTAAAGTTCTTCCTTCCAGTATCCTCCCTTTGCTCCAAACATATCATTTAAAAGAATGGGATTCAGGGCAGCCTGTCTATGCTGCCTATGAGGACTGGCACAAAGACGTCAAAGCTGTTAGATCTGCACACTAGTGCAATCTAGAACAAGGAACTTATTTGCATTTGAAAGTTTTATACTCCAGAGTTTGCAGAAAAACACAGTAAAATAGCTAAGGATTGTTCTCCCTGCAAATATCTAAAAGGCATGTTTACAAACTCTCTTTTTCCGATAATCATATTTTTGCCTCACTTGTACTTGCTTGGCACAACTTCCATGGCCTATTAGTGGTATTAAAAACCCTATTGTTAAAATATCGTACAATCCCAAAGCCTCCTGATCAAGATCCTGCCAAAAATTTTTGTCTCAGGGTACTATTTTGCTCCCTAAACGCCAATCTTTGTCAATCTCTGAATGTTTTCTGCCAATGCACCAGATCTTAATATTTCACTGACTCAATCTTACCCCCCAGAATCATAAGTCTTACTTTACACATGAAGACTGAGATAAGAATGGATGCCCTAAGAAAAGGGCAGGAGAAAGAGACTGTACTAGCATGCCCAGTTCTGATACCAGACACATCAATTAGAATTCATTCTTTTCTCACTGGTCAGAAATAAGTGAAGGGACAGAAAGAAGCTAGAATTGTTATGCTAGCCTTTCCTCATGAAGAAAACATCAAAATAGGGAATAACTTTTCGCAAAACCAGTAATGTGTTGTCAAGACTGTATTAGCATAATATAACTTTAACATGTGAAAGTTATAAGACATGATCAAGAGTAACCAAAAAAGCTGTGTTTATTTTGTAGCATCTCCATTATTAAGAATCTTAAGTGGGTGGGGAGATTGATAAAAAAGGTGAAGGGGAGTAAGAGGTATAATAATCCAGTTATAAAATAAGTAAGTTACCGGGATGTAATGTGTACCACATAGGGAAAACAATCAATAATATTGTAATAATTTTGTATGGTGACAGATGGTTACTAGACTTATGGTGATTACATCATAAGGTGTATAAATGTTGAATCATTATGTAGTACACCTGAAACTATTATAATACTGTATGTTAACTATTCTTTAATAAAAAGTAAATTTTAAAAAATCTTTAAAAGTCTAAGCCTATTTCTATGAAGACAGGAGGATATACTTTAAGGATCTATGGATACCCTTCCTGGATGGATTGAGACCCTCTCAGGATAGAGATAGGATACTGAGAAGAAAGTTAGAGGAGTATGAAAAAAAACAAGAACAATATGGAAAGAGGAGGAAAGCCCAGATTGAAAAGGGCTTCCTGGCTTCCTCAATCTGACTCGTGATATAAAAAGGAACCATATGGGGAAGGTAAAGACATGTTATCACAAACATCTAAACTCGGGGTGCACATAATTAATCACTCTGACTTTTACCCCTACTGTAGCTGGTCACTCATAAGTCTCTAAACTTTATATCCACCATGAGCACCAGAACTGCACACACAACTGCCTACAGCAGTGACTGGACCATTTAGTAGATCAAAACCTGGACAAACTAGAATAGAATAGATTAGGATAGAAAATATCATAATTTATTGCATGTTTCATTTTCAGCTTGATATTTGTATGTGTATGCACAGTGTCACAATGCAAAATGTATTTTCCTGCTGTGCAACTGTGGTCAAAATATCTGGAAAACACTAGCTTACAGGGCATCTTCCTCTGAATATCTCTCTGCCTCATGAAATCAAGGAAAATATATTTTCTTTTCTTTTTTTTTTTTTTTTCATCTTCCTTTTATTCTGGTGGAAATCCATTCTCTAGTATATGTGTTTCACAATTCAGTCTCCTGTTTAAGGAATTTTTTTTAAAGTTTTATTTATTTAAGTGTGTTTTTCCAGGACCCATCAGCTCCAAGTCAAGTAGTTGTTTCAATCTAGTTGTGGAGGGCGCAGCTCACAGTGGCCCATGTGGGGATCGAACTGGCAATTTGGTTAAGAGCAGCTCTCTCTAACCAACTGAGCTAAGCAGCTGCTCCAGAAAAATTTGTTATATGAAAACTGAAGTTTTTATATAATCAAATTTATCTTTTATAGTTTGTGACTTGGGTGTTATGTTGAAATACTCCTTCCCTGAGTCATATTCATATGAAAGAATATCTGTGCCCCTGCAATTCCTTTGTTGAAACGCCACAACAATATATATCGACACAGAAAACCATTTGACAAAAGAAAACATCACTCCCAATGAGCATTCTCAGCAAACTGGGATTAGATGAGGACTCCCTCAAGCTAATCATTGGTGTCCACAAAAACGGAAGGCTAACATCAGCTTGGTCTGTGTTTCAGGTTGACCAGAAGTGCCCTGGCCGATGAGGGACAGCACCTGAATGAATTACCAGCCTCGCTGGGACAGTTCTCAGAGGCCCCAGCCGGAGGGACCCCAGTTGCCCACAGTCGGGACCCCTTGACTGTCTCACCTCCCTCGCAGCCTGATTCCTGGGATCACCTCGCAGATGAGCCCTTGAACCGAATCGTTAACTGGGGTAGGCTTTGGGCAGGACCCAAACCCCCGTGCTGTCTGTCTTTGTCTCAGTGAAGTGTTGCCGTCCCTGTCTCCTCTCCATCCATCTGCAGCTGACTCCGCATTTCCATCTCTGTCAGTCTCTGTTTCTCTCCAGCTCTCTTTCAATTCGTCTGGATCTTCCTCCCTTGGAGCCCCTTAGAGAGAACGAGGATCCGTTGGGACCCCTCTGGCACCCAGAGCACACGTCGGAAAATATATTTTCTTACTCCCACAAAATCTCCTGTTAGTCCTCTAATAATATAATCATCTACTCATTTCTGGAGAAATGGTGAAGTCATCCTCATTGTCTCACAGCATAAATGCCTTCTCCCCTGCCAAGCCTTTTATGACTATTAGATGCTCCTTTCTAGGCTCTCCTGTATGTATGTACGTTTTTCTTTAATATATCTGAAATTATTAAGTATCTAATATAAGTTATTAAGTATCTACTAGCTTATTCATGTGCATAATCCTCCCCTCCCCCCCAGCTGTATCATAAGCTCCTGGAACAGCAAAGAGTGTTTCTCTTTCATATGTTTTTCCAATGCTCAGCAGATATTAAATTCTAAGTAAATATATATTGAATGACTAAATAAATTAATATTTGAAAGATAGGACACAAATCCATAGTCAACTATTATATAACATGGTCCCAGAAAATAAAGTTGGTTTTTTTTCACAGCAAATACCCAGTTATTCAAACAATTGAAAATTAGAATACTCAGATAAATTGATTATCTGAATTAAATGAGTTATTATTAATGTTCCCAAGACTTACCAATCTTAAAATAATTTGCACACTGTATAAATATATTGAACACAAGTTCTTATATCTCTGATGGTTGATTCAGCTCACCTGTATGACATGGCTGGTCACATACTGCATGTAAGGCACTGTTCTAAATGTTTTACAGCAAAGAACAAAACAATATCTTCTCCAAAGCTCCTATTATTCTACAGCTTAGTGAAATGACTCTTGCTTTATATTTTTAAGTAAGATTCCAGTTTAAAAAATTGTTTCACTTGGGTAGTGAATGTTCAGTGCACATTTTTGCCTAAAGGAATAAATGGAATCAGCAAGAAACTTACTTCCCCAAATGTGGGATTTTTTTTTACCCATACTGCCCTAGCTTCCCTAGTCATCAGATTCCTGAAGAATCAATGCTTAGAAAGCCAAACACCAAATTCAGTGTACCCATTTACATCAGAATAGTCTATATATATGGTGTCACATAGCATATCCCTAAAACTTCCAGCACTTTTTTAATCTCACAATTTCCAAAGCCTGCCATATCATGAATGCTGCCAGGCTGACCTTGTGGGAAACCCACATCTCCCAATTCCTTCCTTTCTTTCTCTACCTCATTCCATATCAATGATTAATGTCTAACACTAAACTTGCTATGCTCATTTCATTTTTCCTTTCAAAAACTCACCTGAAAGAGTTTGGAATCTAAAGAAGAAGCGAGGAGACTCAGAGAAAAATAAGCAGTCATCTGAGAAGTAAGAAGTGGTGAATCTCTGCTGTCTGTCTCACTAGGGGAAATGTTGATCTTAGTCGCTCTGCATAGCACTTTATTGAATTTTCTGACAAAAGAGTATTTAATAAATAAGACACACACCTCCAAAAGCTGTTAATTAACTCTTTGTGGGCCTTTAGGATATGAGTCAGCAAGTCAACATGGTTCCTTCACAGCATGACAGTCTTGAGAAACAGGAAGAACCACTAACTTCCAGCAGTGACTAACAAATTTAGAGCCATTTAGAACTCTAACAACTGAACTAAAATACTACCCTATAATGTTGCGGCAATTTATCTCTCCTTTTAAATTCAAATACTTTAAATCTGATTGATTCACAGCTTTCATATTTACAGGATTTTTTTTTTTTAATCCACGCCTTCAGAGAAGAAAGGATAGACTAAAGAACCATTTTCAAGTTCAGTCTTAGAGAGAGAAGTAAGTTAGCTGTCAACTTTACATAAGATCCCATTTTTCTGATAATACCACTAATATGTAATTCAGTCTAATGTGTCCCTCACACACACAGACACACACACATACTGGAGGAAGCCTATTACCAAGAGTTATCCCTCTCCTTTTTCCTGATTAAGAGAAAAGTTGGTTTGTTTAAAAAGAGATAAATTCTTGAGAGACTTATAATACAGTGGTTATGAGGAGCCTTTGGAGTCAACTTGTCAGTGTTCATATTCCAGTTCTGCAGCACAATGATTCGGTGGGATATGTTTTGTAGATACCATTACCTTATAACCTTCTTTTCATCCTTCTGAGTCAGAGGCTTTCCTTGTCCATGCTGGCAGGAATGAAAAATAAACGGTCAGATTTTGAGTTTCTAATTTTTATAAAATTCATAGTAGAGACAATCCTTTATGTTTCTAATGGTCAGAATTTTTGAAGGCCTTTGTTTGAGAATTGGTTATTTGAGAGTCAAAAGTCTAAGTCCTTAAAGAAAAAGGAATTAAAGATTTTGCAAAAAACTATGCTTGAAAAGAAAATAAATAAAAATCCAGACTCTCCTATAAGACAGGCCAGCCTGGTCAGGAAATAAAAAAATGGGGTGAATGTTATCTAGAAGGATGTGAGAGGTATTAGAGGGGCTGTGCTGTGATGAGGATCTCCACAAGAGGTATCCTGTGAAGGAACAGATTCAGTACTGGGAGACTTCCTAGCCTCTACCTCAAGAGAGCCCTCCACTGCCCCTGTAGGGAGTTGAGTTCAAGCAAGCCATCACTTACACGCCACTATTTGTTGGGCTTGGGCTTCTCACAACATCTGGCATCTGAGTAGTCAGACTTCTTACATTGCACTTTAGGGCTCCAAAATACCAAGGAGAAGCTGCCAATCCTCTAAAAGCCTAGGCCTGGAATTAGCATTGCATCACTACTGAAGTGGTCTATTGATCAAGTAGCCACAGCCCAGCTCAGATTCATGGGAAGGGGAAACAGATTCTACCTATTGACGAGAGGAGCATCAAATATTTCAACCATCTTTACTCTACCATACCTCCCTATGGAGATGATGATTGAGCTGAGAGGTGAATATTAAGAAAGGACACTCGGAAATTTTCAGAGGCATATGGTGCTGAAAAATAGAATAGCATATGTAAACACCCTTGGATGGGAAGTTGTCATTTTCAAGGAGCAGTTAGAAGGCTAGTGTGGCTGAAGCATAGTGAATGAGAGAGGGAAAGAGTTATGAAATGAAATGGATTTTTTTTAAAAGGAAAATTAATTTGTTTTATTTTTTTAAAAGTATTACCTGGACATAGTTTAAAAATCCAAATTATGATTTGCCCCAACACTCTGAACTCCTGATTTCTTTAAGTCTTTTAACTGTTTCTTTATCTTCATTTCAAAAGAATTAGTTTATGTTGAAAATTCTTGAAATATCTTTTTCTGACTTTTCTTTGACTGCCTATTATGAAAAATGAAGATTTAATTTTCTTAAAACATACAGCTACATCTATTCCCCATCTTCCCCAAATAATTATATGATTACTTAGTTAAATCAGTATTTAGTATTTTCACTATTATGTAAATACTATTTACAACTGATTTACATGGTATACTATTTTTATGTCTGCATTTTTATAGCAGCTTCTTGTTTTTACTTGAGTTATTAATTCCGTGTTTCCCCGAAAATAAGACCTTGCTGTTTCATTGCTGCTTACTTTTCAAAATATTTATCCTACTTTAGTTCCACATTTTTTGACAGAACTATCAAATTCTTCTCATTAAAATAGAATACTTTAGGTAATCTTTCTTCCTTTTTTATTGTTTTCTTGGGGTTATTCCCACTTAAACTCTCTGTCTTTCCACTGTGGAATTTGTAACCTATTCCACAGCAGTAAGCAGAGCTTCCCTTCACCATTCACTTGAAATTTCTCTTTACCACACTCACTTATTGAATTCTTTGTTTCTTCCTTTCTTAGTTCATTGCCACATTTTCAAACACTAAATTTGTTTTCTGAGAGAGGGTGCCTAGAAGGTAAATCGTTGTTTTTTTTTAATTAAAAAAAGAAAAAACAAAAAGAACCCTTCCACTTAATTAACAATATACCCGGGATCAGAATTCAAGAACAGAATTCAGAAAGTATTATTTCTCTTTGAGGTTCCAATATTATTGTAGAGAATGTCAGTGTCATGAGGAGCTCAAGTGGTATAGGATTTTTGCTTTCTCTCTGGAAAATTTTCACCTATGTTTATCCTTAGTATTTTGAAATGTATGATATGTTATTATGTGATGCTTTTCCAAATATTTTGTTGAACTCTAGGTGGACTCTTTCTGTATGGAAATTCAGGATTTGGGGGAATTTTCTTGTGTTATTCCTTCCATAATTTCTTCCTATAAATTCCTTCTGTACTTTCTTTCTGAAATTTCTGCTAATTAAAAACTCAAGTGTTTTTGTTCTAGGAAATTTTCTTATATATTGTGTGTTTTTAACTCATGTCACCCTACCCATTTTTCTGTATTTTCTTTCTTGAATTTCTAATCATTGGACTTGTTTCTCAAACGTCTTGATTTTTTCCCCCCCTTCTTATTTCTCATCTCTGTCTTTTTATTTTACTGACTGGGCTATTTCTATAATTTTATCTTCAGTCCTGCAATCAGAGTGTTTAATTTTTGCTCTTCTGTGGTGGACAGAACAATGCCCCCTCCCAAAAATATCCACAATCCGAATCATGAACCTGCGAATATTTTACGTTAAGTGGCAAAGAATTAAATCTGCAAATGAGATTAAGGTTGTTAATCAGCTGACTTTAAAATACGGAGATTATCCTGGATAGTCTGGGTGAGGCCAATGTAATTACAAGAGGCCTGTAAATGTGGAAGAGGGAGTCAGAGGTGATAGACTCACAGTGATGTAACGTGATGAAGACTCAACCAGCCATTGCTGGACTTGAAGATGAAAGGGAGCCTCAAACCAAGGAATGCAGTCAGTATCTAGAAGCTGGAAGAGTCAAGAAAACAAATTCTCCCCTAGAGGTTCCAGAAAGGAATTCTGCCCTGGTGATACTTTGATTTTAGCCCAGTGAGACCATTTTAGACTACAGATTTTCATAACTGTGAGATAATAAATTTGTGTTGCTTTCAGACTCTACATTTGTGGTAATTTGTTACAGCAGCAATCGAAAACTAATACACTATCATAGTATCAATTTGTAAAACCTTTGTCTTATTCCTGAATATTATATTTTTATGTCATCTTATTCTGATTTTATGGAATAATTTTCTTAGGATAGTAATATGAACTGTAATGTTTAATTCTGATACGTGTATTATTTCCATTTGCTCTGAAATCCTTTCATTTATTCTTTTTTCCTCTTGTTTTTGCCTTTTACATTAGAGCCTTTCCTCAAAAGTCTCTGATTGTAAATTTATATTTAAGAGTGAGACACTAAAATGATGATTTCAAACTTTTTGCCTGGACAGGCTCATTGACCAGTAGGCATTACATAAATGAACATACAGGAACCTGGTCATTTCATTGGAGGACTCCCATATGCTAATATCTGCAGTGTCCCCAACAGCCTCCCACCCCCAACCCCCCTTTGATCAGTTTCCCAGAGATGTTTGATCCATCTTCTGTATATCATGAAGCTACCAGTATTCTAGCAGTCAGATGGAGAAAGGAGACTGTGAATCTTTCTGTTCAAGATGCAAGTTGTTTATTATTTAGTGAATCAATGAATAATACCTCTGTTGCCTTAAAACTCTGCCCAAGTTTTTAAACAAAACAATCTGAGAGATTAAAGTCCAAAGATCATCTTTCTCACTCAGTTGGTTAGAAGAATGTGGCTTAGATGTGAGGGCCAAATGAGCTTGTTCAAATTCCATGCCCTTGTCTCGACCTTGGTCAGCATACCTGCGGGAACTTTCAGGCTTTCAGAACAGACTCACTTACCCATGATCACTGCCTCACACAGAGAGAAAAGAAAGACTAATGAATTAGATCTTCCAAGTCATGAAACATTGATCAACAGTTAATAACTCAACAGTCAGGTAATTCCTCCTCCATGGGAAAAAGTGAGACAGGGATAGATAGGGCAAGATGCCAAGAATGTTACTCTAGGGAAGTCCTTCCACATGTAACCCAAAAAGTAGGAATGCATATCCCCCAGTACAGATTTTCATTTAATCTACCTCATGTGTCAGCTATACCTTAGATCCAAAGTCTCTTTAGTTCAACCTTTCCACAAAAGGCATCTTCTGCTGGAATAAGGGAATCTGAGGATTTAAGTACTCATTATATAAGTTTTAAAGCAATCTCCCATTTTCAAGATTACTGAACATTTGGTATACCTACAATCTTGAATTTGGAAGCTCAGAACTTAATTACCCACCCCACCCCCTCCTATTTCTCCTTGTATATAACTGGATTTGTATTTTCTCAGCCTTCACAGTTATTTAGCAATAATCCATCAGTGTCCTATCTTCCAAAGTTTTATTGACGTTTCCATCTGCTGTCATATCCTTTCCTTTTGGTCTTTCCTTGAGGTTTCATGCTTTTTAAAATGTGTTCACTGGCATGTTGGGCAAGTGATTTTCAAGAAAAAGTGTGTCTTCAATTTATCGTGTATAATGGGAATTCTTTTTGTGCTCTTCAATGTTTTCCAAACGTTATACAATGAATATATAGTCTTTTAGTAATCACACAAAAAAACACAGTAAATGCTATTTTTAAAGAACTCCGAAAATTGTAGTCTAGTGAAATTTTTAACTCCACTCATTCTAAATGATTTATTATATTTATTTAAAATCTTTTTCTAAAAATAATTTCAGGTATCTCTCATCTATATAAGTAGCTCAATTATTCCATTTGCTAATTTTTATAAACTATTTTATCAAAAGGCAAATAGTTTGCATAGGTGTTAATAAATTATTAGCACTTCATATATAACACATACGAGTATTGCACAGGTAGTTGACAAATTTAAAAAATGTAACAATGGAACAAATTATATAGTAAGCAAATGAATGTATGTTGAGCACAGATATATACACATCATTATTAGTGCTTTATAGATGAGAAAATTGAAGATTGACAAGCTTGGGTAACTTACTGAAGGCTTGTTATTCTAAAACCCATATCCTTTCATTATGCCACTTATTTCTGTAGAGCGGTGTCTTATTTTTTTTCCATAGCTGGTTATCTGGATAGTCAACCAGAATTAAATATAGAAAAGTATTACAACCATTTAATGCCTTAGTTTTCTATTGATAAAATGGAAAACTAAAACACTTGTGTCTTTTCTTTTTCTTGGCTCTCATAATTGATATGAGAATGAAGGCACTATTAAGATTAAAACACTTAAAAAGTGCTCTAGAATAACAACTAAGCATAATTTACCATAAAGAATTGTTCCCAGGCTAGGGTGCTCCATGGCGTGGGCCCAGTCCAACATAAGGAAGCCAGCAGACCTATGTTTCTAATAAAAGAGCCCTAACCTGCATTTTACTGACGTACTCTAGGACTCAGCAGCTTCACTGTTCTCTCAGGTTCTGTTATTATTACTGCTTAATTTTAATGGATGAAGGGAGAATTTTGGTGTGGGTGGCTTGCTTCTTCTTTTTGTTGTTGTTAAATGTAGCTACAAACAATCGAATCAAAGGAAGAAGGATACAGAGAAAATGGGTCATGAATAAACAAAAAGGTCAGGACTGTAGTATTTAGTGCAGTTTCTGGGGAACTATTAACTACACCACAATTGGCAGATTTAACAGTATCTTCTGCTCTTTTTTTGTGCCAGCAACTATGCAATTATTCCAGGTGTTGTAGTGGAATGACTCTATCAAATTTTATAGGACTAATCAGCCCGTAAGTGTTGGCAGGCTTCAGACTCATGTCCAGACTTCAGGTGCAGTGCTTAGAACAGATGGAAAGAAACATTTCTTCGTTTATTTTTAAAAGGGATTTATTAATTGGCTGTACCTTTGCCCTGAGAAAGAGTTCATCTCATGACATTTACCACCAAACGATCTCTCTTTAAAGTGTGCCGAAAAAACACCTCTGTATTAAGAGGTAAAAATGATCCCCCAATTTAGAATGTGCATGAATATTACAATTCCATGTTTCCTCTTTGACGTCTGGGGAAGGATTTTACACGTTACTTCTGATGGTTATAACTCTATATGTCCTAAACAGTAAGTTCAAAAGACAAGTATGGGCTCCACTACCTCTAGCTGTCAAATATGTCTTCATTGGTGTCAAAGAGAGGATCAAGAGGGATTTGGGACATTATGTGAAGAAGCTCATTGTCTTATTGTTTAACTATTTGGCATAAACGCTTCTATTCATAACCTTCCAATGGCCCGCAACCGTGGTTTTCAAATATTTGTTCTTGCCAAAAGTGATTCAAGCATTCCATCAGTAACAGTGACTCACTATAGCAGGACCATTCAGTGCACCTCACGACCAGGCATTGGGAGGGCAATGCAGTTTTAAGAAGCTCTCCTAGAAATTTTGCTACCCCCTCCCACATTTGATCCACTATTAGTCATTAGGACAAGTAATTCTTTCAGCAAATAAATTCTAAAAACATTTATTTGGAGTATGTATATATGAAATATACGAAGGAAGAATAAGAGTTTCTACTTTGAAGAACAAACTAGTAGTTGAAGATAGAAGTAAGCTTAAGTATCCTTGAATTCCTGTATTCTGTGGGAACAAGGGGTCCAATAAGCTTTTGAAGAAAAAACAAACTGAATTTGAAGCTGTAGTTTTTGTTTTATCGTTACTGTGGTGCCAGTACAATAGGTG
Organism: Rhinolophus hipposideros; assembly: GCF_964194185.1. Taxonomy (NCBI): domain Eukaryota; kingdom Metazoa; phylum Chordata; class Mammalia; order Chiroptera; family Rhinolophidae; genus Rhinolophus; species Rhinolophus hipposideros. The sequence goes on along the minus strand of NC_138051.1, from coordinate 22,811,679 downwards.
AAAGAATATCTCATCTGGTACAATGTCACAAATGTCTTCCAACATCAATTAATTTTTTAACTGAATTCATTTATGAGATGGGAACAAAAAGCTCAAATGCTAATGCTAACAGATAAAAGGAGAATGAGCCAAGAAAGTTGAAATAATAGAAAAGACATTAAAAATGTATCAAAATATGAATCCTGGTTTCCCATTTTTAACTGAAAATCCAGGTCTGGTTTAGAAAAGAAACAGTAGCAACATAAATGGTAGACTGCAGCCTGAGAAATTGCAATCAGAAAGACACAGTTACGAAGAAAGTGATGAACAGAGCATGAGCTAGGCCTTGGGAAGCTCCCACAATGCAGTGAGAAGAAGGTGATTATATGAGAGAGGAACTCAGGAGCAGGACACAGTAAGTCTTGGCAATTGCTTGGGTGATAAGGAATGGCAGAGAAAACAGAGTCTGGGTATCTGGGAAGACACTGCTGTCATGAACCAAGACAGGAAAAGTAAACTGTATTCTTTACCCACCTAGAGAGTAAATATATTGATACAAATTGGTTATTGGGTTATATTAAACTGTCACTTAAGATGTGAACTTAGGTCTGTTGAGATGTGTTTGGAATTATGATTATCTCATTCTAGGACTAATAACATATGGACTTGAATTATTGTTACTTAATTACTTCTTGTGGATCTGGGTCATTTAGATTGTGTCGAGAGACAATGGTTATCCTTTTTATGAGAACAACTCACTGAGCCAGAGCTCAGCTTTCTGACAGTCAATAATCAGAAAGTAAACCCCCAAAAGGCCTTTGGGCCACTGTATAGATGCCAGGCACAAAAAGCACTAGAGGCACAAAAGACCCAGAATAGCCAATACAATATTGAAGGAGAAAAACAAAGTCAAAGGACTACTGGACTTCAAGAATTGCTATAAAGCTACAGTAATCAAGAAAGTATGCAAAAAGTACAAACAAACCAATGGAACAGAATAGAGAGCCCCAAAATAAACCCACATCAAAATAGTCAACTGATATTTCACAAAGGAGCAAAGGCAATACAATGGAGCAAAGATAGTCATTTTAACAAATGGTGCTGAAACAACTGGACATGAACACACACACATACACACACACACTACACACAAAATGAGTCTAGACACAAATGTCACACCCTTCCCAAAAATTAAATCAAAATAGATCACAGACCTATGTAAAACACAAAACTATAAAACTCCTCAACAATAACATAGGAGAAAATGTAGATGACTTTGGGTATGTCAATAATTTTTTAGGTACAATGCATGCCAAAACCACAATCCATGAAAGAAAGAATCAATTAGCTGGACTTCACAAAAAGTAAAAATTTCTGCTCTGTGAAAGACATTGTCAAGAGAATGAAAAAACAAGCCACCAACTTGGATAAAATATTTACGAAAGACACATTTGATAAAGAATTGTCATCTAAAATATCAAAGAATTCTTAAAACTCAAAAATAAGGAAATTAACAATTGATTAAAAAATGGGCAAAAGACTTTAACAGACACCTCAACAAAGAAGATACACAGATGGAAAATAAACATAAGAAAAGGTGCTCCACATCAGGGAAATTAAAATGAGACGCCACCACACATATATTAGAATGGCCAAAATCCAGAACACTGACAACATCAAGTGCTGAAGGTGACGACGTGGAGCAACAGGATCTCTCATTCATTGCTGGTGAATGTAAAACGGTACAGCCACTTTGGAAGATAGTTTTGTGGTTTCTCAAAAACTAAACAGGTTCTTACCATATGATCCAGCAAAAGTGCTCCTTCTTATTTACCCAAAGGAGTTGAAATTTTATTTATTTCCACACAAACCTGCACACAGATGTTTATAGCAGCTTTATTCATAATTGCAAAACTTGGAAGCAACCAAGATATCCTTCAGTCAGTGAATGGATAAATAAATAGTGGTACATACAAACAATAGAAAACTATTCTATGCTAGAAAGAAATGAGCTATCAAGCCATGGAAAGACATGGAGAAACAAATGCATATTACTAAGTGAAAGAAGCCACTTTGTAAAGGCTATATGTTATGTGCATCCAACCACATAACATTCTGAAAAAAGCAAAACTATGCAGATAGTAAAAAGATCAGTGATTGTCAGGAGTTGGGGAAAGGTAGGGATAAGCAGATAGAGCACAGAGGATTTTTGGGGCAGAGAAAATACTCTGTATGTTACTATGATGGTGGATACATGTCATTATACATTAGGCCAAACCCATTGAATGTACAACACCAAGAGTGAACCCTAATGTAAACTATGCACTTTGGGTAATTATGACATGTCAATGTAGGTTCATCAGTCGCAACAAATGTACCATTCTAATGAGGTAAATTAATAATGGGGGAAGGTTAGGCGTGTGTGAGTGCAGGAGATACACGAGAAATCTCTGTCCCTTAAACTCAGTTTTGCTGTGAACATAAAAACTTCTCTAAAAAAACATAAAGTCTATTTTTTTAAAAAGTGCAAGAAGCTTCTGCATTTTAGTCAGGATTAATTTCACTTTTCAGGAAACTTGAGCGTTCATAGGAGCAATTGTGGATGGATGTTTACATCAGTCAGTGAAGATAAAGTTACACTATTAAAAATCTCAACAGCTTAAGACAACAGAAAAGTATTTCTCATTGACAACACATGTCCAATATGGGTTGACAGGGTGACTCTGCTTCTCGAGTCACTCAAGACTCGGTTGAGGAGCATTTCAAATAGACACAGGCTTCCTGGGTCATCACAGGAGGGAAAAAGAGATGGTGACTTGCATACAAACTTTTAAAATGTCTCCTTGGAAGTGACATACATCACTTCTGTTCACATGGCTGTCAAGGCAAGTGTGATAACCACACTTAGTCCAAGGGATTAAGGAAGTATAATCCTACCATGTATCTAGAAAAGAGAAGATCCGGAAGTATTCAAGTAGGTAACATTCAGCTGATATGAGATAACGCTGTGGAAGATATCAGACGGCATCTGTGAACACTTGTAGTAGCTGACATTTTGTTGTTCTGCATTTACATATAACCTCCCTGGTATGTATTTCTACATCGTGGAATAATAACCACTCCCTAAGGAGCCTTTGCTGACCCCCATCGCCTGAGCTAGATGCTCAAGGAGCTATGACAAGGTCCTGGGTTTACTTCTGCTTTGTAATTGGCACCTCCAGGCACGGACTGAGTCAAAGGCTTCTTTAGCCAATCGTTGGCCAATTCCCAGAGTCCCCTCAGTCAGAACACACTTTAAAGGCTGTGTGGTAGCCTCCTGGCAACAAGGTCTCCACCTCAGCCTTTGTGGCCCTTGGCTTGTACACTCTACTCTTGGGACTGAAATCACTCTTGATGTTTGGGCTAATTTTGGAACAATCCTTGCCACTGAGACTGACTACAAATACATGATTTCATACTTGCTTACACAGTTTACATCTTAAAATGAATCTCAGCTGCTATAATATAAAGACTAAAGCAGTTAGATAATTATAGTTAAAACAGCTGAAAGGTTTATACTATTAGTTCTCTCATTGTGTTGTAAGAGGTTTTAGAAATCTTGCTAAAGGTGACAACATAGAATCTCAATGCTTGTGGGCAACGTATTTTTGAGGGACACGTTTTTCAGGTTTGTGTTTTAAAAGTACTGATATACCACTTTAAAATTCCCTTAGAATAATTATACTGTCATACACCCCCTATAGGCTGCATTTAAAAATGCTGGTTCTATACTTTTAAGAAGAAAGATGAAAGCTTTAACATTAAAAAAAGCTTCTTGCCTCATGAAAACAGCACTTACATTGCTATATCTGACTGATCTAGGCATAGTATCAAATCCAGGATTTCAACTGTGCTTGAAAAGACACATCAAAATCCCAGAAGACAGCAGAAAATTTTCCAAAGCTTTTCTTATTTCAATAGGAATTAAATTATTCATTTCTTCTGCTTGGGGCTTTTCTATCTCTGGACTGTAAAGCCCTACTTAATTCTCTGAGAGTAACTCCCAGTTAATTGGTTAGCTAACTATAGCCTACAGGTAAAGTCCTCTTAACAAGCATTAAAAAAAAAAAAAAGGTTGTACATAGAAGAGAGTTAGGAGAGTAGTAGCGGTTTGTTAATATTTCACCCGAAATAATACTCCTTAAAGTGCACTTTTCTGATCTTTCAAGTCTAATGGTCACTAGGAAATAGCTGGTTGTGTCCCTTTGCACCTTGTGAGAGAAAGGTGAGACGTGATCAGAACAATCAATTTAATTCGGCATCAAGCGACCAGCCATGAAATAGTCTGGCACTTCCCACTTCCTTACCTTTTCCTCCAGTTTTTTAGTTCACTTCTACCTTTTCCCAAATCAGCTAACTTTCCCAAAAAGATACTTTCTTTCCTTTCCAGAGCTAGGAAAACATCATCAATTTTGCAGGAAAAGCTTGGTATCTAGGTTTCTAGCCATTGTGCAAAATAGATTCTCCTTTTTCACTACAAGGAAGGATGAGGCCCTTTTAGACCCCACGAACACTATTTGAAAACGGTGTCAACCAAAGACTGGGCTGGAAAATGCTCCTCTCCATCATCTGCATAAAGTTGTCATCATGTCCATCAAAGGGACAGGCTTCAGATTTCTTGTAGACTTTGCTCCCATGTCAATTCAGCTTCATAAATAATTGCTTCCTCACAGACAACACTCTTGTACTTAAACTTTTTCTGAACTGGGAAGAAGATCTATCCTTATATAAAAAGCAACGAAGGGGCTCTAGCTGTAGATCCCCCTCTGAGCAAGCAGCCATCCCTCTGAGAGTCATCACCACTTGACTCAAAGCAACGTGAGTTTTTCCTGCTTCCTGATCCTGACTATGGGATGAGACCAGGTTTGCTTCTGCTTGTTCGTTTAGCTGAACCTCCCACCCAGAATGCACTTCTCCTCCGTTCTACCTAGCCAGTGTAAGAACCCAACCTACAGTCTTTTCTGATTGGTATTGGTTACTCAACGGCAGAGCTCATGCCTTCTATTTCTTTTTATCCCCCAGAGGCACCTAACACACTACTGTGTACATAGGAGGGGGCTTAGAATTGTTTTTAAAATATACAAAAGGGAAGAGAGAGGTGGAGGGGAGGAAACTCAAATATTTCTATTATAGACTTTTAAAACAAATACATATATTCAATATAAATAAATTAAATATAAATTTTGGACAGTTTTCCCCTAAAATTGAACTCCCACCAGTATTTAACCAGGCCTTTATTTTCCAGCAATGTTGCACATTATAATAGTTTCTGTAAACATTAGCTTATATCTCACAAACAAATTGTGATAATTTTATAAGAAAGTAGAATGATAACTCTTCCAGAAAAGCCTAAACAAGATTTGAAACCAAATTACTATTTCTTTAACTCACTGTTACATCCTCCTTATATCCTGGGCCTTCACACATCTTCTAAGATTTTAGAACAATTTTGGCAATATCATATAGGTATGATATTTCTTACCAAACATAACCTACACATCAGGAGATGATTCTGGAAATCTTCCTAGCAAAGCTTTTTAAGCAAAAAAATACCATTCCTTCTGTGGAATCACAGAATGTTAATAAAAGTACATAAAAAGGGCACCATAATCATATAAGCTTGGAAACTTAGGTTAAGTAAAGTTAAACAAGTTACTGTATTAGAGAATTTCTTTGAAATTTTAGTATGTTAAAGTGCAATATGAATCACTAAGAGGAAGATATAAACTATAGCATTCCTAATATCTCACAGCACCATTCAAGGAGCACCTTTGAGGGCCAGGAAAATGTACCTGCAAGGACTAAAAAGTCTCTGCCCAGTGCCCTTTTTAGGAGAGCTAGTATGGCCATAGTCCAAATTTGTTGCACACCAAAATAGTTACTGCAAAATTGTATTCACCTAGGGGAATTTTCCATTCTCCCTGGGTAAACATGACTGCTTTAACCTTATAAAACTTGTTGAGAATTAATGATCAACTCTAATTATTTAAATAACATATAGGTTCAGACACTGAAAACAATTTATGGTGAACACAGCATTTAATTCTCTCTTCCTTGCCATCTCTTTCATCTACCTATTCTTTAATTCTCTTCAAATTAGAGGTGAAGAGAAGAATAAGCCATGCCTGGTGTCACCCTGACAAAGATAAATATGGACAGAGCTCAGAGGTTGGTTCATTTGAACTTCATGTCAGAGGTTCATGGACCCAAAGGTTTCAGACTTTGTTTGAGAATTGGAATTTTTGCATCATTAAAGTTCTACTTCCTTCAGATTTTTACTCTTATTTTCCCAAAGCAAACTAGACCTTTTTTATATATAATATACATAACAAGTTATAAGATGAACCTTTCATTTTCCTTCCAACAAGACCACAGTATCTAATTAATGTGTTTCGATATTAAGACTAAAACAAAGAATAAAAGAAGCTCTTCCCCTTTGAATATACTCTAAGAGGGATATGAAATATACTTATTGAGATTATTGGTAAGGATTTTTCATGAAATAAGTAAAAATATTTATGACAATAACTTTAGAGGAATGTCCTTTAAACTTTCAAGTCCCAGTATCTTGGGTTGATGCATCAAAAGCCTGTTGGAAACAAAAGTTTAGCTTCAGAGTGGCATGTGGATACCTGTTTTTCTCAGCAAAATAATTCAGCCATTGTAATTATTTCTAACAGAATTGGGCTTCACACTGTGGGATAATGAGCTGGAAAATGTATTTGTTTTAAATAAAGGCATTTTCACACTACAAGAACACACAAACATCTACGAAACCCAAATGCGTCCGTCCAGCGTGCCTGGTAAAAGAGCCAATTTGATGTTATTTCCAACTGCGTAGAAATAATTTGCTACAAATTCAGGCTACAATACAAACAGGTGCTTCTTGAAAGAAACCCCATGAATCTGGAATTGCCAAGGGCTAGGACAGCTGGAAAACATGAAGATGTTATCTTTTAAATGGAACCCAAACCTCCGAGGCCTATTTGGGCCCCAACTCCAAGCATTTCCTTTAGCATTTCCAAGCACTTCCTCATCCATGATCACAAGACCAGCTGGACCCTCAAATTACCCTTCAGACTTCACAGGAGATGTGGATTTGTACTAGCAACACTAAGGAATCGCGTGTTACACGGAGAAAAAGGTGATTCACAAACAAGCCCCAAGAATGCACATAAGAGATGTTACATGCAACAACCTTCACCCTATACTCCAACAACTTCACTGTGAATCAAAAAAAGAGACAAAGACAAAACCAAGGGAGAGAAGGAGGGAAATGGACAGCTAGAAAAAATACAGATGGAAAGAGAAGGGAAGGAGAGGAGAGGGAATCATAACAGGGATAAGTGAACTGAATTATGCAGCAGGAACAAATGATAAAAAGAATGAAGTTCAAATAAAGGAATTAGAAATTATCTTAGGTTTTGAAGGAAAATTTCCAGGAGTGCAAAACGAATCTAAGCATACAACATTCAGTCTGGTATTATGTACAAGTGGGTGTTTAAATCCTGCTCAGGGTTGATGATTCTTGCTTGGGTCTTAATGCACTTCCAGTACTCATTCATACTCTACCTAGAATTTATTATTACATTTTACTGGGTTGTCATTGAGTTTGATGATTTCAAACCTTCTTTCTTGCAGATTTGGTTTTAAGATTCTGCTCTAACAATTCCAATGCATAGGGGAGTTTTTTTAATATATTGCTCATTATAAATCACAATATCACAGATTTCTTTCTCCTAATCCTCTAAACCACCCCTTTACCACCAAAAATGGGTACCTCAACAGAAGGATCTACTCTGAAGTTTAAAACAAATTCACCAGTACAAATAGAATTTATCCAGAATGTACCAGTGTGCCCTAATCTGATTCTCAGCAGAGTTTCCAGGTAATAAATAAAGAAACCCAAGAATTCACTTGAAAATATCCCAAACGTCCAGAATCCATTTATCCCAGAAAAGGCAAAACTGTTTAAGGCAGCTGTTAGCATAGGCTGAGAGTCATATTTTCAGCTTGGCATTCACATGACTAATTTATATACCAACCAAGTGTTGAAGCAAATAATTAAGGTATCTTTGAGTGCACATACAATGAGAGCTTTCCTTTTATTTTACATTATGCCAAACATAATAATGACTTGGTTGTACAAAACTTGTACTAAATTCGTTTAATTTGATATTCTGATAGCTGAACTCACAAATATGAAGCAAATGTTTCCTTTCTAGAATTGATGTTGCTTCTCTCTGGGGTTTTCTCGATTGCCTTAAAGAAAAAAAGTCATGTTTCTATAACACAGCACAGGGGTATTTGGAGATGTAAAATATAGTATTTGAATTTTATTGCCACCCAAATAAAAAGAGTTCACACTAACTTGTCCTTGAAAAAAGTGTATTACCTTTTGCCTGCCACTGAAAACAAGCTGTCAACTACTGAGACCTAGTTGTTTATAATCCCAAGTGCTTCCAAGAAGAGTGGCTATCATTACATGCAAGGCCCGTTGTTTTACTGAGCCCCATGTTGGGTGTGGGTTTGAAAATCTGGGGATTGGTGGATTGATTAGAGATGAAATGCTCTGTATAGTCGAATGGAGAGGAACTTAAGATTTCTGGTAGAAAAGCAAGGAAAAGAGAAAAAACAGAATTCTGAATACTGTAAGAAGTCTCATTGCAACTAAAAAGAGGCACTAGAGAAAAACACTGAAAAGATGTGGCATATATACACAATGGAATGCTACTCTGCCATAAGAAAAGATGAAATAATGTCACTTGTGACAACATGGATGGATCTTGAGATTATTATGCTAAGCGAAATAAGTCAGACAGAAAAAGTCGAGAACCATATGATTTCACTGATATGTGTATATAAAACTGAAAACAGCAAAGGACCAAGACAAACAAATGAAGAAACTCATAGACACAGACAATAGTTTAGTGGTTATCAGAGGGTGAGTGGAGAAGGGGGTGATAGATGAAGGTGAAATCATCAAATATATGGTGATAAAAGGATAACTGACTCTGGGTGGTGAACACATAATGTGATATACAGATGATGTAATACAAAATTGTTTACCTATTAACTTTACTAACCATTGTCACCCCAATAAACTTTAACTAAAAAAAAAAAGTAACTTAGTTTTTCAATGGGTTGAGAAATTTGAGCTCAACTAGTTTCCTAATAAATCCTATGATTTTATTTTGAATAAGGAAAATGGCTTTCATTATTTTGTGTATTCTGTTATTCAAAGAAAGAATTATATATGTTATTCAATAGTTAAAATATTTATTTTTTAAATGTTATTTGTCAAAATAAGCTATCCTAAATTTTCCCAAACACAGAAATGTCTTGTTCCTTCCAAAGAATGAAAGGCCTTGTACCTTAAGATAAGAATCATTATATCCTTGTATTTACATCTCAGAGAATGAGGCACACAGTGAACTCTACTGTCTCCATCAGCAGCTAGCATTTGTCCTTGGCAAACAAAAAGTCTGAAAAAAATTATTTCTACTCATAATACTGGAGTGAAGTATATTTTAAGTAAGAAAACTTTCAGATATTTTATTCTGTCTTTATAGCATGATTCTGACTTGTTTGCATAAACAAATGCATAATCCTGTTTGTGTATTTCTATAAAACAGATGTCCAGAGGGAAGGTAGATTCATCCAGTAAGCCCCCCAAAGGGGGAAAATGATAAATCCACTCAGTCTTTTAACCTGCTTTGTAGCTGTACCTCAGTGTTTCATTGCACCAATTGGAATAATGCCTAGCTCTCTGATATTCACAGGGATATTGGGAGGATAGAAGATAAAGAGAATATTTGAGGTTCTATTCATCCACTGAAGGAATAACTTGTTAATTGCTTTTTCTCTTATAGAATTTTATTTTTTTAATTAAAGAGGTAAGTAATATCACCAAAGTGTCAGTAGAGAGGTATAAGTTTAAAAAAAAAAACATGAAAATCCCATTTTACCTCCCCTTTATCCATCAAATTCTGTTTCCTTCTTCAAAAGTAGTTATTTTCAATTATTTTTCTCTATCCTTTTGTTATTAACTTCTAATTTTATTGCATTGTAATCAGAGCAAGTGACCTAAACTACTTGTTTTTTGGAATATACTGTAAGTGGAGAAGTGGAGGGAGAGAGGTGCTCTATTAATGGTTGGCATTTTTTGCACATTTTTCATAAAGGTTTGAAAAGACAGCATGTTTTCTATATGTAGGTTACAGAGACAGAGCTACAAGCTTAGATTAAGCTTGTCAATTGTTGAAACCTCACTTATTTTTCCCTATTTTTTCCAGTTATCTTTCAGATTCTGAGAAGTGTATTAAGTTTCCAACTGTGTTCGGATATTTTTAAAGAGATAAGTCTCTTTGGACTTTTAACAATCTTTTCTTCATTGTTATTTTTATCTTATCAGTGAGCTGTTTATATTTTAACATAAAATAACCCTTTTGTTTATCAATATGTTTGGCATTAAACCTACTCTTTCATGTATTTGCCAAACATGCTTTACTTTTGTTAGATTGTTTTACATAAGTCTTTTTGTAAAATTTTCAACCTTTCTGTACCATTTTGTTTTAGTGTTATCTCTAACCTGTATCTAAATATTGTTTTTTACCCGATCTGAAATTCTCCATGCTTTAATAGAGAAATTATACCAATTCATAAATATTCTATTAACAAATATCAGCATATTAAAAATTATTACCCATGATAAATACTATAACAAATATCACAACTAATGACATATTTGTCATTGTTCCTACTGCCTAGTTTATGTTTTCTGTTGACCATACTTTCTTGTTCTCTCTTTTGCCTTCCTTTGTCCTGTTGGACTTTATGAGTTATTAATAGTCTATTTTGTTCCTTTTATTCTTTTTGGAAGTTACAGAGCCTATTTATATTATTTGGTGATTATTCTTACATTTTTGTTACACATATTTATACTTAGATGTTTCAAACACATCTAAGAATAGTATCTATATACTCTAGCTGTACAAGGAAAAGAATCCTTCACATTCTTTAAATTTCCTCAACCTGTAACATGATGTAATTATCTAACAATTCAGTAGCAAATTAATTTATTTGTATTGTGCATGGGGATTTATTTAACAATTAAAACTGTTTTTTACCAGATTTTGCCCAACAGAATTTCTTGTATCCTATATCTTCCACTTTCTGCAATATATCCTTAAAGTTCTGTGGACTGCTTGAAGCCTTATTCCTGAAAATGTTTTAATTTCACCCTCACATTTGAATTACACGTAGGCTGTGCATAGAGTTCTAAATTAAAAGTTTTTTTTCAGTCAGGTACATTATGAAGTCTTAAAAAACTAAAGAAATCGTAGCACATGCTATAACATGGATGACCCTCAATGACATGCTAAGTGAAATAAGCCTGTCATAAAAAGACAAATGCTCTGTAGCTCCACTCATAGAGGATATCTAAGGTCATCAGGGGGGGTTGCTGAGGGCTGGAGGAAGAGCGGAGGAGGAGTTCGTGTTTAATGGGTATAATTTCAGTTTTGCAAGATGTAAAAGCTCTAGTGATCTGTTGCAGAGCACTGTGAATACACTTAGCTGTACACATAAATGGTTAAGGTGGTTAAATTTAATGTTATGTGTTTTTTACCACAATAAAAAAATTATTTCCACTCACTAGATTGAAGGTATTGCTCAATTTTCTTATATTCTGGGAGGCTCATTTGAAAAAATGGCTGATGCTAATGTTTCTCATTCCTTAGTAATTAACAGTCTATTTCTTTCTGAAAGCTGTTAGAATGTTTGCTTTATCCTCAGTATTCCAATCTCACTCTGCTTTGCCTAGGTAGGTATCCTTTTTCATTCATCATGTTCAGCACTTGCTGGTTCTTTCAATATGAGAAGTAAGATCTTTCTTCTGTTCTAGGAGATCCTCTTCTATTACTGATTTGAGCATTCCCTTCCCTCCTTCTGGAACTTCTTTTTTTTTTTTTTTTAAAGATTTTACTGGGGAAGGGGAACAGTTCTTTATTGGGGAACAGTGTGTACTTCCAGGACATTTTTCCAAGTCAAGTTGTTGTCCTTTCAATTTTAGTTGTGGAGGGTGCCATTCAGTTTCAAGTTGTTGTCTTTTCAGTCTTAGTTGTGGAGGGCGCAGCTCAGTTCCAGGTCAGGTTGCTGTTGCTAGTTGCAGGGGGCGCAGCCCATCATCCCTTGTGGGACTTGAGGAATTGAACTGGCAACCTTGTGGTTGAGAGCCCACTGGCCCATGTGGGAATCGAACCGGCAGCCTTCGGAGTTAGGAGCATGGAGCTCCAAATGCCTGAGCCACCGGGCCGGCCCCTTTCTGGAACTTCTTTGGACCCTCAATTTATTCCTTCGTGTCTCTCAACTCTTCTCTTTTAGACACCATGTCTTAATAATTTTGGTCTCTATCATGAGCAATGTTCTCATCCTAATTTTCCAGAACATTACTTTGTTCTTCATATATACCCATTTTATGGTTCAGCCCATCTATTGGATTTTATTTTGCAGTAATACTTTTTTTTTTTTTTTACTTGTTTGAGAGTATTCTTTTTTTTTTTTATTAATTTATTTATTTATTAGTTTCAGGTGTACAAAACAAGGTAATACTTAGACGTTCATCATTTATATCCCTCATACTGTGAACCCCCCTCCCCCCATCCACTATCCCTCCGACCTCACACTGAACCATCACATTATATATATAAAATTATAGTTGGCATTCATTAATGTTTAGCTTCTGGTGTACAATGCCATGATCAGGTATCCACAGTATCCCTGCGGTGGTCTCCCAAATAGGACGCATGTCCATCGGATACCCAACAAAATCTTTACAACATTATAGAATACCTTCCCCAAATTAATTTTCAAAAAAAACCCTGAGGCCATCTTGTGGTTACCAGCTGCTTCCAAATCCCTTCACCTTTCCCCTTATCCCCAACCCCCTCCCACACACCCATCTAACCACTCTCGGTTTTTTCTCTGCGTCCCCAAAACTGTCTCTGATTAGTTCATTCACATAGAATTTTCTTTAGATTCCATATATAAGTGAGATCATATGGTACTTGTCTTTCTCTTTCTGACTTATTTCACTTAACATAATGTTCTCTAGATCCATCCATGTTGCTGCAAATGATAAGATTTCTTTCTTCTTTATGGCTGCGTAATACTCCATTGTATAAATGTACCACAGCTTCTTAATCCAGTCATCTACCGATGGGCATTTTGGTTGTTTCCATATCTTGGCTATTGTGTAAAGTGCTGCAATAAACATAGGAGTGCATACAGATTTTTGAATTGGAGTTTTGGATTTCTCCGGGTAGATGCCTAGGAGTGGAGTTACTGGATCATAGGGTAGTTCCATTTTCAGATTCCTGAGATACCTCCATACTGTTTTCCATAGTGGCTGCACTAATCTGCAGTCCCACCAACAGTGCACTAGCGTTCCCTTTTCTCCACATCCGCGCCAGCATTTGTTGTTTGTTGATTTATTGATAATAGCCATTTTGACTGGAGTGAGGTGGTATCTCATTGTGGTTTTTATTTGCATGCAGTAATACTTTTAATATCCACATTTTTTTTATTCTTAATTTGTTCTCTTTTTATAGTGGCCTATTCTTGATTTACGAATGCCTCTTGTATATCTTCAATATACTAAGGATACTTTTTAAAATTCTTTTCTATGTTCTCCCATTTATTTCTTTGTCTTTTAAATCTCATGTCATCGGATTTTACTACCCACCACTCCTTCATTATCGTTATAATTATTGTCCTCCAGATCACTCATGCTCATTTATTGAAGAGTTTTAACATTTCGGTTCATTGTCACTCTATCTAACAGTCCTGTTGCCTTAAGTCTTGGCAATTTCCATATCTACATGGATGACCTCTCTGCTCCAATGACCTTGCACTCCACCTTACCTCAGCCGTTAACACTACTGGACATGACTTACACCTTGTTAATCATTTCAACCCCTTCATAATCTGGATTTTATATATGTTATATTCAAACTACCATGTTGGGGTACTCTGTACTACCCCAACTCAAACAATACCTTCATCCAACATGGATCTCCAATCTATTAAGCCTACCATATTTTTGCTTTCCCTCACTGCTGTGGAAGCATATCTTCCTTCCTAAATCACCTTAAATTTCATGATCAGTCATTACATTACCTCCCTTGTATCTGCTTTCAGTTTCTTTGCTGCACTGTTACTTCATTATAGTCATTTGACCAAATCACAAACCTGTATAAATCCAATTTTCTTCCTACTTCAAACCTACACCTAGGCAACTGAAGATGGCTGAATGATCTCACTGTGCATTTAAATGGGTCTTTAGTGGTACCAGCAATCATACTATAGTTCCCCAGTCCATAGTTACCTATCTCCTGCTCACAGTTAACTGTCTCATTCCTTTCAAATATTTCAACACATCCACCCACACCCTCAGCTGATGACTTTGTTTCATACTTCACTGAGAAAATTGAAGGAATCATAAGGGAACTTCCACATATTGTCTACTACCATCAGACCTACCCAATTGCCAATACTCTGCTTTCCATCTTTTACTATAAATAAACTATCCACACTCATTTAAAGCAATATCTCTTCTTGGACAGCAAATCTAATCTTTCAAAAACATAATTCCAGAACTGTCCCCTCTGCCTTCTATATCATCAAATTTTTATTTTCTTCTGTGCCTTTATCATCAGCAAACAAACATATGTTTATGTCTCCCATCTTTCTAAACAAACATACTTTTCCTCATGAATTTGTTATGTAGCAATAGATGACTAACACAATGACAGTATGTTCTACATAAATTAATCCTCCAAACTTACTGTAGTAAATATTAACTTTCATTATTTTTAACAATTTTAATGGATTACTTGGGAATTAGGGGGAAATGGAAGGAAATTTTGAACACAAAGTAGGAATAACATGGACACTAAAACAGGGCTTTGAACTCACTGTTCTTGGAATGGTCAGAGCAGCCAGTCTGGTGGGTAAAAATCAAGGCAGTAAACTGGTTCAGGGCATCCTATGAAGAGCATAAAAACCTGAGGTTAAAAATCCCAGACTTTATCCATGGTGAGATAGAAGCCAACCTGAATTTTTCCAAATGATAATTGGCATGATCGAAATGCCCAACAGGTAAGGTAACTTCAAATTCAAGTGGAAATAGACTTCTGATTGCAGAGCTAAGAAGGTATTACTGAAGCAAAGAAATAACTAAAGATACCAGTTCTGGACAACAGAAAAAGTCTTAACCTGTGGTGGAAGAGTTTAGAAAAGACAATGAATAGATTCATTATAAGCTTTGAGACATATTTAATACAATTTCTTTGTATTGGTTATATAACTTTGTGGCTTCAGGTCTGGATATGATTGGCACAATTTACCTTTTCATTTCCTGAGGAACTTCTAAAATATTCTGCTGGAATTTGTGAATTTTGAGAAGGCTCCAGGTCCCAGAGCCTCTTACGACTTTCACCTCCTTTCTTTGCCTTGTTAATTCACTTTATCATCTCACTTTCCCACTTGTTTGGTCTCCGTTTATACCATATTGACACAGACATGGAACTTATCCCCTTTTCTTGGTTTCTGCTCTCCCTCAAATACATTAAACATTTTATTCCTCATATCAGGCTTTTGAGAGTTATGTAGTAGGCTGTACTCAACTTTTGGGAGCAGTGGCAATAGTTTATATCACAAAGAATGTAACATTAATCATTGGATATCCCTGATCTGTAAAAGTCACTCAGCTAATTTCTCTACTTGGACTCCCAGGTTTTGCCATATTACCTTGCTTTTTCTCCCTCCTTTCTTTTGTCTCCTCTCTCTTGTTCCATCCCAAGCAATTTATCAAGGTATTTTCCTAAGCAAAGATTGATCTCTCCCTCAGAGGAAGTTTTGTGTCACCTGTTAAGATAATTGGTCTTTACTTTGCTGTATTTGATTGGCTGATTGGTACAAGAAATCAATTATAGACTTGTGTTGAAGATCCATTACACAATTTATTTATATTAAAGGAGTAACATGAATCAAAGGCTGAGAATTTTTATAGCCAAAATAGAAAATGGGACATATGATTATGTATTAGGACATTGCATGATGCTAAATAACAAGAATAAATTCAAAAGCAAATATATACACATGTCGCCATTGAAAGTAACTAGGGCACCAATTCTTTGCTTTAAAATTTACTAATAAATAATTAAGCATTATTTTGCCTTCCCTGTCTGAACTGTATTTCAGGATAACCAAATAGCCATGTTTGACGAACAAACAGGTTTTTGTTTTGTCATTTTTTAAAAAATATATTCTAATTTTATTTATTATTTATTTGTATTAGTTTCAGGTGTACAAAACAATGTTACTAGTTAGACATTTACACCCCTCACAGAGTGATAACCCCCTCCCCAATCTACTACCCCTCTGACATCAAATTTTATCTAATAAATGTGAAATGAATGATAGAATTTTTTTTAAATCACCATTCTGTAATTGCTAGTGAAATAACTGCATCAGGTAACAATCACCAATTCATGAAACCATTAGAAGAAAGGTTGATGGGGAACCTAAAATGGAAGGTTCAGGTTATCACTATCTGACTCCTCTGATCAGTCTTAGTATCACTCAAAGTGGAACAGACATTCGGTGCTTTTTGAATTGAAGTGCATAAGCCAGCATATACATGACAGGCATTTTCATGATTGTATTTGGGGAGGCATCAAGTATTTCAAACTTTGTACTCATTATTGTAAAATCATAGACATGCTGATTTATGTTTATTTTACTTTGTAGGTGATTTCAAAATTATTGTTTTCATTCAAAAATACTTATTGAGTGCCTGTTAAGTTATAGGCACCTTGCTAGGTTTTGTAGGTTCAAAGGTGGAAAGATACAAACCCCATCTTCAAGTTTATGGTGACATGAATGAACAAAGGCTCCCAATCAACATCAGAAGAGGTAAATACAACAGGTAGGCTATAAAAGCTTCCATCTGTTCCCCTGGGGCTAAGAGGGCAGGCTTCAGAGAGGAATGGACACCAGATATAAATGATGAGCATCTCACCAAGCTGACAATGGAGAATATGCCATTACACAAGAATAACAAATATCAAAAACAGAAAGAGTAAGAAAATGCAGCCTATCCAGGAAATACCCAGGTCTGGTTTGGCTAAAATAAATGGTGCCTGACGTAGAGAGAAGGTGCTTGGTTTTCAGTAGATAACACTTGGAAATCATGGTGGGGGTTACATTATGAAGTACTTTGTATGTTATATTAAAGATTTAAATTTTTATATGATAGACGTTGGATTGTCACTGCCTTTTTATTTTTTAAAGCAGAAGAGCGACAGATTATATTTGCTTCTAAGTGAGTTCACCCAGTATTCTTACTGAAAATGTTTTGAAGAAGGACACGACTAAAGGGTAGCTAGTGCCTGCTGCAACTGTGATGATGAGAGCAAGGCAACAAGGGTGGGGCCAAACAGGAATGGATGGATGGGAGATTTAGAAGAGAGAGAAGCTAATTCCAAATTTTAAACATAGGTGATAAAACATACCCATTCAGTGTGTATCGGCTTAAAAAATGTGTAGAGAAAACATCTCTCCCAGAGTTTCCTGATTTATTAGATATATTTCAATTAAGCAATAAGGATGCCTAGAATATTACTGAAATGTCATAACTGAGAAATGTCATTATTTCACAATAAAAAAGAGAACTGGAATCTTGCAGCTTCTTCTCTGATCGCAGAACCAAACTTTCAGAGTATATTTATATATATATATATATTTAAAAAAAAAAAGAATTGGGTTACTTACACATATCTAGCATGAGGAAAGAAAAGAAGGAATACTGATGACAAGAGATGTGGTGATATATGTTGGGATGAGCCCTGCATTCTAATCTTTTAACAGCGCTCTTTTATAGCAGCACATTTGTACCAGCTGTTGAGTGCTTTTACTTCCATTCACTGTAGCACGTACCACCAAGTTTCCTATTTTTAGAATATTACTTGAGCCTATAAGTTATACAGTATTCTGAAGTACATATCTTCAACATCAAGTGCAAAGACCAAATGGATGAAAACTATTTCTTGCACCCAGTGATTTATGTAAGTCTCCACCTGACTCTTGAATTCCTGTGCAGTATTTAAGTCTGGATAATATTAACAAAACCGTGCCGGATTCTAAGATATGTTCATGAGCTTAAGAAACATGCAATCTAATAGAAAGACAATATACACACCCATATTTCCTGCAGGTAGCTTGACAATAAACATGGATATATTTTTCCCACCAACTCTTTAACAATCCTTATCCAAAAATACATTTTTAAATGGTTTTCCTTGTTTCTTCTCAGCACATTTCTTTCTTGGTCCTATAGAACGAAGGGGTAGAGATGATAAGTAAGGGAGGAGAATGAGAGTTAGACAGGAAAGACTCGAAACAAAAATGTCAAGAGAGATAGAGAAATAAAGAGAAAAGACTACTGATCTCTCCTTGCGTATGAATAGAACAAATAGAGGTGCTTAGAGGACAATGACCATAAGTTCAACATCTATAAGGAAAAAATTCCAAAGCAGAGACTTATCAATGAGTCACTACTGGAAAATAATTGTAGAAAGTCAACTAGAACAAATAAAGTGTCTATTACCTTAAAAGGAGATGAATAAAATGAAATGAACTTCAGAGTATTTACCCTGTGTGGTACAACATGAAGGACAAAGGCTTAGGGGCCACAGAGGCCTGGTTTTCAAACTTCCACTCCTCCGCTTACCAGCAGAGTGACTTCCAGCAAGACATGTAATCCTCCAAACCCTAAGTGCTTCATCTTTTACATAGAAATAAGAATACCAAACACAGGACTGTGGTGAGAATTAGGTCATGTAATGTCTGGGGAGCATTCTGTGTTGTCATTAGTGGACTACTAAATGGTAGCTATTGTGCAATAGGCACTAATGGTGACTTAGTTGCCCCACTGTCTCTGCAGAAGCTGTTCCAGGACAGACAGGGGAAGCCTGAGAAAACTAAATGGAAAAGGCCATAAATGTTTATGATTAGATTGAAAACCGAAAACAAAGAGAAAGGTTATACTTAGGATAAAAAAAGAAAGTATGATATCTGGTTAGTAAAAGCAAAGGAAGTTTTGTTTTGTGGGGATAAATGATCATTATTCCTCTAAGGCTACATTAAAAAAAAAAAAAGGCTTTTTTCCTAGTTGTTCAAGTCAATGTCAGATATTGATATAGATGGTTTCTTGATCATGACCTGCTAGATATTTCTGGAGACGTTAAACTACCCAAGCCATTTTCACTCATCAGCCTTTTTCCTTTACTCAACAAATGTGTTAGGTGAATGAATGAGTCAATCAATCAATCAATCAATCAATCAACTAGAGCAGTCAGTCAATAAATTCCCAGATTAGAAACCTAATGTACCACTCACCTTAATGCAGGAATAAACTATAGTGTTACTCTATCAGTAAAATCACTGGACAAAGAAAATCACATCTATGAGACATGGCATTTTTCAACAAGGTACTCTGAATTAAATGAATTCTGTTTTACTTTGGCCTATTTTTTCAATAGGCCATAAGCACATGCTGCAGAGGTGTGCAAAAGGCGAGCAACTTTCACTCTGTCCAATGGTTACCATTCATCATCGAAAGCTATTCCAATAGCAGAAATAATCACCCAGCCCTTGGTGACCTGGAACCCCTCCAGGAATCAGTTTGTGTTAGCAAAACTTTGCCTGCCTCACATACCCTGCTACTCAAACCCCTCCCCCCCCATGCTGCGTGCTGCAGGGAAGACACTGTTCTGCTTAGCAATCCATGTCCCCATTTTTGTTGGTATGAATTCAATCCCGGCCTTCCAATTCCCTTCACTCCCTCCCCACAAAACATGTAAAATGACTCTCTCTGAAATACGTAGATCCCCATTAGAAAGCTCTTCACAACGCCAAATTTGGTTACACTGGGTGTCAGATCACGGTATGTCAGGATAGGAAAAGCATTCAGGCATCCCATCCTGTCCCCTCCCACCAGTGTTTTAATGGAGCCTCTATCTAACGTGGCAATAATCCAAATGATCTTAAGATAGCTCCCTGTTGTCCAGAATTAATCAAGACACTGTGTCACTCCATGAGCAGGTGGCCTCCATGTTTGATATCACCAAAGGCATTCGTAAACTCAGGCTCCCCACAGCCTAACATTAACACATAATGGCAGTACTGGAACCAACTCTGTCACTTACTAGCTGGGTCAGTGTAGTAGAGTTACCTGGGCATTTTTTGCCTCCATTTCTTCATTTATAAAATGGAGATAACAATAACATCTACCTCTGAAGGTTGTGTTGAGAACTAAATGAGTTAATGCACATAAAACATTACTTAGAACAGGACTTGGCACATAGCAATAATTCTAGGCGAAAACAGCTGTAAGGAATTTTGAGTTCCATCTAATTGTAAAGCCACATTTAGATGTAGGGCTACTGCCACTCACGCTTAATGAATTCTTTGGCTGTGAAGTGCAGCTTGCTTGGAAAGTTGCATGAATCAAACCATGTTATCCATAACCTTAAAAAAATGTGGTAGGGTGGGGAGGACACATATTCTTAACAGAGTCTGTAAGTATTTATTATCTGCTAGGAAAGTGACACGCCACCAGAGAGCACTGATGTTCTCCCTTCATTCACAGTGGTGTAGCTTGAACATGCAGACTGCAGCCATTTTGTCCTTTGAACTCATTGCTCAGAGCTGTGATACCATTTATTACTGAAGATGAGCTTTCCATGAACCTTTTGGTTCTTGGTTCCCCAAGTCTCCCATCTGGCTACATGAGAGTCATTTGCAGTGCTTGTTAAATATATAGATCTTGAGCCCCATTTTTGAACATTTTGACTCAGGAAGTCTTGAGATGGGACTTGGGAATCAGGTAATTCTGAAGCATAGTCCAGGTTTAAGAACTAACCCCTGCCAAACAGGATAATACTTAACTTATTTACTTCATCCAGTGACACTAATGTCTTGGAGTTACCTAGTTTATAGACTTTTTACATCAAGTTCCAAAGGGACCACTCCTCCAAACTCTTCATCCTAGATACGCCACAATCGTGTGGCATTGAACAGCAAAAAATCTAGATATCTTGCATATTGTAATGTATCTCCCCAGCTTCATTGCCTCCTTCCCTTTAATCTCATAGTCACAGGTTTTGGCAGAAGTGACCAATGTCCAGCTCCAGTGTTGTTGTGGGGAAGGTAATGAATGGGTCAAGGTATTCTGTGTATCCTATCTTCTTGGCCACAAGGCTGGATATAAACTTAATTTGGGCTAATATGATGAGGTATTTTTGGAGGCTTCTTAGAAAGGATCTCTCTCTCTCTCTCTCTCTCTCTCTCTCTCTCTCTCTCTCTCTCTCTCTCTCTCTCTCTCTCAATCACTCTCTACCAGAAAAGAATTCTCTCTGTCCCACCAAAACTGAACGATAAAGCATTTAATACCAGCTTGGATGCTGTTGACAGGGTTTTGAAACTATAAGTCAGCTTTACAATGAACTCAGTACTCTGAAAAATCAAACGCAGAGACAGCAACAACTCACAGTCCAAGTGACATCACTCAGCAACTGGATCATGTCTCACCTGAAGCTCACCTTACCATTGAACAGTGTAGATATGTAAACCAAAAGATTCCCTCTCTTGTTGAATCTGGTTTGAGTTGCATTTTCTAGCCTTTGAAATCAAAAGCATTTTTACTAATCCATAGCCCATACCAGTTAGTGCAAAGCTTAGTAACGCTGGTCTTGCTGTCAACATCACAGTGAATCCAAAAGCCCTCATAGTGAAGAACACTAGTCCATTCTGTTCGTATAACTTATACTCCGGTCTGCAACTCTGATCTTCCCAACTCCTTAGGTGTGTTTCAGAGATGGTTAAGGTACAATACTCTCTTAGGTTTCCTCCTGATACTCCTTCTCAGGCTTCTTTGCCAGTTCTTTCTCTTCTCCCTGACTCCTACGGTTCAGTCCTTAGACTGATTCTCTCCTCTGTCCTTACTCACTTTCTCAGAGATCTCATTCAGTCCATTTATATGCTGAAGAACATTTATAAACATGTAACTAGACCCCTTTCCTGAACTCCAGAGCCCTTCATCATTGCCTACTTGACATAGATGCTTGATGTCTAACAGACAGCTGAAACTTACAAGACTACTAAACATCTCATCTCCTTTTCCTCTCCACCCCCAGAAATACGCTCTACCCGAAGACTTCTCCATCTCAGTTGATACAATTCCAACTTTCAGGTTGCTCAGGTCAAAAGTTTTGAAGGCATCCTTGACTTCTATCTTTTTCTTGCAATATACATGCAAACTGCCAGTGAACTCTATTGGTTCTACTTTCAAATACACAGAGGGTGCCAAAAAAAGTATATACACATTTTAAGAAAGGAAAACTGTATTAAAATTTTAATACTCAATATATACTAATAACAAAAGATGAATACACATTCACATTTGACTTCTGTAATTACAAGAGGTACTCAAAGTGGTTATCATCAGCATCCAGACACTTCTGATTATGGTGAACTACTGCTTAAGCAACGTTGACCAAAGTGCCCACGTGTAGACATTTTTTGGCACCCCCAGTATATACAGAATTCAACCACTTCTCGGCACCTGTACTGCTATCACTGAGGAAACAGTTGGTAGGGAATGCTCTACTAAAATTGCCAGAGGAGTCCTATATCTTCCAGGATCAGACCTATGAGGAACAGGCTTATCTTAGCAATCCGGCAGTATTCTTTTTTATTGTTTGGAAGCAGCTCATCCAGAACGTGGCTTTGGGGTGAATGCAGCAATAGATTTTAGAATGCAGCAGCTGAGGCAATTTTGCTTCCTGCAGCCAGAGATCAGAGAAATGTGTTTTTAATGTCCTACACACCATTCTTCTTTTTGACTTTTCATTTGTCCTAGCATTATAGACTTATTGTCATCCATATTCCTTACCTGGTTTATTGCCTTTATCATACATTAGGCTCATGGGCCTATTGACCTGGTTAAGAACTTCCTTCCTTAGTCCCCAGCCTGGCCAGACCTCACTCCGGGACCAGTAAAGCTTGGTGGCAAAGCTGAAAGCAACAAGGCTTACCTCCCTTCTACCTATGAGGAAATAGGGGCATCTTGTAGTGAACAAAACACTGAACTAGACGTTAGCAAGTCTGCCCCTTCTCTTCCCTAACTGGTCTGGTCCAGATAAATAATTTAGCTTATGTAAGCCCCAGCTTTCTCACCTATAAAATGAGGATTAAAAATATATTTTTGTAAAATCAGGCTAATGAAATGATATTTTGGCAAGTTACTGAACATTTCTGAGCCTCAGTATTCCCATCTGTAAAGTATATAAAATACTCCTTCCCTTGAAGTTACTGTAAACATTGAGTGATATGATGATATAAATGGTAGCTACTACATAAGAAAAAAAAGACATTTACCTAAAGAAATGAATTGCTACCAATATCGAAATAGCTACTATAATAATCTTACACAAATATAAGAAAAATCCTATACAAAAATGCTGTCTAAATAGAAGAACCCTTGCCCTAATGGTAGGGTGGAAAAAAGTTTTTAGAGTTTACATCTTCATTCTTAATTTCTCTCTCAAAATTATTTAGTATTATACATTTTTATTTAAGCCTATCTGAGAGAGAATGTTAAAATCATACATTCATGTTTCTCTTTTTCGCTTTGGAGAAGAATTTTTGTTCCTCCATTTATGTATATATCAATGTTTGTGTGTACCACATGTTTACCTAAACTAAATTTAAAATGAAGTGGTCTGACTAAAATTACATTTTACGACGAATAAATAAATGTTCACTATTATTATTTCTAACTTATTACCACCAAAGTCCATCAGTTGTCCTTAACTGTAGTACACATATATGTAAGAATGCATGTATGTGTGTATTTCAGTTTGTCCAGGAGAACAGAGTATTTGCTATTTGTAAGACAGAAAATCAGCCAGAACTCTGACTTTTAAGATCAGCCATATAGTTTATTTATTTATTTATTGATTGATTGATTGATTGATTGATTGATTTAAATTCTTTAACACAAATAATGACTGCTCATGTTTGGTGACTTATTTGTATTGGTGCCTAATATGTATTTATGTAATCAAATATAATCATTGAGACCTTTTTTAGCTTTGCTAAGGCACGGAGAAAACGCTCAGTATTTTATATAAGGGCCCACAATTCTAAAAGACTAGGTCACATAACTAGATACTGAGATAATCCATGTTTCCCACCTCTCTATCCAGTATGATTTATCTCATAACTTGGCAGAATTAAATCATTAAAATTCTAAAAGATCAGAATTGTACACCTGAAACATATGTAACTTTACTAACAATTGTCACTACTTTAATAAAAACTTTAATAACTTTAATTTAAAAAATCCAAAAGATACTCTTTTTTTGCTATTTATTTATTTATAACTTACCTCGTTCCAAAAAGTAACATGTGATGAATTTAAGAGATAGGATCACTCTGGTCGTATCCTTAGATTAGTATGTTTGGCATTTACAGTAGATAATATTGCAGCCTAGGGGCAAGTTATTTCAAGGGGAGAGGTGATTTACGTTTTAAAAGAATTTATGTCACCTTGAAAAATAGAAAGTTTGACGATTTAAAAAATATTTTCCTTTATACATAATTATTCAGAAATTGGTCAGATGCAGAATTAGAAATCTACTCTGGGAAAGTATTTCTAACAAGCAGGGTTTAATTAGGAAAACTGAAGCTACCCTGGGTATTTTGATCAGATAGAAAATTAATAGAGAATTATACACTTACACAACTATTGAAAGGGCTGGGGGAATGAAGGTTTAACTCCATTTTCAGAAGTTCTAGAAGTGAGGTGACCACAGGGAAATTGCAGTCCATTATCTGAGCTGTCAAATAATCAAAATGGGTGATTCTTTAAAGAGACGGTCCAAAGTGAAAGAAAACCATCACTGGTTACCTTGGTTAACTACTCACAGCTCTCTATAGAGTTGAGCACAAACCAACATAGAAGGCAGTCATAAGGTGGTGACGGGTATACTCTTAGCCACTTTGCTTAGGAAATTAAACTGTAATGCTAATAGACTTTCTTCAAGTACAGGAAATGATGACTTTTCTAGGATTATGATCCCACTTTTCATGGATGCTTCTGGAAGTTGTACATCTGTGGAAAACTGTACAACCTGACGTGACTTTGGCAATAAATGAGCTTGTTCTGTATTAACTGGAAAATCCCAAGTCTTAATCAAATCAGAGCCAGATGATCCTATTGTCTCATCATGATCATCTGGATTCAATTTATTCGCCCCTCGTCAACATATGCTCAATATTTCCAAGGCTAGCTCATGTCAACGTCACTGCAGAATCCTTTCTCAATCTGTTTTTCACACATCTCATGGTCCCACTAATATCTCTCTACCTGGATCTTTTTGCCTTATTACAAGCTTGACTTTGCTGTCTGTTTCAATGTGCACAGAGATTTTTTAAAATGCTGATGGCTCAATATTCTGTATATGCCGTGCAAATTTATGTGTGACAAATCCATCCGGGACTGCAGGCAGGAGATGTGATAAAAATTCTCATTCCTTGAATCTACTAATGCGGAAAAAGTACCAGAATGTGGCAAATAAGAGAAGCCGCAATAGTTAATTACCATGACACACAGCTCATCTGTAATTAATCCTTTTCTTCAGCAGGATTTTGCAACTGTAGCATAAAAAAAAAAAAAAACAGGTCAGATGATGCTTTAATTAAGGCTGTACAGTGTTGCTGCTTCTACAGCAACAAGAACTGTTTTTTGTCTATAGGTGTGTGCGAAGCACTACAAATATTTTCTTAACATCTTTACAGAGTGCTGTTTAAGCATCTTCGCTAGCATTATGTCTGGAGACAGACTGATTACAATTCAAAGGAGTTTTTCTGTTCTCCTCACACCCATCTTAGGAGCCACTAAAACAATCTAAATGTCATGCCAGTGGGAGGAGACACTCTCACCAAGAAGCTAGAAATGAAACATGAGGTGCCATTGCAATTGGGAATGGCGCTGTCTTGGAATTTACAACCCTCTTAACCAGATACCCAGGCTCAGATCAAGGGACTGTGGTGTATGCTCATTTGACAAGATCTGACTCGTAGTGAATCCACTACTGTCACCCTGAAATATTGATCCCCAGCTGTGATATTCAGTGGTGGAATGTATATTGCAAGATAGTAATACAAAAGGAACATTTTACAATTTGTGTCTGCACTTCCATTGTGTCTGCAATTCTTTTACAAATTATTACATGCAATAATGCTGGCAGTATGCCCTAGCCACATCTCATAATAATAATATAAGAAGGCTTGCCTTGTTTACAAAGATATTGCTATTGCAAAAGCAGGAAAGATAGCTAGTGCTCACCATGATCTGTGTTCTGTGGGGAATGCTTAGTCACATTTCCCAGAGCCACTGCAATGACATAGGGTCATGTGACTTGTTGTCACAATAAAACGTGACAAGAAGCAATAGGGGCCACCTCCATGCCAAGGCAGTTTAGAATGGTGTGCCTTTCCCATGCTTTTTTGTCTTTGTTAGTCAGCCGATTTCAGAGGATACATGGGAGTACTTCAAGGCTCTAAAACACATAGTAAAAGCATGTGTGGTAGTCCCCCACCAACTCCACAGACTTCCATTAACTATGATTCAAGGAAGTAATAAGTCTTCATTGTGTTAAGCCACTGAGATTTGGGAGTGTTTATTATAGGACTTCACCTATGCTGACTGATATATGCACTGTATTATTACATGTATTTGTATTATTCTAGTTCCCCTGTGATTAGTAATAGGTATTGGCAAGATAATGGGCTAAATACCAGGATCTGGTGAGAGTTTCGTGGCATAGTATATATGAATAATATTTTTTCTCTACATTATGGCAAACTAATTACATTGGTTTTCAAAACGTTATATTTCTCTTGACCAAGGTAATCAATTGAACAATCTAACCAAGAAGTGACCAATATCTGTCATTTATCAGTCTATTTCTAAATCCTAAGAAAAATACCTAACTCAGTACTGTAGACTTCAAAACATTTACAGGTAAAATATGCTACTCCATCCAGGATTGTGGAGTAGCCAGAAAAAGTTCTCCCTTGTTTGGAGGGCTCAGGAGACGGTCACTGTAGGCCTGCCAACCTACATTGTCTACAGAGAGTGAGCCGTCCTCCCATTATAAATCGAATTATAAATTGCATAAATTACAAAATTCAGGTTGACTTCTGCCTGCTTTATTTGGTGGGATGATGTCTCTATAACCCATAAGCATTTGATAAGAAATGGGGAGGGGGCCCTTTGTAAATTTTGCTCAGTCACTATAGACTGTAATCAAAGGAATTTGCCTACTGTTTGCCCCAAGAATATGATACTGTTTTCCTTAGTGGAGATGTCTGTGTTCTGATGAATGACTGCCTAAGATCATATTTTTGAGGCTCTCAAACAGGTCTGGCTGCTTCTGTACACAGACTAAAAGACATTGTAAACAACAGCTTTCTGGAGAGATGGGCAGGGTGAGACACTGGAGGGATGAGAAGGATGAGGAATAGACACTACACAGCCTTCATCTTTCCCATCTTATCTTCAAAACAATAACAACAACAACACAAAACCTAAATTCAGCCAAGGTAACCCTTGATAGGTTATTTCCATTTCAATGCCCTTCTACTGTATGCGGTGATAATCACCTCAGTACTGCTGCTTTCCTTCAAAAGTAATGGGAGCTCTGGAACATAAAACTTTAAGCCAGGCTCTTTCCGTTCTTTGCTTCAGATCACATAATAATAGGGAGGCTGCACCGGCGATTTGAAAATCATCAGAGATGCAGAAAGCCAGAAGTAGTCCATCTCCTCTATACCAGGTCTGCCCCTCTAGGCCCTGTGCCCAGTTCTGCCAGAAGCTGGCACAGGCATATGGCAACCGACTTCACCATTGAAACTCAAAGACTTACTGCCTCCATTTTGGAAATCAGAGCCATTTGACTATCCATCTCATTGCAGGTATGTGGTCTGCTTAGCTTGTCTCTTAGCCTTAGACCCCTTCTTAATGGACTCTGAAAGAGTGATGTAAGTAGGATGTGGAAACTAGGAAGGCTAGCCCTGTTATTAGTGTTAGACTGTTTCAGGCCCTGGAAATTGACTTCAACTTTTTGTGAACTTATGTAAGGTCACCAATGTTTTGGCCAAACCCACATTTCTGCCATCCTGCTCCATATTGGAAATGTGCCACAGTGCTCAGATTGTCTGCAGTATAGAAGGTGAGATATATATATATATATATATATATATATCTCACCTTCTATACTGTGTGGACTGGCCCGTGATACTCCAGTGTTAGGACAGTGTGATGTTGGTAGCTGCTGAAATGGAGATGTGCAAGCCGTTAGGAATATTTTCTCGGTTGTCATCACTGAGACAGCAGAGTAGAACTGGCCCACTTGTGACATATACATCTCTTCACGACTCCTCCTCTTATTTCCCCAGCCTATCATCTTTAGTAGGACTTTAGTATGAAATAAAGGGGGGGGGGTACAGAAAAAGAAAGAAAGAAAGAAAGAAAGAAAGAAAGAAAGAAAGAAAGAAAGAAAGAAAGAAAGAAAGAAAGAAAGAAAGAAAGAAAGAAAGAAAGAAAGAAAGAAAGAAAGAAAGAAAGAAAGAAAAGGGAAGGGAGGGAGGAAGGAAAAATTTAGCTGGCTCCACCAATTATATAGTTTTGATTTTTTTTCCTTCTCCTTTTCATTATTAACAATAAAGCAAGTTCCTAAACTTGGAATTAGTTATGCAAATATTCTGTGCTTTCTTTGTTTAAAAATTCTTAGCAGCTGCTACCAGGACATCAGAATATAAGTAGCATCAGGTGTGTATTATTATACCCAGCTGAACAGGTGTAGCACTTACATTTCATTCCATATGTTACACTTAACCCTTACCTCCCTGTAATAATAGTGGTTCTTGTGTAAAGTTTTTATTAGGTTCTCTCTAGGAGCACTTGCCAATGGTAATAACAAATGTATGAATAATTGAGGAACCACAAATATCTCAAAAATCTCATTCTAGGCAATGGTTTCTCGAATTCTCTTTCATCAAAGTTTGGTCCAAGAGACCACCAGATTATCTTTTTTTTTTGTCCTGTCCATCATCTGGGGCGGGAAGGGACTTGGAGCTGTAAAATAGGGAAAGAGGTTGAGGAAGAAAGAAAAGCAACAGATCAAAAGACAGTAGTCCACATTTTAGGTAATTACTTCCTAGATAATAAAATCACCAATGTCATTCATTAATCAATAAACATTTTCATTGTAAAATATACTACAAAAAAAAATATGGCACAAACCCTGTATACTTAGAGCTGAATATATGGTTGGAGAGATGTTATTAACATGGAAGAAATGATTTCAGAACACGTAACTCTAAGGGCAGAATTCACAAAGGTGAGAGATAATTGTGAGCTGGCATAGAAAATTTGAGTTAAGCCTTTCAAGGGTAATTCTTGTTAGTGTGAAGAAAATAGTGACTTAGAGTTCCTGCAAGTTTTGCTCTAGTTCATGTGATTACTCAATGGAACCCCAAGTCTAGAGCTCAGACTTTCATGTCCCCACAGTGGACATAAAGAAATATTTCCTCACATCAGAAATATGTGCTATTCAAGGCCATCTTGTTACTATGCCTTAGCTTTATTTGGAAAATAAGTGATTTGGGGGAGGGATTGCCCAAAGAAGTTTATATTATGGCTTCAAAAGCAAGAAGGACAAAAGGAGAGGGCTAAGCCATCATTTCTGCACAATATGCCACGTAGAAAGGGAAGGTCCACTTGTTGGACACCTGCTAAATGATGGGCACATGCTGAGTACTTTCCTTGAAATGCCTCACTGTTTCCTTCATAACAACCATCTGAGATAGTTATACAGTTAGGATGTGTCTAGGCCAGAACACCAGTCTCCAAAGCCTAAGCCCCTTCTAGCATCCCATGCTGTCTTGTCTGGACCACATATTGGCCATCAACATGTGAACTGCCCTGTAAAACTAAAGAGCAGAGTAAATAAACTGAAGGTATAGTTTACTCCAGGTTTCATTTGGCCCAACTACAAATACATGGAAATGCCAATAATGTAAGTGAACAATTTGCACAAAACTATATGATGATATCATACCCATGAGATCCACTAAACTATGAAATATAAGATTCATTGTCCACACATACATGCACAGATACGCACACACAGGCATGTACACACACTCATACACCCCCCACAGGCACACACTACCACCTGCCACCACCACATCACACCATATACACAAAAATACACATAATCCTTTGATTCTCACTTTTCTCCCCAAAACAGTTCAGTTCCAGGCACTTCGCCAAAAGCAAAGCTGAACTGCTGAAATTGGCAATTGAGATAGATTAGCCTGAGTCACTTTAAGGCAGGGGTGTCTAAACTTTTTTCAACGTTTTTTACCAAGGGCCATATGCGGTAAAATATACAAACAGCCGGGCCCCTCACTTGAGGTGAAATACGTATTGCCTCACCTGGTTTATTTAAGTAAACTAAATATATTTTTGGAATTTGCTGCAGGCCAATTAAAAATGGATTGCGGGCCACAGTTGGTCCGTGGGCCGCAGTTAGGACACCCCTGCTTTAAGGAATCTGGTGCCTTAGAGATTCACTACTTCATCGGACCCACAGATCTCTTCATTCTGTAGATGTGGTACCAGGCTTTCTATGGCTGATTTTACAAACACAAAATGATCAAATGCAGGCAAACCTCACAAAGACCATAAGAACAGGGGACATTGTTCCCAGGCCGCAAGCCCTCCTCTCACGCCCACTCTGGTTGCTGTGTCCTCTCCCATGCAATCATGTATTTCTCTGACCTCTGACAAGGCAAGAGGTGAGTCCTCATGGGCTTTACAAAAGGCCCATCTTTGAAGGCAAGAACAGTCATAGAAGGTTTGGGGGGGGGCACTTCACAGGAGAGCCATCGACTAATAAATTCATATGTGCTGATCAGACCCAAAATGGAGCAAACTTGTGCCTCAAATCCCAGACCAAACTGGTGGGGCATCGACTGAGAATGTGGGATTGGGGTCCTGCCCCTTCTCTCTTCCCCAACACCCCACAAAATCACAAAGTAATATGCTTTTGGTTCCTTCAGATTTTTCATCCTTCCACTTCTGGTCTCAAAAAGTTTTGTTTTTTGTTTACAAAAATAGGTACTAAATCTCAGTGTGAACTTCAGCCACAATCTTTCTATTTGCACTGTCAGGTTTGATCTCACTTATTCTGTGGGAGACTCCCGAGGGCACATGCACACTCACTCTCTCTCTTCCACTATCAGGGGCTCATCTGCAGATGTGCTTCTGTCATCTGTTGGAATTTGAGATTTAAAGGGGTCTCTGGGATTTAAAGAGGACACTTAGGGACAGGAAAGAGAACTTTCACACATCTTGCTGGGAACGGGCTACAGGGTTATGGGAATCCTGCACCCCTGAGCTGGGAGCACAACACTTGGCCTGGATCTGTCTCTTATCCCTGACTTGAGTCTCTAAGCCTCTGATCACTGGGGAAAGAGGAAGTATTTCCACCTTCTAGTGGCCATCCATAAAGGTTTGGGAGGAATTCTGAATCGTTTCCTGTTGAGAATTATAACACTAACAGAGGGGGGACATTTGTATTTGAAATATTCTCACAACAAAATCAGAATTCTCCTTTTGGTGTTTCCAAATTCCTATTGACTCTAACTTTAATTATAAACTAAAGATTGTTTTTAGAATGTTCTACCCCTGAGTGATGAGTTTTTCCTTTTCTATCTTCCTACTTCTTCTATATGGGCGGGGGGTGGGGGGTAAGAGGTGCAAGTGGGGGAGTGGTGGTGCTGATGCTGAGTGAAAATTAAATGACCTAATGAACTACTCTTTGTAATTTCTAAGGACTCTGCCAGGTAATATCCATTTTCATACTGTTTCTAGAGGCAATGCCTCATCCAAAATAAATGATGCTAAAGATGGTACTACTATAGGCCAGCAGGAGAGAAATTTGGGGACTTTGTAGTGTCCTTCAAAACATACCAGATAGATGGCAACATATTGCCTATAGATAAGCCAACTGCGGGGAAAACCTTCATTAATCTCTATGTTGAAAGCATGTTAAAAAAAAAATCATTGAGTATTTAAATGATTCATTCTTCTGAAGTCGAAGAGGAAATCAGCCTACTGTTTTAATGGTCTTTGCTTCTGATTTACAACATAGGCTGTACGTGTGGAGCCCTCCAGACTCTGACTGAGGCCATACCTGGCATTTGCTCATCTCCTGGGTAATGTGATCCTATCTGGGCAGCGGTTGTTTACAACTGGCCCTTTGTGACTAGCTAAAAAAAAAGAGATAATGGACCTAGATCACTAAAATGGGCAATCAGCGGGCTCCAGGAAGAAAGCAACACGGCCTCTTTGTTGGTTTGAATTCCCACATTGAAACAGGATGATTTCACCTGGTACAGCAACCCCCAAAAGATAGCATCTCCCCCTCCCTGCTCATGCTCAAGTGCCCGTAGATGGGATTAGACTGGAATGTGCCACACAGAAAGGCATGACCACACAGAACTTACAGATTTAAATGGGCAAAATGTTGTGAGAAGCAAGTAAACTGATATTATGTGATGACAAGCCCTGCCCTCCTAGACTTGATACGCTGGTTGGGGAAACATGACTCGCTCACATGAAACAACCAGAGAACAATGCAAGAAAACCGAAAAACAAGCACTAGATTGTGTGGCAATAGCCTATGCACTATTAGAGAAACTAAGGGACAGCTTGGATTAGTAGATAAGATTTGAGGTAAGTTCTGATCTTAAAATGGAGAGATCCTCTGGAAAGGAACTGAAAGCTGGCTTGGACTGTGCCAAGGGAGGCCGATACATGGAGACTCTTTTCATTCATTCCATTGACTCGACAAATAAATGAGAAACCACTAAATGCCAGGCAGTCTTCAAGTTGCTAAGTATGCTGCACAGAGCAAAACATAGAACCCCAGGGGAAACACTAAGGGAAATGAGAGATATTTAGGTGTACAAAGTAATGACAGTTGGAAAACACCCTTTCCTATACTAGAAGAAGTTTGCATGCCCACTCTATAAAAACAAGATTGCTATTGGAAAGCATGTTTGTCTCAGTTGTAAACAAGTGATAAACCAACTACAAGCTCTTTTTTGGGAGATGTTCTTTCTTAGCACCTTATTTTTTTTATTCCACAATCAGTAGAACACTTCTTCATTTCTAAATGTTATTTACTGAGTAAATAATCACCTGGTACTTGAATTCAAACTTTTGATCTAAATTTCACACATTACTGAGATAAAAATGTTTTCAAGGGGAAAAGAGCTTGAAATTGTATAAAGTATGAAGCATTTTCTTTAGAGTTGTATTGGGTAGTGGAACGAGTTCAAGAATTGAAGTCCAAAAACTGGCTTCAAGTTCCTTTGGTACCACTTACTGGTGATCTTAGGCAAATGAAAGATTACTTCTGAGTTTGTTTCCTCATCTGTAAAAAGATCCAAAATGACAGAGTTATTGTGAGACCTAAATAAGATCTCGTGGATCTGTGTCATGAACTCTAAACCATTATACCAGGAGTAACAATTTGTACCATTATTGTCTTTGTAATAAAGAAGATGTATATTATGTATGTATCCTGTTGTGGGTGTTTAGGTTTGGGTTTTTGTTTTGTTTTCATCTTTTTCATTGCCCAGCACAACGTTTGGTACATAGCAGATAATAAGTGTTTGTCAAATAAAAGAAAGAATAAAAAGCTATGCTTCTGACTATCTTGATAGGTTCTGTGCTCTGAATTATTTTTCTAGAAGTAGTCAAGAATCTGTATTCCAGCTGGATGAGTGAAGTTCACCGTGTCAGGCCTGGAATAGTTTTTGTTTTGTTTTTCTCTGTAGCAAACCAACTGGGCCCTTCCTGGTACCAAACCCATGGTATGGTACTTGTATCTCAGACTGCAGCCTGTTCTAACCAAAAATAAAATAAAATACAATAAAAATTAACTTACATAACAGAAAAAAAGGTGACAGTGTTTACTGAGACCAGTCTTCTAGAATGTATGTGGGCTTAGGAGGCTCATTTTTGAAATGATGATTGGGTCTACGTAAGAGAATGAAAAGGCATGATTTGTATCCCTTTTAAGGAAAACAGATATAATGAGCCCACACCTTGAGCTTCCATCTATCTAAACAGTGAGCCAGGGAACCACAGAACAGTGCTTCCTTCTAGAATCCCTTGTAACCAGACTTTCAGACATATCGTACCCTCATTTTCCTAGATTTTCACCTCTGTGTAATGCGTGCAGACATATGGGTAAGTCAACAACCCTCAAGGAAGCTATAACCACCCAGCACGTACCTTTTGCAACTTCTTGTTTCCCATCCTCTGCGCAAATCAGGTTGGACGACCCGAGCTTGTCACCTGGTATAGAAAAATGCAGACTAACACTGTATTTATTAGCAACCCTTTTCCCTTATGTTTAATTTATTGTTACATTTTTTAAATGTACAAACAGTTATACCAGTTTTATACACAAAACCACAGGTACCGTTTTGTAGCTGTCAAAATTCCAGTAGCCTGTGGAGAAAGACAGTTGAATTGATGTCCTATGCTGCCATCTAGTGCTTTTATGAAGACATGAGCATGTTCATTTTTCTGGAAATGAGGAAACAAAGGCAGCTCAAGGCCCCTCAAATTCTGGAACAGCTACTGAGATGCATTATTAAACAGATGCATTTATGACACTTGGACCATATTCCCTGGAACCAAGCAACTTAACTTGTTTTCACACAATGGAAGCTTACATCCCTGCTCCTGACTGGCGAAGCTCTGGCCTTCTACCCTGGAGGCACCTGGTTTAAATCCAAACTGACTGGGCAACAAAGTCCCTCTCTCAGCCTCTTTCTACAGCTCCCATCTGGCTGAGGTTCTGTGGGCACATCTCATCCTCCAGGAGGTATGGTTTGGTCGAAATGCCTTGCCTATTACTTCAGTTTTGGGAGAAGGTACAAAGGAATTGGACAGCTTTTTTTTTTTTTTTTAATCATTATCTTTAAAATTGACGTAAACAACAGCCATTTTCTTTTCAGTAGCCAAAAAGGATGCTTCTGAATTTTCAAATGACTTGTAATCACTAGTTAGATCCTAGATCTGCTTTGGAATCCCTCTCTTTATCTTTTCCTAGATCTCATAAATATCTTTCTTCTCAATCAATCGATCAATCAGTCGTCTCACTATTGCATACATGCTATGCTAAAAGCACTATATTAGGCACTGGTAAGTGGGTAAATAAATAAAAAGAAAATAACCTTTCCGTCTGTGTCTGATTATTTCCTGCCTTTGGCCTCTAACAGCCTTTATCATCCCTCTCTTTTCTCTCTTTAACTCTTTCCTCTCTATAGCTCCTTTCTTGTCCTTTAACTACATAAGTCTCTCTTGTAGTTAAAATAATATAGAGACTTCTGTTGATCCCTCTGTCCTTTCTTGCCTCCAGCAAATTTTACTTTATGTGCTTGTATGTATCTCTTCATATTTTATCTCAATGAAATGAAGAATTCACTGACCCAATATCCTATTGTTCAACTATGAAATTGACTGCCTGACAAATTAAGGAGTACCTTTCCAACAAGGGGGAGTGAATATCTGTCAGGGTTGCAGATCCTGAAAGTGATCCCTCAAATGGAGAGGACAGTAGGTGACCTTGAAGTTCCTTCCAACTTTGATTCGGTCCTTTTTAAACTTAGTTCTATTACAATCTCCAGCTCTTCTCCAACCGCTTTCTACTTAAACTTGTCCGTAAACTCAATGCTTTCTAAAAAATAAGTCAGCCTCTCTATAAAGTCAAATGGTTGAACTCTGTTTCGCCTTCTTGAATTTATTGCTTCGTCATGGTGCCCTTTCCTGAACCACTTCACTTTCTTTACTTCACTTATTCTGTTTTCAATTTTTCTACTTATTCAATTTTCAATTTTTCATTGATTTCTTCTTTTTCTTTCTGAGGACTTTTTTTTAATCCAACTCGAATTTTGTCCATTTGTGTATTTGTGAATCTACAAATGTATTTACCCACTCCTACTGTATCTTACACACAATGTTCTATGATACTTGTGATGGTGGTGATGATAGTGATATGATGATTTGCTCATGTGACTTTAGCTACCACTTCTACAAAGATAGTTCCCAAACCCTCCATTTCCATTGTCATGCAGGGTCTCTCGTCCCGCTGCCCGTACAAGAACGCAGGACATGATGAGGCCAAAAAGGAACACCCATGGAGCATAGATAGGGGAGTCATACCACTGTATTCTCACTGGCGCTGGATTGAAGACAGAGGAAGCAGGAGCCACACGATCCGCAACCCGCCGTCTGCTTCTCTGCCAACCAACCGGCCCCCTAGCATAGCCACAGCAGTTATATTAGTGGCTAATGGCTAACCAGTAACAGCTGATGGCCACCCAGCCACAGCGGATGGCCATCTGATTACAGCTGATGGCCATCTAATAACCGAGCCAGCACCTTTCCACGTGAGGCCAAGAGCCTGGAAACTGCTCTCTGGGGCTCTGTCCCCATATCCATCATGACTTTTCAATCTCTTTCCAGATGCACACCACCCTTTACCTTCGCAACAGAATAGTTGTTGGTTGTCCCATTAACACTATGATAATCAAACTCTGGTCTCTGACTCTTAACCCCCAACAGATATGTTTCCTAAGTCTATCCATTACCATCAATGGCAACAATAATGCCAAATCTTCAACTCAGCTCAGTTCCTTGGGTTCATTTTGGATTTATCCTTCTTTTATCCCCAATATTTAACTTTTCCCCAAGTCTTAGAAAGTCCTTCTTCTTGATTTCTTCCAAATATGCATCATCATTTCCACTTCTACAATCATTGCACAATGAGTTTAAATCCTTATTGCCTTATAGCACCCGGGTTGTAGAGTAACTTCTGTCTTCCAATTCCACTCCTGCAAGAGTTCATATCACAAAAAAGCTTGGGTAGTCTTTCAACCACTTTGCTGTCATGTAACTCACCTGTTAAAACACATTATAGCTTCTTACTGCCTCTCAATGCCACACCAAATTTCTATAGCCTCACACTCAAGACCTTTTCCTAACTATATCCTACTTTTTTCAAACACATTCTCCCTGACACAGGTCCCAAGTTCCAGTCAAACTTGTCTCTCTGGCACCCCCTGTGTAGGAATATTTTGCACACAGCTGTCTCCCCCTGGAATGCCTCATTGACACCTTCCAAAAAGTAGGCCTATTAACCTCTCAGATATGCTTGCCCCTGATTGCAATCTAAGATGGATCACACCTGTCTCTGATCTCTCCTCTGACATCCTCAGTTGTCTCACTTTCGGGGAAATATAGATGCTCATAGAAAGCTTGCTGACAGGACATGGCTAATTTCCTCATCACCTTGGTAGCTGGTCTCTGTTCTCTGACACAGGTGCATGATGCTATACCTCTGCAGGAGAGCCGCATGATGTCTGATCTGTAGGATTTGTTGCTGAGGCTGGATGCTCAGATATTTTTCAGATTAAGGAGCTTCCTGGAAGATGCCCCCTCCATCATGCCCTAGATGAGTAGTGAGAAGAAAGTAAGAGGACAATCCAAGAACTTTTGACATTGTGATTTGATGTACCCACTTTGACATAATCATTTTGGTGTAACTGTTTTGACATCAAAATGGCACTTTCGATATATAAAATCACTGATTTCTTTGTTGCGTCATTACTAATCCACCTGTGAAACCAACATCCCTGACTCTTACTCTACCTTGATCTCTCACCATGATGCATATTTTAAAACACTGAAAGTCGTAAGTTAAAATATTATGTCAAAGACGTGTTTCCATGTTGAAAAGATCCTGGCATCAAAAGGGCTGTGCCAAAACAGCCAGGTCTCAATGTCATGACACAATTGGCAACTCGGATGTGAGCTGGTGATTGTAGCAAGCAAACTGACAGCAGAGCTCTGAGAGGAAGGCACTAGCATATTCATGGGTCTCAGCTGGTGGAACGAACATCCAAAAGGAATCATGGTCAGTAGGTGAGGTTCTCAGTGAAGAAGTAGTTAGACTTATAAGTCACTGGTCCCTCTAGCAGGACATATTCTTCATGAACATAAAGTGGATGGGTAATTGGGCAGCCGAAGAAAGTGATTAAGTTGCTTAATGCCCCTGCCTCTATCACAGGCCAAACCTGGGAGCGAGTGTTTATTATTTCCTCCTTCCTGCAGAGCTAGAAGCAAAGTTGTAATGGGAACGAGCATGGCTGAGAGGGTCTCAACAGTATAATCTTCCGTTTTATCAAAAGTGTGGTTTATATTTTTTCAAAGGAAAGTTCCTTGCAGACAGCTAGTTTATTTTTCACCCTGGGATATTCCATCATTTCTGAATCTCATGCGGGATTCTGTGCCCCATAATTGCTTGGTGTTAACTGTCCACACATCAGAGATTTGGCCCTGGCAATTCAAAGAAGGTTGCTGTAGTTTGAAGAGATAGATCTCCTTTCTCTCTGACAGAAAAAATGTAGTGTGTGAGGGTGGGGAGGGAACCTTGTGTGTCAAAAGTATCATTTTCTTGTTCATTTATTTGTTTACTAGTTTACTGTCTACTCCCTGAACCCCACCCCTCACTAGTATATAGGTAGGCTCCATGAGAACCAAAATATCACTTATTAATATATTCATGGACGTTGTCCCTATGCTTTGCACAGTGATTGGTACGTCATAGTAGATGCTCAGTAAATATTTATTAAAGAAATAATTAACTTTTCATTAAGAAAACAGGGTACCCTGGGATTAACGGTTTTGAAAAGGAGGGGTTTGGTCTGTTCCCAAACAGCTTTGTGATTAGCTATGTTTTTCTCTGGGCCTTTTACTGCTCAGAATCCTTGCCATAGAAGAAATGCTAAAGCTCCCGTCTTTTAAATATGCAGATCCCTGACATTTGGTTGCTTCATGAATTTTGCATTGCATAATGACAAGTGTTTAATTTTATAAACTGCTCCTGTAATAGATCATTTTCAAGGAGAAGCATACTCTAGAAATGCAGTGTAAAGTGCTGTTACCGAATTAGACAAATGTCTTCCCTGAGCCAGCGATCCTTTCTGTAGTAAATGTTTTCAAGCATTGACGGATTGGAAGCCATGGAAATAGTCTCAACACCCAGCTGGCTGACTGAGTCAGAAATGAGATGGTCCATGGATCCTTCTCTCTTCCAGGCTGGTGTGTACCAACCTTCAGAATATCTCTGAAATAAATGAAACACAAACAATTGACTTGTTTCCTGAGGCCCAAATGGCCTCAATGGATCTGATTTCTAATTCTTTCTCCATTGCCATGAAAATGGAAGGGTGAGAGGTAGGGAAAAGAAATATTTCTGGGTTCTAAAAAAAGAGATTTTGGTATTCTATAGTCTACCTTAAGCATCTATGCAATGCCATCAGTCCTTTATATCAGCGCATGTTGGTTTGAGATTATAATTGGAAGAGAAGCCACACTAACATATCAAGTTATGAATAAACCATGCTTTATGCCCCACATTTCTGTTGCTGTTTGTCCTCAGGAAATTCACTGACCCTCTCTGTTCCTGGGTTTCTCTTGTGCAAAAAATATGCTCAACAGGGTTCCCTTGTGAAGAGAGTTCAGATTGAAGAAAATTTGGATAAGTCTTCAAAAGTAAGTGGTTGTAAAAGCTATATGGCTAAAAGAAATGAGACTGGCTTCATAAATTATATACAAAGATTATTCATTACAACTGTTTCAAGCAAGATCATGCTCATTGTGAAGGCACTGTGTATCTTCAATGAGAACATTGAAAATGAAATTTGCTGTATCGAGGGTTAAGAATGCAAATTCATAAGAAGCATAGGGCTAATGTACCTAATGTGATTTAGAAAGGAAAGAGGACACCAAAAAAAGACCCACAGTCAGCTGTCAGGGAGGTCTGTTGGATAACAAAGTAGTTCCACGTGGCGGACAGAACAGTGGACAAAAATCAGAAGACCTGAGTCTAGATAACATTTATGAAGTGACTATTCCACCCCAGGCATCGCATAAGTGTTATACAGGCTAAGAATCGCCCAAGGTCAGGCAGCTAGAATTCAAGCCCCAGAAGTCAGATTCTAGTGTCGCACTTGTAACCATTATACCACACTGCCTCCTAGTGAAAGAATTTCTTACAAATTACACTCAGTTCTCACACCTAAGTTTGGGTTGAATTAGATAATCTCTAAAATATTTCCCAGATATAACAGAACACTAGACTGGGCAAGATACTCTGGTTCTTTGACAGAATATATTGATATATCCTTCTTTGACAGAATCCATCTCTATCCTTCTATCTTTCCAGCTGTGTCCTACTCCCCAGTTGCGAGCCCATCTGTGCCAGCCTAATGCTTTCAAAAGCACTGATAAGTGCTCCGTAAATGGAATTGAGTAGTAACACTTTGGACTCGTGCTTTTTTAATGCCTTGTCAACAGCAAACTCATGCCATCCAGGCTTTACTGACCCTCCTCACTGCTAAGCAATCCTTCTCCTCTTGTTGTGTTAATTCCTTGTCCCAATACCCATAGCAGTTTTCCAAATACTATCTACTACCTTCCAGTACCACCCAGACGTACATCCCCTCCCCACCGTTCACCTCCAAAAGATAATCTTTCTCCCAACTTTTCTGAGATTGGTGTCCCCAGAACCCCTGTTCTTCACTTAACAGAATTTCTTTAAATCTTTACTGTTCTTTTTCTCCTTTGTGCCTATTTAAACAGAAGTAGTATCTGCCTTTCTTTTCAAAAACACTTCCTCTGTCTGCTCCATCGGATGGAAACGTGTTCTGTCATTTCTTCTTTCTCTTATTTTTTCCATCTCTTAATCTTCTCCCCATGCGTCTAGGAGCACAGTCAAGTTAGGAAGCTGGAGCAGACCTGGCCATGAACTAATCTATGTGCCCACATTGTGTTAGACAATTTGCATACATGTTTCATTTAGTCTTCACAGCAACTTCAATGGTTTACCTTATTTTTCATTTTTAAATTTTGTGGTGGAATATAAGCCTTAAAAACATTAAGTGAGTTGGCCAAGGTCATGTGCAAAATAATTGAGAAGTGCCAGGACTTAAACCACGTTTGACTCCAACTTGGATGTTCTACCATATCTCACTTGTTTTTTAACATAAGTAAATAAACCCTTTCTACAAACCTGCTGCTTTAAGCTTTCCTTTTGTCTTTCACTGCCAAACTTTAGTTAAATACAGCAAGTGTTTATTAAATACTAGTTATGTGCAAGTGACCAAACTATATGCTTCCTCCAGAGGAAAGACAAAGAGGAATAGCACAATCCTTATCTGCCAGAAGCTTACAATCTAATGAAAGTACCAGATATGTAAAATAACAATAAAACGAGGCAGAAAGAAGTACTAAATAAAGTTATCAGAATCTTCTGAGAACACAGATAAAGAGCAATTAATTCTAACTAAGGAAGGGTCAGAGCACAGAATTTCATAAAATACTGGTTTTTGAGTCCTCCTTGAAGCATTAAAGCTATTTCCAATTGACCTGCAATTCTACCTTGAAAATGTGTCTCCTTCCCATCCTTTCCTTTCTGTTCTTTCATTCCCAGTCTACAATACCACCATAGCCTCATAAATGGTCTCCCCAACTCCAGACTATCCCACTGCAATCCAGTCTGCAAAGATCCTTTCTGCTGGGTTACCCATCATTATGCCCGACTCAAATTCATCACTCTGAAGAAATATGTGCTGTGGTTCCCTGCTGCTCAATGAGTAGGAATAACTTCCTTAACTTGGTCCTCAACAATCATAGACCCACCTTATGGAGTTGTTATAAAGATTCAAGTGTCATAATATATGAGGAAAACATGAAAACCACAAAATATTCTAAGGATAGGCTGTTATTAATATTATTATATACTGTATGCTTGGACCAGTGTCTGCTCCCTGAATTCGCCCTTCACCTTAGCTTATGTCATCCCTGTTCCTATAATGTCCTTCCTCACTTTTAACTCTAAAATTCTATATTATACATCTCTCAAAGCCTAGCAGTAAAAGCCACAGTCGTAAGGAAACATATTCTAACCTCTCAGTGAAAATTTCCTCCAGCTTCTCTGAACATCTGGAGAGCTTTACTTCCAACTTTTCCAATGCATGTGTCACAGCAAACCAAGTGTCATAGCTTCCCTATTCAACTGTAAGTCAAAGGCCATTCCATTTATCTTGTAGGGTTCATGTGACTAGCACAGTGTTTTATGTAAAGTAGGTATTCAAATATCTGTTGAATAGAAGACTATAAAATGTTACTCTGTATTAAAATAATTGTAACGGAAGTAAAGTGGGGAATTGTTCCCATCTCCCTGGCTGGGGTTTAAAGCAGGGCATGAAGATGCAGAAGACACCCATCTATGCAAAATAACACCATTGTGGCAATCATCATGGGGAGAAGAAAGACCAAAATTGATCTCATCCCAATCCTGTGTCTGCTCTTTCAATTCTTATTTTCCAGCATCAATGAGCCACTGGAAAACCTAAATGGCAATCATTAGTTTTGTCATCTTTCTCCCAGAAATTCAGAATTCAGAAATGGGGGTTATTTTGAAAATCAAAATGAGTCGCTGAAAGTCTCAGCTAAAAGCACGTATTTTTCTATTACTCTCCCTCAATTCTCTCTCTCCCTCTGTGCTGTTTATCTCAAGTGACTAGAGGAGCTGGTTTAAGTGACATCTTGTTATAAACAGTGAAGTCGAACAATGCTGCAAGAAGAAGGTTGGGCTCCTAGAGATCTGGGACCATGGTCAAAACCAAGGGCCTCTTTTGTCTGGTGTAGTCCAGAGAGCTCAGTCTGGTTGGCCTCTCCGAGCTGACTGTGACTCAGAAATCAGGCTGGAAGCCAAGAGATCTCTGAGCTCTGACTCATGTAAACAGCAGACAGTGCCAAAGGCCTCCAGCCAGCCCCAGGTGTGCAGACTGCAGACCTGCATTCACCTCTCACTGACCCCCAGCTGGCATGGTGTCATCTGTGGAGTCTGCTGTTAATACAGCCATGACTGTGTGGTGTTTGGGGAGCAGGGGACACCTCTCCCTGCTGTCACTTGGAACTCACATAAGGACTGAAAACTGTGGCTGATCAGGCTCGGCAGTGGGGTCTTCAATTCTAGCCAGACTTTCTAGATTGATCTCAGCTTTTATTACCTTATCATCTTCTCTCAGAAAATTCAAAATGCTTCTCAGATATCCCAATCCCACTTATTCTACTTCCTGGGTAATCTCCAGCAAATCACTCATATCTATAAAATGTTCTATCTTTTATGTCTGCAGA
Organism: Rhinolophus hipposideros; assembly: GCF_964194185.1. Taxonomy (NCBI): domain Eukaryota; kingdom Metazoa; phylum Chordata; class Mammalia; order Chiroptera; family Rhinolophidae; genus Rhinolophus; species Rhinolophus hipposideros. Next base: position 22,768,172 of record NC_138051.1, on the reverse strand, counting down.
AGCTGGTAAGAGAGGTTGTGATGGTATGCGGTTCTCTTCTTTTTCTGTCCAAATTTTTTAAAAGTAAAATTAGATCTCAAAGATGGACAAAACTTTACTCCTGGAACAGAGTCAATGAAAAGAAATAAAATTTTTGTCTAGGCCCATTTTTGTTTACCTGGACTGCTTCCCATTATCTATACTCCAAAACAAATAATTCCCAATCAGCTTCTTGCCAGAACCCTAGTACAATGCAGAATTAGGACATGAGCGGGACCACAGCAACTTTCTGGGCCCAAGTTTGCAATTTGGCGTCATTATTCCTACATTCCCAACAGTACAACAATTGCACACATAGCCTTGTATTGTTGCAAAAGGCTTAAAAGTTTCCCAGGCATGCAAGGGGGGAAATGAAATAATTTCACTGATTCCAAGGTCAGTGGTCCTCTGCCAGCTACCTAAGATTCCCCGCTTTCTAGAATGTCTTGCCGTAGATTACCGGTCCGTAGGTCACACACATTTCCTGGGCCTCTTCTGGCCCGAGACACTTCTGGGAATCCTGATGGGAATTGTTTTGCTTACACCATGAAGAAGAGCCCCAAGAGACAGTACTGTGTCATCCAGCTCTCTCTTCCATCAGCCAGCCCACGACTCACTGTCAGAACTTGGGGACAGACCAACCTATGGTAGGCATCGAACAGCTGGCTCTGCCTCCTCCCTCCTGCCTGAGCAGGTCCTTTTCTATGGAATACCCGAGCCATAATCCATGTAGACCAGGCAATTCTGAGCTTCCTGTGATCTCTTCATCAGAGGATTTATGAAACTGGAATTCATTTCAAATATTCTCCTTCATTCTTTAGGGCTTGGTATCTGACATGGGGAGGGAGAAGACTGGAATTCGCCCACTTGGGCTCAGACCACCTTTTCCTCTTGGACATCTGAGTAGAATATTTGGCCACAATGTCTGAAGCCCAGACCCCCAGGGACGAGGTTTGTGGATGCCACACAGTCTGGCAGCACTAACTGAGGGCACCCTGTCTTGGCTGTAGGGGAAATAATCCAGGCACCCATGGGGTCCACAGAATGTTTTTCCTTGTTATTTATTTGCTTATTTATATCTACTGCTTCCTATTTGAAAAGGGTATTAGAGAGACTCAAAAATACATATAGTAAATCCTGTTAAAACCATAACAGGTGAGTAGAAAAATAAAATAAATCCGGGAGAAAGATTAGTACAAAGAAATACAGGCTATATAAAGTTTGCACATCTCCTAGAAGTGGACTACACATTTGGCTATGAGCTTATGAGCAGCCAAACAACGAAAAGTATGATATGATTGGTGGTGTCTATGATATAAAAATAACACAGTTCCGATAAAGAAGCCAAGCCTTTCCTAGTACTGAGACCAGAGAGAGGAACAGCGTCCTCTCTCCCCCCCCACCCCATCTACCTAAAGAGAACACTGTGTGATGCCAGGGACTTTTTAGCAACACTCCTGTGACAAATACAAGTTTCACGTGACCTTGTCTCCCAACTTCCCTCAATCTAGAGGATGACGCAGCAGCAAAGCACAGCTCAATAAGAGCAGCTGTCCAAAATCATTTTTGAATAAGAAAAATAAACTAGTAAATAAAATTCAGGGGGAAAAAACCTCCTGAGAGAGTGAAATAAAATACTTAAACTACCCAGCTCTCTTGTGGTTTGAATTGATCTTAAGGGTAAATATTTAAGTATCTGGAGAAAGGAGTAATGTGGAAATCCTTCAAGCCATTCTGTGTGACTACTATGTCTTTCATCTGAGAGTTGGGTAAGAGTTGGGCAACAGACAGCTTGAGATGATGTTTTCAGCAAGAATTGAAAAGCCAATAGTTGCTAATTAAGAGCAATGCCATAACTTTGGCTATCAACTAAGCATGGAGAAGGATCAGGTCACCTTATTAATGAAGAAGGAGGAGGAGGAGAAAGAGGAGGAGGAGACAGACAGGGAGGGAGAGGAGAAGGAGAAGAAAGGGAGAGGAGGACAAGGGGACTATTTCCTAGGATGCATGGTAGACTAGATGGCCATAAGAAGGTGAGCCAAACAAGAGCAGGGCTGGCACGAAAATAATCTTGAATTAGATCTCTATATCCATAAATCCAACATCCTTGATTAATGCCAACCACAACCAAGGAAATGATAATACTTTTCATTTTTTATCACTATGATTTAAGAATGGCTGGATTTTAATTATAGGAAAGATGGTATTTCAGGACATTTAAGGAAAGATATCTATAGCTCTTACATCTATGCAGAGGAATTTTAAAGTATTTTTGGTTCCTTTCGAATGAAAGTATTAAAGGTGCTATGTAAATGTAGGTTGCTATTACAATTTGATCACATTCCCCTGAAGCAAAAACTACTAGAATCCACAAAGTGTAGAATGAAGTGCACACATTTCTTATTATTTGAGGGCAATTAATTAGCAAGCACATAAACAATTTACTCAGCCACAGGAAGATAGAGTAATACTATTAAACATGTGGGCCTAGAAATCCAATGCCAGTAACTATCATATCTCCCCCAGTGCAGCGGAGAAAATACAGAACTAACTCCAGTGCTACCCCCTACCCTCCATCCTTCCCCCATCGTGGAATCCTTCCTCCCTCCACACCCACAGCAGACACAACACACACACAAACACATTCCTAAGACCAGAGTGCAGACTCTAGGAGCAAACCCTTCCCTCTGGAATATCTATGAAGAAAGTCCACATTAAACTGTGAATTCAATCCTTCCAGAAATGCACTTTGTCTGTGAAATCACTGAAATGAAATCATGCATGCTACACCCCCCTGGCCATTATCCACCATCTTACTAATGGTGCAAGAGGAGGGCAGAACATAAAAATAAAGTTAAAATATAAATTGTTTAATGTTATCAACTTGACTTTAGAAAGCAGGAGTTTTAGAGTTTAGTTTGGAATTGTTTTATCCTAGACACACTGTGTAACTGGGAAAGACAAACTGGAATTACACAGAAAACAGAAAAAATCAGCAGCCTTCAATGAACTGTTTGCCTCAGTTAGTCTACACAGTCAATAATCAATGTTGCTAGAAAATGGAGAGCCACCTCTGTGTAAGAACCCAAAGTCCTGCCGTCATATAAATGGTATAAATGGAAGTCAGTTACCTCAGCTCCATTTGAGTTTGCCTCTAAAATTGTAACGTCTTTCTCCAAATCTAGTTTTTCAAATGTGCTCATCATTGGTATTTTTTCTCCCTCGATTCTGAATTGTGTCTATAATAACTGGAACTGGTTTAGTGGTCACCCATTAATCCAAGAATAAGAAACAGAAAGAATGATTCATTTCCTATTCTACAATTTTAAATACAAATTAACAACAAAAAAAAAGCTCCTCTAAATCTCCCTTATGGATTTCGATGGTTCAGAAATAAGCAGCACACTTGAAAGCAATAAAAGAAATAACCTAAGAAAATTAAGCAAAATGAATTTGCAATTAGTTTGTAAAATTGCGATAAATGCATTTTGAAAGCAAAGAGTAAAATGTAACTTTGTTCAGTATAATTTGAAATTGGCTTTTGTGCTTAATATAGTTCACTTATAATTAGATGAAGATTTTGTTCTGGTTTGAAACATTCAAAGTTCCATCTTGAGATTGCTACGTACTATGTACACAGAACTTTTCAGCAAGAAAGTCTGCTGCTGCTGCTGCGTTTGCTTTGACAGCTTTTATCCGAGTTTCATAGAAATGAAAGAGTGAAAGAACACAGCTGGTTTGAACAATGGAGCATGTTCAACATTAGGCCAAACACTTTAGATATTGCAAAATATTGCAGGCTATATTTATAGCGCTTAGCAGGTTTTTGAAATTCATGCTGATATTGCCTTACTCCTGCTTATTGGACCAAATTGCCATTTAATGATTAAATTATCTTTTGGCTAAAAAAAAAAATTACTGTCAAAGGCGATGACACTTAGACTAACCTCTTGGCAATATCAAAACAGTGATGACTTGAAACACTTTCTGAAGTATTCCAGGATGTCTTAAAAATTCAGGATCATTGGAGGTACTGAGACAGTTTAAAAGATTTTTATGTGGAACTGCCTTATTTTTTCCCCCAAAGAAAAAAGAATATCCTGTCTCTGATACCCTCTCTCCCAGTCATGAAATTGTGCACTTACTCATATGCCAGCACCTTCCAGAAAACTGCCCAAGGGAAATCAGGGAACAGGCCTTCAGGTAATTGCCTATATTCTATTTAAACTATCTTCCCCTGTGGCAGTTGTTTTTAATAGAATTTTCTTGTGTCTTAATAGAATTCTGTAACTTTGGGGAGTGCTAGTAGGGGCTCGTGTTCTTTCACATTAATAATATGAGAAGCAGTAAAAAGAAGGGGGCAGTGGCGGTAAGTTTAGTGAACATAAGCCGAGGCAGGCAAAGTTTTGCAGGACAATGAGATTTCTACAAGTTCATCAAATACTTGCAAGCTTTAAGGGCTAGCGCCAATGCTACCACTCTCTCCTTCCAGCCCAAAGTCAATGTTGCCAAATTCCCACAGCATCTGTTTGTTTAACCCCTTGTCATTTATCGTCTGTTGCTGTTAGTGAGATCTTTGATTGTGTGTGCTTTGCCTCCTGACCTAATAATAAGAATGATCATGTAATGAATGCCTACGATGTGTCAAGCCACATACTAGTATTTTATATTTGTTTCTAGAAAAGTGGTTAACAGCAAGAGCTTTTGTCTCCGTTTCAGTTGTACACTGATGTATAATAAACCATCCTAAAACTCAGTGGCTTGTTAGTTCTCACAATTCTAAGGATCGGGTGGATGGTTCTGCTGGTTTCATGGGGATTACTCAGGTAGCTGAAGCCCTCTGACAGCTTGTCTGCAGCTGGTGGACCCCAACGTATCATTCACATGCACTGGAATTGGTGCTGGCTGTCAGCAGATGAATTATGGTTCACCTCTGCATGGTCTCTCATTCTCCAGTGGGCTAGACTGGCTTTCTTCACAGCATGGTAGTCTCAAGGCTCCAAGACCACGACAGCAGAAGCTGCATGGTCTGTTAAGACCTAGGCTCCGGAATTCCCACAACGTATCGTCCACCACATGGCCAAGGGGATAGAGAAAAAGACTCCATCTCTTGGGAGGAGCAGTAACTGCATATTGCAGAGGTGTGTGGACACAGGGAGGTGTGATTCATCAGGGGGAGGGAGGATGATTAGAATGGTCTACCACATTATCGGACAAATCCTCCTTCTGCAGCTTTCCACATGTTTGACTGTGAACCATTATTTAGCCTCTCTAAGATTCAGTTTCCTCATCTATAACTAGATTATCTTGGGGACTTAATTAGAAAAATACACAAAATCTTTTGCTTAGTATATACTATAGAGTACGCCTGTGGTTGGTAAGTGGATATTTATGTGTACGTATGTGTGTGTGTGTGTAGTGTGTGTATGACTTTTAATCCTAATATATAGTACCATGAATATGTATACATATGTGTCAATTGTATAGATGTGATATCTGAAGTCTGGGGGTCCATCTTGCTGAGGGTCACACAACAAATAAATAGTGGAGTCAACACTCAAAGTATTTTCTGATTCTGAAGCCTATTTTCTTTCCAACATACTATGAGCTTCTTGTTAGCAGAAGAAAGTCCTTCTAATGCTTGCATCCATTCATCCTGGACAGTGGCTGCCGTAACAGGTACCCAAGAAATATTTGTCCATGGAAGGATTGAGGACATCTGACAAATTGCTATTGACTTGTGAGCAAAATATTTACATGATATTTTAAAAATGACCTCCAAATATTATAACTTATTCTCCCTAGAATAGTAGGGTTTGGTAAAGCCATGCTTCCTACCCTGGAGGAGTAGCCAAACTTTCTCAGAGCTGGGGAGGAAGGGATCCCAGAACCAAGAGGCTTCCATGGAGAGCACTTTGTGGTTCTCACACTTGTCTACATATCAGAATTACCTGGGAATGTTCAAAAATCTCTTGCCCAGGCCAGTTGAAAAAGAATCTCTCTCTGAGGGTGGGGCCAAGACTCCTAAGCCTGTGAACTTCCTTCAGGAGTCCCTGGACTGACCTGCAATGTCAGCTGGATCCCTGGAACCTTTGAAACAGCTAGGAGGCCACCCCTACAGAGACACAGATACAGGCTTGCAGTTTAAATCATCCACTCAAAGCACCTAAACTGGAAACGAGTTGTGGCCTTACTATGAGAACCACAATGAGCTGCTCTGCGGCACTTACTCCCAGGAGTCATAGCGGTGAGTCACACAGAAACCGAGTTCCACCCATACACTTAGTGGTGGGTGGCAGGTGCTAGAAATGAGCCGGCAGCAGTGTGCTAATAAGAGCTGTCGCTGATCTCAAAAGAGAAGACCAACAAGCTGTCTGCACCCAAAAAAATACTTGAGTCTCAGACAAGAGGGACAATTGCCCTGAGTCCCAAGCTGGGGTAGTGGATAGGAAAAGATCATAGAACACAATACTGACTTTATTGAGCCTTTCAAGATACTGCTGTATAACAGGTAAGTTGACAGTTTACCAGGAGCCATTCAAATACAAAAAATATTTAGTGAATCTCCTTTTTGCTGTTTAATTTCTATGAAGACTTTTGAGACCCATGCCCTCTGCCTTTTCACTTCTCATGAAAAGTACCTGATACATAGAGGGTTCTCACTCTTATTGTTTCTGATGCTTTGAACTATTGTTTCTGACTACAGCTTTCACTCGTAGGATTTAATTTCTGTGATTCTTGATTTACTCTGCTTAGAGCAGAGTCATTTCAGTACTTGATGAACTCCCAACTTTCTCCCACTGTTCCCATTCCCCAATAAAGCACCTGGAGGGCAGGGTACAGGTCTTTTTCATCTCAGAATCCTCCAACATAACTGGCAAGGTGATCGGTACACAGGAAGCACTTGATACATGTTTGTTGTTTGCCTTCTGAAAATGTTCATAAAAGCAACTCTATTGAAAAATAAATCAGGGTGTAAATACAGGCATATTGCATTTTGCTTTACTGTGCTTCACAGATGTGGCTTTTTTTCTTTTTTTTACAAACTGAAGGTAGGACCCTTCACCAGCAAAAAGATTACAGCTTGCTTTATTGCAGTGGTACAGAACTGAACACTCAATATCTCCAAAGTATTCCCGTAGAGGTCCAGGAGAGAAAGGTAAAAAAAATATAAATTTCTCAGACATATACAGTATGCTCTTGGGTGTCATAGTGTTTGTTATCAACATGCAACGAGGCAAGTAGCTAAAAGGAGAAGTTATTTCTTTGGGAATTCTATTGACCTTTTTTTAAATTAAAGTTTATTGGGTCTATTGAACTTTAATAATAAGAATCACAAATTTTGGTTGTTGATTTTCATTAGGGTAAATTTTCTCTTCCTGTCTGCAAGTTCCTCTGGAGCTGGAATATTTCTCATGATACATAATATTATACTTGACAAATAGAACGTATTAAACAATATTTGATTAGTAAAGAAGGGAATGTATGTGACAAGTTATCTAGGAAATCTTGTTTCTTTTATTTGTATAAATAAATTGCAGCAAGATATCAAAACTTTGATACCTTCGTACAATTCCAGACTATTGTCTGAGACTGAAAGGAAGAAGACTGAAAACATGTATATTTATGGCTCTTTAGCTCTACAGTTTATTTTAAAAAATTAATAATAGTTTTTAAAACCTAATTTAGTCCACACATATTCATTCCAAAACTAAGGTCTTTAAATATCACCAGGGTTTACTCTTCAGTATTGATGCTGTTTTTCACATAAAAGCATCATTCACTTACTGTTGAAGAAACAGCTTAGTTGAATTATTTTCCCTGCTTCATTTCAGTGGGAGAAACTTTGCACACCATTTCTATTTATTAATATTTTACGCACAAAGCATAATAATATAGCAATTGTACAAATCACGAAATAGAGGCATAGTATCAAGAGTGAATGTTATTTGTTAAGAATTAAAAAGATCCTCCCGTGATAATCCATCCTACAATAGAGCTCAACACCATTCTTCTTAAAAGGTTATCCCTTGTCCTCAAGAGCTCAGAATAAAGGATAGATTCATTTTAATACCAACATGTCTTTACAAATGCCATTCCTTTTACCTTCATTGTTTCTCAGCCATTCTCTGCCTTCAAGACCCATGTTATAAGCCACCTTCTCTGTTAACTATTATCTGATTTTTACTTTCCATTCAAAACTAATTCATTGTTTCTTCAATCATCCCATATCATGTTTTCCATACTCGTATTATAGAACTTTATTAATTTACCAATTTATTCAACAAGTACAAAGTGGTTTACCATTTGTCAGGCATCATACTTGGTATCAGGAATACAGAGAAGCATGATGCTAGCTCATCCAATGGTTTAATTATTTCTCTCTGTCTGTGTCTCCCATGGTGTAAGATCCCTGTGGTATGAAGTGTTCGTTTAGTTAGTTGAGCAAGCCAAGGGCCACGGGTGACAAGAGCCCCAAGAAGTATTGTGAAGCTCACAGCTGTGTTGTTAAGACCTCCACCTTCTCTTGCTGGATTCTTTTCCTTCCCCTGCTCTAGTCAACATTTCCCCTCCTCTTCCTCTTTTCTCTCTTGGGAAAATGCCAGCTATACTTTCATCCACCACACATAAAATTGAGCCCATTGTTTTCTCTACCGAAATATCCATCATCTCCCCAGTTTCCCCAAACAAAAACCTAAGGGTCATCATCAACTTCCCTCTTTCCCTGACCATCTGCAAGTACGAAACAACTAAAAACTGGTTATTAAACAGCCCAAATTACTATTGCAGTCACTCCCTCTCTTGATCTTCACTGATCCTACTTTAGTTTCCTTTTCATCTTCTGCCTGGACAATTTCCATAGCATCTTAACTGGCCACGCTGATTGGAGGCTGTCCGCACACCAATTTGTTTTCTACTTTATGCCAGAGCTTTCTCTCCATAATATAAATCAGATCATTTCTTTCTCACCACCACCTCTTCTCTCATTAAAAGTTATTGATGGCTTCTCATCACCTTCCTAATAAGGTGCTGAGAGGTCCAAGTATCTCTCTTATGGCATATAAGATTCTTTGTGAGCTGACCTAGCTTTTTGCAGAGCTCTCTAAATTCACTGCTGCTCACTCCCTCTGCTCAAGAACACACACTAAGGAGACCAGGACTGCTCATAGGAAAACATGATTGTGAAATGTAGACGGCTAAAACCTCACATGTCATAAATGGTACTGCTTAGAGAACTAATACAAGGATAAAAACTTTAGCAAACTCTATCCAAGGGAGAATGATTATGTGTACCTCTTAGATATGGATATTCCAATCATTGTAGCAGAACAAGGAAAATAATGAACATCATAAGTTAAGTTGGGGCATCTTCTGAAAATGTAGCTTCCTCCTAGGTCAGTCAGCTCTCATGGTTCCACGATTTCCAGAACTGAATCATGTAATTTTAAAACTTGAGGAGATTCTAAAATAATGTAATCCAATCTCCTCATTTCACAGATGAGAAAACTCAAACCCAGAACATTGAGAAATTCGTCTAAGCTCACATAACTAGTAAATATCCATTCCTTTCCCTCCTCCCAACAAAAACAAAAGGAGACAGGTTTTATAATACTAAACAATAGGTTCATTTATGCATTTTTCTGAGAAGCAAACTCATTCATTGCCAGAGCCTGCATTCCAGTGTGGTTTCATCTCTAAATTTTACTTTTTATTTTGCATTTTCAATTAGACACAAGGTGAAATAAATGTCTCTTTATGGAAATCTTGACTCACTTTTACCTGTCGCTGTGGGTGTATTAAAGTATATGAAGTTATAAAAAGATATGAGATATGAATATCATCTAGTTTAATTATTTCCATCCTCCAAAGACTATGATTACAGTTGGATGTCAGTGAAATCTCCAGCGGTTGAACTTCATGCTTAGAAAAGTAGTCAGTAAAAAGAAAGACTAGAGAAAAGGAAGCTGACGAAAAGTACCAAAAAGAACATTTATTTCCACCAAAAGTACATATGACCATGACAGAGAAACCGAGGCTTCGTATAGTATCAGTGAGTCAAAGATGATGACAATATTCGGCAAAGTTAAACCAAGCCAAGTTTAGTCAATTTATAGATCACTGAGCTACTTTGTAAATGCAAAAGCACTTGCAACATTTTTATTTAATAACTTACTTGTACTTACTCTGTGTTCCTTTCCATTAGCCAAGGGCTAAATCTGAGACAAACAGCCACTGAGGTACAGTTCTTTAAACTAGTGACAGCAGCCTTTTGGAACTCTCGGGATGATTAATGTGCTTCAATATAATCATTTACACTTGAGTTTTAAACATTCATGTTTGCATTCAACATTTTATCATTCTTATATTTAAAGTGCTAGTGTTTAGCATTGGTTCCCCTCTCCCCGCATCTCTCAAAGAAAACCAGGCTAGAGCTCTTGGCAAGTTGGCTTCACCTTGCTTATCAACTCTGATCAGTTGCGAGTGTCTTCCTAGAGTGTTAAATTGGAAAGAATTACAAGATTGAATAAAGGTTCATCAGAAAAGAGTTATATGATTGATTAGTGATGTATGACACGGGAAAGAAAATTGAAGTCATTCTTAAGTCTATTTGCTTGCCCTGAATTAGATCATCTCTAAATCTCTTCCAACTGAAAAAAATCTCTATCAACCATTCTTATAAAGAACCACTAATATTGAAAAGCCCTGGCTCATACCATGCTTACAGATACACTTTAAATTTGATGTAAAGCCACCAAAAGGATTTCAAGGCAGTACTAACAAAATCACTTCTGAAGGTACCTAAAAGTAGATGGGCAGACCGCTGAAATTTGGGTTTTTCTTTCTAAACTGCAGTGAGAAGAGATGCTGAAAAGTCTCCTAGATGATTTTTATGAGGATAATTCACATCTGAGCCACAAAATTTAGCTCCACCCTCCCATCTTCAGAAATGATGAAGGTGGATAGGACTGGAACCTTTCCTGGGAAACTGGTTAGCTTTATTTCAAAGAAAGGGTAGTAAGGAGATCTTCTGTATTTCAAGAGCTGAGAAGGAAGAAATACCTAACTGGAAGACAGATTCACATAACAGACAGACAGGTATTTCAGGACCTTGACAGGAGGGGCTGACTAGATTATCTCTGATGCAGTGAGCCTGGGCGCTTTTGAGTGCCTTGGGGGACACATAAATGGGGTCGACAGACCTGAGCCCTTAGAGTAGTGACTCTGGGATGATCCAAGATGATCCTGGGCATGCTTAGCTAAGCTTAGCTATTCTTTTTCCATCCTCCCACCATCTTTTCTTGAAGATGACCATACTCCCTCCGAGGACCTTGGTGGCTGGTGAAAGGATTTAGCCAGTAGGGATCAGCACCACTGTGGTCTGAACAAGGCTCAAGAATAACCACACTGTGTAGCATCACAGAAAGCAAACTCCAGATTTATCCTGATTGGATAGAGAGTTCAGACCTCCTCCTCCATTAGGCTGTGTAAGCTCCCTGGAGTGGACACAAAAAGAAGAAACGAAGGTCTCACTAAAGAAAAACAAGTAAGAGATATGGCCAGTTTTGTCCCCAGTGTTTTTGGAACAGTTCTTATGGGCTACACTAGACCCTAAACTTAGAGGTAGCTCCTGATTTATCATATAGTATTACTTCAATATTGATTATGGAATTGGCCCCAAAATGACTCTTAATATGCTTCTATTACATCTGGATGATGCCTTACCTACCTCGAAGTCCCCGTTTCTCTCTTCAGAGATGAAGTCTTCATTTAACCAATTCTTCAAATCAAGAAACTTGGTGTTAGCAATCAATCTCCTCACCCAAGGTCACCCACTTCATTCATGCCATCACCACATCTCCTCCCTGTCATTATCTACGTTATTCCTTAGATCTCTCTGTATCAGTCAAAGTTCTATTCAATATATGTTGAGGTTCTGGGTTCAGGACTGCTGCATGGCAGTCCAAAGGAAGGTGAAGAGCACAGTGCTAACCACAGTTTTTATCAGTTGAGAAAAGTCTAACAGAGGACACTGAAATTTGGGTTTTTCTTTCTAAGCTGCAGTGAGAAGAGATGCTGAAAAGTCTCCTAGATGAAAAGCAAACCTGAAGACCAGAGGAATGGGGCTTCATGTGACACAACAGGATATGTAGAGGTCATAAGTGAGAAATAGAACTGTACAGAATATGGTGATGGGGTACAGGACATGCTACCCCCAAATATGGCATTTTGGTACATTGACTATATCAACCTGGAGGAATTTGAGAAATGGCATACACAGGAAGATTTTCTCAACTTCCCCTGAGGCAGGTTATACGATTCTCATGTGAAAATTGCCCTCCCTACACTCAGAGGAAAAGAGCATCCTGACCTCCAAACAGAAAGGGACATTTCCCCCAAGTTTACTACTTTCCCCCCTAGTTTACTACTCTTAGCTCATAGCCTTTTTTGTCCTATCACATGTTCCATTTTCCCACACTTCATCAAACTTAGCATGAAAACACTCAGGTTTAACTCCTTCTTTGGGTCTTCATTTCTTTATGAAAGCTCACATATAATTTATATTAAATAAATTTGTATGCTTTTCTCTTGTTAATATGTCTTGTGTTACCAGGGGCCCCAGCCAAGAACTTAGGGGGCAGAAGAAAGAGACGTTTTTCCTCCCCTGCAATGACAACCATGATGTATGCAGGGGAGGGTGCACTGACATCAGAGAGGTGGTTAAATCCAATGAAAAGAGCTTCACTTTCATCGAATTCTGGATTCAGCATTCCTGGGCCTATTTCTTATGGTAGTAATATTGTCTAAGTAGGCTTAAGAAAAATTGTTTAGCAGCATTTCATTTTCAGTTCAAACCAACAAATATTTACTAAGTCTCCAAGCTTCATGCACAACCTTGGAGATATTAGCGGAAAAAGGGAGAAGATGCCAACAAACAAACTGAATGATTTTAAAACAAAAGTATTCATTGCTACCTGCACTACTAATACTACTAAACAGAAATTTACTATGAAGACATCAACCTCTTTCCTCCCTTAGTGTCTGCTCTACAGAAATCATAGTCTCTTTTTTGTCCAGAACTTGTATTTAAGGCAAATCAATTTTGTATCTTAGCAGTCTCTCACTAGTTTCTGATGCCTGGACACACTCATTCTCTCCCTCCAGCCTTCTCCTCTCTCTCTCTGTCTCTCTGTCTCTCTGTCTCTCTGTCTCTCTCTCTCTCTCTCTCTCTCTCTCTCTCTCTCTCTATCTATCTATCTCACCCCCCAAAAAATCTTGATTTCTCATAACCTTTACTAACAATAAGAAATGTTTTCAGCAAATCCAGTCTCTCTTCTTCCTTTCTTACTGTTGTTGCCACCTCCATCTGCCTTTACTCCATCCCCTCCTCTTGCATTTTCACCAGCTTCCATCAAAGGCTATAATACTTAGATGAATCTGGCCCACTTTCTCATTCAAAGGTTTACTTCATTCATAAGCTTTCATATGCTGACTCTCCCAAGGGTATTTGCATTTTTACAGGTGGCAAAACATTAAGCAAAAAAAGGAATAAAGCTATAGTGGCAAATTTTCAACCATTGGGAAACTAGTGGAGGAAGACATTGAAATATCAGAGGTCTTTCCAAAGCCCCTGAAAACAGCTGTATCTTCAATTCTGTGACACAGAGCACATGGCAGTTTTCTAAGAGGTACCTGCTGGAATTGCTTGGCCCTGAGTTGGATCCTATCCTGTAATTTGTCTGGGTTGGTGTTCTCTCATAACAACCAGAGCTGCTAGTGCCCAGGACTCTGAATAGCAATAATTCACCTGGAACATTAAAAAATGTTAGTACCTGGAAGGCTGGGGAACGAAGGAGTTAATGATCTTAAGTGCCCATCAAGGCAGAGTTAATGGGTCTTAACAGAAACCTGAGCAGGAGACCAACCACCTGCACTCAGACTGACCACTTTTCTGTGGAATCCTGGGTGGTCTGCCTAAGCAGGTTTCCCTAGGCACTGGGGGGCCAGAGGCTCAGAGAAAAATCCAGTTCAATAATGAGCAAAAGAATGATTAATAGTACTTCCGGCCCTCAGTAAGAGATGGTTGGGCAGCAGGGTGCTGGAAGGAAAGCAAACAGCTGGTTATTAGATTGCAATGTGGACAGAAACCACTTACATTTTAGATTCAATATCATTCTGGTGATTGAGGAATGGAGTAGCAGCCCACTCCTGACTTAGCATGGCAAAGAGTAAGCTGCTGTGCCATTTTTATTAAATTTTCATTAATTTGTTCATTTATCATTAAAGACCTTTTTAAAACTGAGTAGCACTGGCTTCTCTATTACCTGAAAAGGGATAGCAACTCGTGGCATATTAATACTTTTTAAAAAGGGAAATTGCATATGTGAGCCTTTTTTACTGGATATATGTATATTCTCTACAGACATGCATCTGTAGAGAATATATACACATGTATGGACATATATAATATATAGATTACAAAACACCAATGAGTTCACACTATCAAGTGAATTTGCACGGCCCTACTTCTCAGCATCGGGGTTTGGAAAGGTGTGAAGTGTATTGAGCATGGACTGTCTCCGTGGCAGGAACTGGGAGGTGGGAAGAGTTGGAGGCTGGATGAGTGAGACTCCAAGTCATTTCTCTGGTTCCTCCTCAGTGCCCTCCCATGAATCAAGGTTGCCTGTGATGTTTCTGGTGGCAGTTCAAACAATAACAAAAGGAATTAGATGAGAAACAAAAGTGCTGTTCCAGAAGTAAATTTTCAACTGGAAATTAGATGTAAGCACACCGAGAACTCTCAAGATATACAGAGAGCACACACGCATGTGTGTGTGTGCTGGTTATCTGCATATTTGTGCACATGCAACAGACATGCACAGGAGCCAGTTGATTATTAAACATGCACACGTGTAGGAGACAGATCCTGGATTCAGACCTGGCTCTGCTGCTAAGTGGCTAGTGAAGTAATTAGGCAATTCATGTCAACTCTAAATCTCCATTTATTCATCAATAAAATGAAGAAGTCAGAAATCCCCATGGTCCTTTACAACTTTAAGGTTTCTAAACATCTGTGTATAGAAGGTCATTTCTAGGCAATCAGGAGAAACTCTTCCCCATTGATCTGATCCCTAACCCCACCCATGTTTGCTCAGCTGTGAAGGAACACCCTGAACACTGGGATGAGGCCTTAGAGCTATGCAGAGAAGATGCTGGAATGTAGTGAGTAGAAAGGAGCCACCCCCAGGAGGCCACTGTGACAAAGTGCAAGCCGTGTCCCCTTTGGAGCACATGATGGGTGGGGAATCTGGGTCTTTCCCTCTCCCTGACTCAAAAATGGTGGTTGGAAGCATAGATTTCAAACCTGATGGGTCCATATTGACGTCCCAGAAACACCAGTCACTAGCATGTATCCTTTGAGCAGTTACTATACTAATCCTAAGTTTCTTCCCCTGGAAAATGAAGATCATAAAAACCCACCTCAACAAGCTTTTGTAAGGCTTAAATGAGAGTGTGGATGATACTTTTAGCATGGTGCCCAGCACATAATAGGTATTCAAAACACGTATCCAACATGTATTTCATATATTATATATTTATTATGAAATCTCTGGTAAGCTTGATTTATAGAGACTTATGGAAGAAAGACCATTGCTATTTGGCAGTGGGAACATAAAAACTAATTATTCATGTAGCACAGGGTTTTCGTTTTCCATAGAAAAGAGCATTTGGAAATCAGAAACAAAATAAGTATGATGAGAAGGAATGAATAGAGAACTGAACACCATATTTTAGATACATGGTCATCCACTGAGAATTGTGTGATAGAACCTCCTTTCCTATGTCACGTTGACCACCTATAATATGGATGACTGGAGCGGCCTCTTGATGATCCCAATAATGCAGCCTGAAAGATTAAGCACCCTATCTATACAGTCAGGTGTTTACTAAATGCTTCCTTATGATTTCTCCAGAATAAAAGCCTCAGGAGACCAGGGGCCATGCCTGTCTTGTCAGGTTCATCTCCAAAGCCCATAAAGGTACCTGGCATGTGGTAGGTGCTCGAAACATACCATACTATACACATCTTATATATTTGTTCTGTTCATTGTTTCTTGTCTGTCTCCTCCTGCTAAACTATAAGCTGCACGAGGCAGTGAACATTGTGTTGTTGCTTGTTGTGTCTGTGCCATGTGCCTAGAACGATGCCTGGAACATTGTGTGTGCTTCATAAACGTTATTAGAATGATGGCTGAAGGAGGTAGGCACAGTGAGTAAGAAACAGTCAAGTCTCAATAATCCAGGCTGTTCAAGGAGCTTCTACATCTTTAGTTTCAAATGGAGGTTTCAAGGAAAATGGCTTCTACTGCCCCTTAAATGTAAAATATTCAGCTAAATAACCAGACCTCTCAGGAGTGCCTGAGAAGATGAAGACAAGGGGAAAAAGTCAGTTCCATATCCAAGGTTGCAAAGGCTGTTCCACATTCATCAAAACTCACGCTCTCCTACACTGGTTTGTCAAATCCTTTATTTAAATATCTCATTATCTAAGACAATTTTGTACTTACTGTCACGAAGGCTTATGAAACCTGCAAACCTGTCTTGCTGGAACAGGTACAATTTAAGCCAGTGATTGTTCCAAAAGAGAAAGGAAAGGTGAAGAATGACACCATTGTGAAGAGTCAGAGCAGGAAGGTAGACAGCCCTCAGAGCTAACCTCTCTTCGCCAGGGTGTTTGTTTAGGTTCCTTAGACAATGCATATAGCCTACAGATAGAGGGGGGAAATTGTAAGTCTTCATGTATAATTTTTGTTGTTATATCTAAACTGATAGTTGAGGGCTAGGAGCTGAAACAATATTTTATAGAAGTATCATGTTGAAGTTTTTGCAGGTTTCAAAATATTTAAATATGTAAATTTCAATGGAGAGATGTTCAGATTTTTTGATAGTCTAATGATTTCAAGCATCTCATTTCTAGTCACACACTGACAAAAGATGTTCAGATTGCAGTGTGAGATGGTTTCTATGGTTACAGTTGTTTCCTAGCATTTCAGTGACATCTTTTGTGAGCATTGGCTGCTTCACTTATTTGTCACTAATGTATGTGTAGAACTATAGTTAATAGCCTTGGGCGGACAAAATTTTTTTTTTTCCTGAATGGCTGTATTGTTTTTTAGCAGCATTTTTCAATAAGGTGACAATGCATTAGAATACTAATGGTATGTATGGTATTTTAAGATGTCAAGTTTTCAATAAAATGATAATGAAAATTTTGCATTTCATTTAATAGTTAAATATTCATGAATTTTCACAGCATGATGAACTGAGTGAAAAATAATGTATAATACTAAACATCATAAATTAAGTTTCTTTTCATAGAAGCTATTCAAGAATGTTTAATATAAGGTTCTTCGTGGATTTAGACCAATCTGAGTTAAATTAAAGGCATCTGAAAAGGAAACTTGTTTAAACCAATTTAACATATTTTAACACAGCATGTTTACAATGTAACAATATAAAGGAAAATGACACATTACAAACAATATATATATTATATAAAAATTATGATGACTAAGTGGGGGATGTAAACCTCAGGCAAGAATATTTTTCAGAAAGTAACTGTGAAGCAGGAGATGGAGGCACGCATGAGAGTAGAGCCAGGTAACACAAACATGAGTAACAGGATGAAAGTAAGCAGTAGATATTGAGAATCTAAAAGTTCTGTCCAGTGATGATCTGTTTCAGGTATTAGGCTAATTTCTAGAGAATCTAGAAGTGAACATCATATTTTCCCTCTGGCCCTGGACTGATCTAGTCCTAAAGCAAACATTAGAGTAAGAAAAAAAAAAAAAAAAAAAAACTTTGCCCCAATATTAGAGGTTAAAAGACTTTTTGTCCAAATCCAAAGATTATTTGTTTTGCAGCAACACCTGCCCCAACTGCCTCTTACAAAGGATGCATCTATCTATGGTGGGTATTCGGAGATGTTGTGTATGGAATTGAAATATCAGAGAGGAAGTGACTGGTGGAAATCTAATTATTGATTGGTGTGATGTGGAAGGCTGAGACACAGAAGACAGACTTGGCTTCTACTGAAGAGCAAATCAAGAATAGAAACAAAATAGATAGAAAATCATAGCCCGATAGGTGCGGCTGATCTGTCTGAGAATGTGGACTTAGGAATCAGAACTTTAAACTCTTGTAGGTAAAAGTCATCAGAGTACTGCTTTACCCAGATTGGTAGTTCACTTGGTGTTACACCTCTCTCATAGGTATTATTGTCACTAATTTCTTTAATGCCTAACATACTTGTATGCCTAATAACACTTACAGATACATAAATGCAGATGGGAATCAAAGATATTTCTTTTTAAAAGCATTTTCTACATGAGAATGTTACTACAAACTATTACGTGACCAATTTAGCACTATCATTGATCAGGCTAAATGGGGGATTATTTTGTGTATTAAGGAACTGAATTACCAATGAAAATAAATGGTACAAGTAAAAAACAGAAATTTCTTATAAGGTTTCATTAATTTTAATAGATTACCCAAACCCAGTTGTTGTAACATTCTAGTTTTTATTTATTAAATAGCAACCAGATAAAATTTTGTCATTCAGTGTTCTGGCTCTACCACTTACTAGCTGTGCAGCCAGTGGAAGCGACCTCACTTTTCATGTCTCAGTTTCTTCATTTATAAATGGGGATACTTGGAATACCTACCTTATAAAATGTTGTGTAGACTTCATGAGATCAATACATATATAACGCTTAGCATTAAGCTCACCAAATAGTAAGCATACAATAAATATTAGCTATCATCATCATTATAATTGATGCTAACTCATTTAGAAAAAAACTAAATAGAGGACCAGTAGAGAGATATTAAAGACATTCTTCGCACAAATGTCATGAAAGTGAATTCAGGTACAGTGTTTTAAAGAAGCACCTTAAACTGGGCTTAATGTTTTGGGCTAGAAGTCAGCAAAGAAAATTAGCTAACTTTCCAGTAATCAGCTTCTTTATCCATGAAAGTACGTTGGCATTATTGATCTCTTCCTGGTCTAAATTGTGATGACTTATGACTTTATGAAACCAGATGCTTAAAAAGACGCAAATGGGAAAATATTGTATGATTCCACTTAAATGAAGTGAATAGACAAATTCATAAAGGCAGAAAGTGGAATAGTGGTTACCAGAGGTTGAGAGGAGAAGAAGATGGGTTATTGTTTAATGGGTTATTGCTTAATGGATACAGAGTTTCAGTTTGGGATGATGAAATTTTTCTGGAGAGAGATGGTGGTAATGGTTGTAAAACAATGTAAATATACTTAATGTCACAGAACTGTACACTTAAAAAATGGTTAAAATGGTAAGCTTTATGTGATGCATATTTACCACAATAAAAAAGGCAAATATAAATGGCCAATAAACATTTAGGGAGAAAACAACAACAAAAAAGGAACATATAGAGTTAATCCAATATATTGAGGTAAAAAGGGACCCTTGTCCATAAGTTTGGGCACTTAGTCAAATAACCTATTATGATTTTAGTCTCAGTTTGCATGATGCCCGAGACTCTAAGACTTTGATTTTAAATATTTTATCAAAAAGTCCCTCATTGATTTTAGATCAACTCCTATGGCTTCAGACTTGATAATAAAACAATTACATCACATCACTATCAAAAGTGTCCACTTCAGTGCCTCAGGAAGTCTAATGAGACCCTTGTGATCAGCACTCCTAGCAAGGTGATCTTCTTTAGAATACATCAGTGTCTTGTACCAGAATAAGTGAAGAGAGCGTTATCAAGACAAATTGTGGCTAATGCATTCTCCCTTCTGCATTTCTGGGCTGATAACTGACCCATTAAATATCACCCAAAATGGATTGGGAATGCAACTGAACAGGAAAAAGAAGACATTTTCCTCCTGCATTAAGTACACCCAACACAAACATCACCCAACATGAGTGCTGCTCTGGTATTTTCTTCCTTCTGAGGTGTTTCTTGTCTGTCTCAGGAGATAGAGAAATATTAGGTTAGTGCAAAAGTAATTGCGGTTTAAGAGGTTAAAAATAATTGCAAAAACGCAATTATTTTTACACCAACCCAATAATATCCTGTCTGCAGAGATTCCAAACAAGAAAATGTTGCCCATTATTAGCTAGGATTCGAGTAACAGAAAATTTGATCTTTGGTTTTGAGACCATATCCTTTCACCCCAAAGTTACCCTGATTTCAGATAGCCCCATTTCTCTGTTTTATGAGGAAGTAGCAACAATCTACTACCACCACTGTTATTATGGCATTTCAATCAACTCGTTTCATTGCGGTTTGAGAAAACACTTTGTTGAAACCGAAAGGAAAATCTGCCACGTTTCCATTCAGACATATGGCAGAAAAATAAAGCTTAATAACCAGTAATCAGACTCTGCCTCCTTTGGGTGGAATCTACTGTGGACAAAAACAATTTATGCTGCCTTGGACAAAAATAGTTCATCGATGTTATTATTCCCCAAGAGATAGTAAAATAACTCCTTCTCATCTGATATCCCAAAACTAGGGGCAAAAGAGTTCAGATAATGTTGGGATCGATAAAGTCACAAAAGCAGAGTCATGTAGGAAATACATCTTGAAATTACTATCTTGCGCTTTTTATCACAGAACTAGCCAAAGAATAGCTAGGGCCATTATGAAGGGTAGTATTACAACAAGTTTTAGTTCATGGAATCATCGAAATTAAAGACAACAAAGACATAATATGTATCTACCAAGAATAGTGATTGCAATGATCAACATTCTGAAGTGTTTTTCCCTTTCAGAAAATAGACCTCTGATTATTCCCCTAGGCTTAAATGATTCAGAATAGTGAATCATCAAAATTTATCTTTTAATATATTTTGAACTGACATTTGAATATGAATATATATTTTATAGAAGATTAATATAAGCAAATTAATGAGGCCCCATTAAAGTCCAAAATCAGGTGAAATGGAGAAATATCCCTTTTCTTCATTATGTATCAAACTCTTTAAACCTTTCCCATAATCTTCCATGCTCAGAATATTCTCCTTTCAGTCCATGCCTTATCACCCCCTCAACTAAAAGTGCCCCTCTATACAAACTGCTCTTTCTGAAAAGGGTGTTTCAATATCAAAAGGTTTCTCTGTCTGAATAGAGAATAGTGGAAGTTCTTAGATCAATGAAACAAAAAGTAGGTAATATTTGTTTTCATTGGCAATATGGTGATTCCTAAATTTTATTGCACATTAGAATGACCCAGAAGTCTTTTTAAAAACTTGAAACTTAGGACATACCCCATGCCAATGAAAGCAGAAATGTCTGGAGATAGGAGCCAAACACAGTATTTTTTAAAGATCCCCACATAATTCCAATGTGCAGCAAAGTTTGAGGACTGTTATATACTAGAAGTCAAAATTTGATTTGACTAGAAGTCTCGTCAAATCAATAATCAAGAGTTGACAATGTTTTGATTTCTTAGCATTATTTCATCTTTAATAATCCTAAGAAAGTCAATTCAAAGTGAAGCTACCGTGTTTCCACGAAAATATGACCTAGCCAGACCTAGTCTGAATCAGCTCTAATGTGTCTTTTGGAGCAAAAATTAATACAAGACCTGGTGTTGTTATGTTATGTTATGTTATGTTATGTTATGTTATGTTATGTTATGTTATGTTATGTTATGTTTGTTATGTTATGTTATATGAGACCTGCTCTTATAGTCAAATAAGACCGGGTCTTATATTAATGTTTGCCCCAAAAGATGCATTAGAGCTGCTTGTCTGTCTAGGTGTTATTTTCGGGGAAATACGGTATCAGAATACATAATCAAAAGCATCTCTTCTTTTTTTATCATTATGGAAGCAATACCATACTCTGGCTTCTCTAAACATTTTCTTAATTAAATATTTTACTTTTATGGTTTTATTTTTACTATCATTTTCCTAACAGGGTTGGCAGAATCTCTATTCATGGGGAAAGGTGTATTCACTCACTGTAAGGAATGGACTTTTCCAGGAAGGTTGCACTTGTAAATTTGGTTTTCCAACACGGTTTGTGCTCTGTGATATAAGAGAGGAAGACTCAAGCCACATCCATTGTAATCTCTTATTTTTTGTCCTCAGACTATAAAAACCTCACTGGAAACATTATGCTAAATCCTTATTTTGCACCTTCCATTTGTGGATAATACAAGCATTTTTCCTTTCAAAACACTTGTTCTCTATATTTTTTATTATTTTTATCAGCAAAGCATTTCAAAATCTATTTCCATTGCCCATTAATTTTTCAAAGAAAATCAATTTCTATATTCTGATTGGAAAATTAAAGAAATTACTAGATAATCCATGCTTATTTTGACCATCTTTCTTAGAGTACTGCTTAACTAGCCCATTTCCTTTGTCTAAATTCCAGTGTGCCTTCTAACGTATGTGTATTCAGACATCTGGCTCCTTCTTTCAGGCTTTGTGGGCTGAAACAAATCTTGGAAACTGTCAACTTTATTTAAAATATTTTTGTCTTGTAGAGTCTATATGGCTTTATTACCTGAATGTTTCCTTCTTCTTTACTTTTTCTTGTCCAATAATTGATATGTTCAAAAATAAGAATGTAAACAGAAGGAAAATTAAATAGCTGCCTCCAAAAATTTCTTTGGTGTCATGAGAGCTAATCAATAGCAAGCATCTTTTTTAATATTAAAAGCCAACTGAGTTAATTCTTGTTCACATTGTGATTTTTGAATATATCTTTTAGAGTCTCCTTAAGATATTTTGGAAGTCTCCTTGAAGCTCAGAATATTATAGTTTCGAAGCCTTTATATGATGCCTTATTTATGAACCTACCAATCATGATTCTAACTCAAGTTAACAAGTGAACAAGTATTTACTAAAGGTAATGCCTGGCACTATACAGGCATTATAAAAAATGAAGATGCAACCCGAGAATCACTCCTGGAATCTGTAAACTGCTTGGGGAGGGGAGATGCCATTGCTTACAAAACACAGCTGTTTTTTTGAACCACTAAGAAAAATAGGCACTTGATTAAATTTTGACATGTCATCATGTATGTCGAGGTGAACTGACATTTTAAGATGAATTCTGACACACACACACACAAAAGTGCACCTTAATATAAATACAATAGGGTATACACCTGTAACAACTAGGAAATAATCCACAACAGTGCTAAAAACAAGAGATGTATACACAGTGATGAGAAGAGGGCTGCTGCAATATATACCACTGCAACCACCTGGATGGTTTGCAGGATAACTAAAACTAAATAGAAACAAAAAGTCAAATGCACTAGTAAAGTCTCTGGAGTTTCATATCATGTCAAGGTGGCAAATTCCTATTTATTTACTTTTATGAGAAAAGCACATTGAATACCACACTCACATCTGATCCACTGCCATGTCCAACTTATCCTACATCCAAAATACCTTTCACATCCATGCCCTCTTCTCCTTCCACACTTACCTCTACACTGTTTCTTCTCACTATTTTCTTTATCAAATCTCTCTAGCCAGTTTCTAAATAGTTTTCCCTATGTACAGCTCAGGGAACAATGATTCCAACATTGTGGGGATGGCAACAATGGCTAATCAATAATGGCTGCACTGCTTAGTTTGGCATTCTAAGCCCTAGAAGAGCTGACCCCAGTAAATGTTATTTCCTATTTTTCCATTGCAATAGCAGTTCTCTTAACACATTTCTATTTAATTGACTCGTCAAATCAATGCTCTCCATTCCCTCTGTAAAACATGGCCTCTGTAAAATATGGATGATTAAACACTCTGGGCTAGAAAGTTATACATCTGTGCCCTTCTCCCACCAATTAGCTGTATTCTTGTCCAAACCTATTTATGCCAGTCTTACTTGTTCTTGCAATTATGTGATTTAATTAAATATGAAAACTGATAAAATATGAGTACAGAAAGAAAATTGTTTTGAGGAAAGATCCAAGATGGTGGAGTAGATAAACACTGTGCTTGCACCGTTCCATCTACACATTAAAATTACAACTAAATTATCAATCAACCAGGAGAATCATCTGAAGTCTAGCCAAATAGAAGTCCTATAACTAAAAATATAAAGAAGCCACAATGAGACTGGTAGGAGGGGTGGAGACATGGAACAGGCCCCAAACAAACAGGCCCTCAACTCCATGTGACAGCTGAGAATCAGGAGGGATATCTCAGCCGCAGAGGTTCCCCTCAAAGGAGCAAGGCTCCCCAGCCCAGAGTAGTGGTGCTGAGAAGAGGAGACCCCACAACATCTGGCTGTGAAAAACAGTGGGGATTCCAACCATCCAGGTGAGATGTAAGGCTGCAGGAAACCCACATGTCCTGTGCACAGACTCACTCATTCGCAGCCACTCACCTTCAGCTCTGGTAGAGAAACAGTGACTCAGCGGTGTCAGAAGCATACAGGGGAAGACTGAAGTGTGTGGCTTTGAGGCGAAGGCTGGAGGACAGTCACCATTTTCCCTGTGTGGGGTCTTCTTGCTGTGCAGCTGTCAGGTGGCTGCCATCTTTCCTGTTGAGCCCTCCCCTATTCAGCCAAATCTGAATCTGATTGGTCTGGTGAGCTCCACTGGGACCCTGCCCCACCCAACTCCCACAACACCAGAGGAACTTTCTCCAAGAGCAGCTAGTCCTACTTGCATTGCACTCTTTCTTAGAAAACTGGCAAAGTCAGGCACGCCCCAGGTTGGTGGCACCTGGCCTCGTGTGTTCTGAGACTTTTGCTGAGTAGCTCCAGGCTCAACACTGGCACCAAGCCAGAATTTACATTAACCTGGTGACCACAACTCTTTCCACTCTAGTGACTCCCTCAGACCCTATCTCACTCAACTTGCATACTCCATGTGCCTCTATCAGCGGCTGAAACTTAAGGGAGCCAGCAGGTGGCAACAGGCCTAGGGGTGTCCCTGGCTTTTTGCAGAGCTACCCCAGGCCCAGTACTGGTGCAGCCATCCTTGGTTCACAGCGTGGACTCTCTTACGCACCTCTGGGTTTAGCACAGGCAGTGAACCACTGCGGATTGCTTTGTAGCTCTAACCAGACAGTCCCTCGGCCAGTCACAGGCAGTAAGTGACCTGGGCCTGCACCTCCCAAGAGGCCCCAGAACCAACATACTTGGACCACAACAAAACACTGCCCAATTAGCCCCACAAGTGGCACACACAAAGGGTGGTCTCAACAGGAACCAGAGCCAGCTGGGGTGAATACAACTCAGGGGAGTAAGCCTCCCGCACTGCAGCCCATAAGCTGTGGACATAGCCAAACAAAACCAATCCGACTGAGGGCCAATCCCAACCACTGACATGCCAATAGCAATGAAGGTTCAACTATAACATTTGAAGTGAAGCAAAATTGGGAGACACTTGAGATCAATCTGAGTGTGGTATTCTTCTGGGAGATTTTTATTATTTGTTTTTTAAATCTGTGATAGCTGTCTCGCCATCCTAATTTGACGTTATTTTTCTTTATTTGGCTTGTTGAGTTTTATCCCCAAAGATATGACTTAATTTTCATAGAAACAATTTTCTTTTTTTAAAGGTTTGTATAAAAAATATAGCTAACATATAATATTATATTAGTATCAGGGAGTACACCATAGTAATTCAACATTTATATACCTAAAGAAGTGATTACCATGATAAATCCAGCAATCATCTGACACTGTAGCATGCTATCACAGTATTATTGACAATATTCCCTATGCTGTATATTACATCCCCATGTCTTATTTGTTTTATACCTGGAAATTTAGACCTCTTATTCCCCTTCACATTTTCCTCACTTTTTAAATTTTTCATTTACAGTTTACATTCAATATTATTTTATATTAATTTCAGCATAGTAATTATATATTGATATAACTTACGAAGTGATCACCCCAATAAATCTAGTACCCATCTGATACCATACATAGTTATTACAATATTATTGACTATATTCCCTATGCTGTACTTGAGATCCCCATGATTATTTTGTAACTACCGATTTGTATTTCTTGATCCTTGCCCTCTTTTCACCCTGCCCTCAATCCCCTTCCCATCTGACAACCATCAAAATATTTTCTGTATCTATGAGTTTGTTTCTGTTTTGTTTGTTCGTTTGTTTTTTAGATTCCACATATAAGTGAAATCATATGGTATTCCTGTTGATTCTGCCTTTCTCCTAAAAATATTGATGGGCTAGGTTACACCTGACAGCAGTCTTGGCAGCCCCTGGAGAACTCTGGTCTTTGCAATGCAACATTCTTTGGGAAAAGAGAAAAAACTTTTGCCTGTTTTTTTTTCTCAAAAGGATTAAAATTCTACCTTCTTTTTAGTTGACAATTGACTGGAACATTTTGCAAATAAATGCCAGGCCTCAATGAGGTGCAAAATACTGACTGTATTAGCTAGTTATTTAGAGAGATGTGAAGATGCTCTTGCCAACATACATTCAATTTAGGCTTTGGAAGCTTTGCGTGATCTCCCAGGCAGCACTTGTTTGAAAATGTTGAAATTTAATTTAAAAGTTTTCACATTTGCTTTTTTGTTCTTATTCTTAAAAGCAGTAATAACTTCAGTTCTTTAGAGCAGACGTTGGAGTTAATCTACATGTATGTGTACATGTTTATATATATGTAAAATATTTTTTAAAAATTACCATGCTTTTCTATTCTTTTGCTCTCTTCTAATTCTTGTCATTGAACTTCAACTTTCTCGGTCTTAGAATATTGAAAATGGAACAGCAGTGCTATTTTTGTAGAAATGACCTTCTTAGGTACACATCCTTTTTGGGTTACCTTTGTAGATTTATACGTAATTTTATAGTCATAGATTACACATTTGTTAAGGGGCAATGAAAGTTCTTTTATCTACCTACCATGTGAGGCATGCGACCGAACCCACTTAAGTCACATATGACCAAGGCTTTCTCCTCAACCAGGATATAAAATTATATTCCTGGATAAAATGCATTCCAAATTGTCAAAAATTAATATTTATAATAGTAACAACAACTGATATTTGTATGTGTAAGAAACATTCATCACTTTTGTCCTAGTTGGAGGTTCAGACATGTCTGGGCGAGTTTGGCAAACTAATGAATTAGACTTAACTAGGGCTTTGTCACACATTGCTCGGGTTATGCACTTCACAGCTCTAGAGGAACCATTCCCATGAGCTACTTCATTATGACAAGCAACCTTGACTTAGGATGGTGCATGAGTTCTAGGTGGAGAAAACTATCAGCAACAGGGAGGAAGGGCAACAGTAGTAGCATCAGAGGTCCAGCTACAGGATTCACCAAAAGAACATAAAAAGCAAACTGTAGTCCAGGCTGATTAACAAGCAAATGAGTCTTCCTCTGCGGACTCCCAGGAATTCTTGGAAAAGAGGACATTTTTGAAAGGCTGTAGTTCCTACATGAGAAGGCAATAGGTTAAAAAATGTAAAGATGTCATCTGAAAACAATATATTTCATGGCTGATATTAGTGACTATTACTATTTTTGTTATCTAGATGCTAAAGTCCTCCTACTGCTCAGCAATCTTTGATACAGAAATCCACTTCTTTACTCATTAAGAACTAAAAATTAAGTACACTGCAACAGAATGAAGAACATAAGTAAATCTTCATAAAGAGGATAATATCATCAGAAGCTAAGACCTTCTAAATCTGTTCACATATCGATATATGTGTAAATCTGTCAGTATTTGAAACCAACTTGGCCTTCTGTCTGATATTTATAAAATTATTTTATTGGGTCTTTTAAATTTTTACCAATGTAATACACAAAATGGCAAGTCAACAAATGTAGGAGTATATAAACCAAAAAAAATTTCTTAGTCTTCCCTTTTCCCCTACTTAACCCCCTGCTGCTGAGAAAATAAGCACTCCCTGTTTGATTTTCTCCTTCCCCATATTTTCGTATTATACCAACTTATACCACTATCTAAACTTGTCAACCTTAGCACCATCACTCCAGCAACAAAACACCTTGGAGATGTCCACTTCTGTTGTTCTCTTGTGTGTACTCTCTCCATCCACATCTAATCTATGATATGCTGTGACTGGATAGAGGGCTTCCTACTAAGAAAAGATCTTAAATGTTCACAGGAACCTGTTGAAGTCTTTAAGAATGGGAGCTCCATTCACTGAAGAGATGGCTGGTATAGCGCACTAATGAGGGTAATCTTTACTTTCCAAATCAGGAGACCCATGAAAGTAATAGTTCCAGCTGGCTAACAGGCCTAAGCCAGGACTGACCTTTCCTGGGATGTATGGTTGCTCTCCCTATATTTAATTCACACTGACATCTCAGCCTTCTTCCCAATATCCTTCAAAATGTGGCTTTAATGATTTTATAGCCATGTCAGAATTCTTCAACGACTCCCCACTTTCTAGAATAGCATTTCTAAAACTTTTGTCCCAAAACATTAATGCCCCTAGTGGGGCATTAACTCTGAAGTGCAAATTGGCACCTACAGATGACATCTCTCCCTGTTGTCTTCCACACTACATTTATATGACCAGGCTGGCTTCCGAAGGTATATGATTTAGGATACATTCTAACTTAGCATTCCCAAACTTATTTATTACCAAATTCCTTCTATCCTGCACCCTGACCCTATCCCAATGCATGTGATTTGTCTTCCAACTAGGTTGTTATCTCCCTATCATCTTCATACTATCCTATATTCAGAAGAGATTCTCAGTGAATATGTGCTGAGAGGAGGGAAGGTAGGAAAGGAGGGAGAGAATTTATTTGATTAAGTCAATGGATACTTCTCACATATTTCTGCTTAATTTTTTTCCAGTTTTATCAAGATACAATTGACCTATGACGTTGTATTCATTTAAGGTGTACAACATAATTTGATATACATATATATTGTGAAATGTTTACCATAATAACTTTAGTTAATGTCCATTACCTCACAGAGTTACTCATTTTTCCTTATAATGAGAATTTTTAAGATATACTCTTAGCAACTATAGTTAGCAATACAGTATTGCTAACTATAGTAATCATGCTGTATATTACATCCCCAGAGCTTATTTACCTTATAGCTGAAATTTTGTATATTTTCATCACCTTTACCGAACTCCCCCACCCCTTCATCAATCTATTGTCTGGTGTTAGCCTGTTGTTTGGCATATCACTGGATACTAGTGATATGAAAGGGTACACAAGGTTCTGTCTACCCCTATAAATTTCCTTGTCACTGGAATCACTAATGGGGAAAATAATAAATGCACAAGGGTTTTTTACTTAGAAAGTGATCCTAATGTGAGCAAAACAGTAAAGGCCCTCATTTGTGTAGGAAAGCCTTTTCCTATAGTCCCCTTCTGTGGGTACTAATTACTTAGTTGTAAAATGATAAGCAAAGAACCTATAGGTATGCCGTAGAAAGCAGGTAAGCCCAGTGGCTGGGAAGCTGCACAGAACGGTGAGGCATTTCTGAGATACAGGATCAAGGAGTGAGTAATGGGACTCCTTGAAAAACCACCAAAAGTAGGACTATGGTTGCTTATGATCAATTATTTTGAGTTGTTTATTTTGTCATCAATATTGTCATTGCTGTATTTGATACCAAAAAATATCAGTAATTTCTTTAGGTGTTCTAGGAAGTATGGTTTTGGGGACATACTGTCAATCCCATTTTGACCGCTACTGAACAATTAGTGGTAGGACAGGGTCCCTAAACATAGTTAAGTATGGTTGTCTTCCCTGCAGTCTCACAGCCAAATTTGCTAGGCAACCAAGGGGCAAATTTGAGGAGTATAAAATAGTACATTGGAGTAATGGTATGATGAGAGAGATACTGTTATACATTGAAATCTTCTGGTCTTAAAAAAGTTAAAACAGAAAAAGAAATTTGATGGTGTCAATGATGATTACAATGTGATGATGATATCGTTACGGTGACAACCAAGAGTGAGAATGCCTGGGTTCTACCTCAGCAGTGCTATGTACCAGCTCCATGACTCCGAACAAGTCACTCGATTACTCTAAGACATTGCTTCTTCCTCTATAATATGGGAAAACTAATACTTTCCTGTATGCCTTTTAATGTTATTACCTGGGCAAAGGAATAAATAGATGGAATCACTCTGTAACCATCTACATGCTTGAATAATGAATGACGCAGATTTGCTTGATTTTGCCAACCAAGTTATCATGGCAAGTTGCTAGCTTTCAGATGGGATCATGTGAAGTGAAAGAAGAAAAAGAAAAAGAAACCCATACATAGAGTCTGTTGGACTTTGAGAGCTTTGAAATATTCAATGAAATGTGTAAGGTTTTAATAAGTGAATGGTTTGCAGTCCTAATTCAATATAGCTCTTCTTATACAATTTTTTTTAAATAACACATTTTATGGCATTTATATTTTCAAAATGTTTTCTAAAATAGCTGACCCATATAGAAAAGAAGTATTTTGCTTTATACTTAAGGATAAAAGGGAAAATACTATAGCTAAGAAGTGTTGGCCTAGCTCTTAGAAAAGTCTAAATTCTAGTCTATGATTATTGTAGGGCTCTGAGCAGTGACTTACTTTCCCCATTTGCCAATTAAGGATAAAGAGCTAGGTGATTCCCAATATCCTTCTTAACTCTAACATTTTGTAATTTCTATGAAAGTACCTATGCTTTTCCCACGTTTTAGGATGGAGGTAACATTGAATGGCATTCTCTTTTGAGCCAGCCCTGAGGTTGACTTTGGTAACACTGGTTCTCCTAATTTCGAGGGGATGTAACAAGCAAAGAAGGAAAGGAGAAATGTGCTTTGAAAACCAAACATGATATACATTTCTATCTCAGATAGGAAAGTTTCTGTTTACACTTTGCATGCAATTTGCAGGAAGTAAATGTCAAAGCAAAAGCTTGATAAAGTTGGCACACAAGTTACATCAAGAATAAGGTATGAACCTCGCCACCACCAGTGAATGGGCTACCATACACAGGCTAGATCTGAGCCTTCCAGGTCATGAATGGCTGAAGACAATCTACAGTATGGAGACAGTATTGGAGGTTGGCACCTATCACTGAAGATCAACTAAATGTCTGTAATGACCTAGGCTTTCTTCAGTGCACAGTTGCCTAACCTGAGCAAGTTCCTGTTTCTTAAGGTTGTACGAATAGCATGTTAGAATTTACTGCAAAGAGTGTTAGTGCTTTAGGGAGGTTACATAATCTTAATCCTTTATGCCACAGTCATTATCTTGAAACTGAAATGCCTTTATATGAGATCCTATAAGGTTAGCTGCCTCTATTACTTTGCAGCATTTTGCAATTGCATCCACAGAGTGCCCTTCCCCATCATTAATCTTTCCCACTCCTTTCAGTCAGTTTTGAAAACAAAGAGAAACCCCAGAGTTGAAATAACTCTGATCAGTTTCCATATATTCATATACCCACCTTACTTTCTACGTCATAAATGTAGAGTAGGAAATCTTTTAATCTTCCCCCATAACTTCCTCTAAGGTCAACCAGTTTTGTATCAGGAAATGCCTTATATATAACCTGATTCTGTCTTGTCATAAAAGAAGAACTTACCTTTTAGTTCTCAATATTCTGTTATCAATGAAGACCTAAAAAGGTTTCACTGAATAAGGGAGTTGGAAGTTCTCAGTTTCCATGTCTTCACCATATCTCCCAGCACTATTCACAGCATGCACTCTATAAGCATCCCTTTTATGAATCTGAGCTTTTGCACATATTGTTCTCAACTAGAATGCTAACCCATCCACCCACTCACCCATTCCTCTGACTCATCTTTACTCACCCTCTAATATTGAATTCAAATACCCCCTTCTCCTGGAAGCCTTCCCTGTCTCTCTCTCTCTCCTCCCTCCCTCCCTCCCTCCCTCCCTCCCTCCCTCCCTCTTCTCTCTCTCTTTCTCTCTCTCTCTCTCTCTGTCTCTCTCTCTCTCTGTCTCTCTCTCTCTCTCTCACACACACACACACACACACACACACATTTAGATGCCATGTATCTCAGCTCCCATAGCAACCTTTACTTAATTCCTATTTCTTACCACAGCACATTGTAATTGTTGGCTTATTTCCCTCTCCAAATGTAGTTAATAACCCTCTTGAGGGCAGGGATTACTACCTTATTCATGTCTGTAGCTCTGTCACCTAGCACAGTACCTGTATCTCTGCCACAGTATCTGGACTCCAGAAAGTCGTCAAGAAATATTTAATAAGTGACTAAATGCATCCATCACAAGCACGAGTTCCCCCCCACTACTTCTCTAAAGCAATCTTTTTTGCTTCCATATTAAAGTTATAACAATTTAATAAGCTCTTGATGACAATTTGGACGCCTCACTAGGACCTCTCAGACAGCATTTCTCTTGTGTTTCAGAATGTGTGTGCTTTGCATGACAGTCCAGATGTCAGCCTTTCCACATTTCCCCAGAATTACCTTGAGTCAAATATGTCCCTCCTGTGTAGTTCCAAACCTTCTATCTGGGCAGGCAGCCCTGTTGTTAGCTAACTGTCGGCATTACACTGCTGTATTCATACAGGATTGTCAGCACGGTGAAGTATTATTATGTGAGATCATTTGCTCATGTAAAGACACATTAAACCTAGCAGTTGCTTTGTCTCTTGTCAGGGGAATTGTGTGCTGTTACATTTGAGATGAGAGTTTTCAACATCAACCTGCTACTGCTGTTTTTGCTACCCATTTTGGAAGAATCAACGATTTGTGCTCATTCCCTTGTTTTTCTTCTCTGATAACTTAGCCACTATCCAAACAGGAATCTTAATCAATGCCCGGAAAATAATATCCCTTGGGGCAAGGGTCACTTCATGCAAGTTTCTCTACTAAGGGTTTGAGTCCCGTCCTTTATTCTCAGTCCAGTGGCTGGGGCACTGCCACTCCCTGCTAACAGGCATCCCACAACCCACCATATGGGCTTCTAAACTGGCACTCAGGATTTCCCATTGTCTCATTTTACCAGGCTTTCACCAGGCTGCATATTAAATGCCTTCTTCAATGCCAACTTCTTACTTGAATTACCACCTAATCTGTTGCCAAAACTTTCAGAAACCTGCTTTGCTGGCCGGACTAAATCATTACCTACACATGCGGCAGGATTACCCTCCAGAACCACCCATCCCCAGTGGGCAGTCTAATTCCAAATTCCTGTTCACCCTAGTCTGCCCCATTCTATAGACGTTAACTGTGCTATACTTGCCATATCCTGAAAGATGACACATGACAGGATTTGATACATAGGATATTTCTATTTTTAAAAAGAAGAAGAGAGGATCACTGAAAGAAAAACAAAATCTAACTTCCTGCCCCTGTTTCCTCAAGATTTTCTTACCCCCTTCACTCCTTGTTTGTTTCCAAAGTACCTACCAGAAAACAAAATATCCAAATCAGGCAAAACAACAAGAAGGAAAAGTTTAAAGAACCAGAGGCTCTTGGTGAATGTTGGAGTCTTTGTAAGTAGGAGGAGGTGTTAATGTTCGCTTAATCATTGGCCAGGCTGTGGTAGCCTCTGTTATTACTAAGAAACAGCACACTTTTAACATAACATTTTGCCTCAGCAGGCCCCTTTCAACAATATATTATGGCTCTGTTATAGATTGGCCAAATTGCATTAATCACTTTCTTCAAGATGTAGGTTGTAGTGGATAATACATTTTTAAGTTTGCTTTGCTGTAAGAGCTTTCTGAAAAAGGAACCCTCACACACTGCTGGTGGGAATATAAATTGGTACAGCTGCTGTGGAAAACAGTATGGAGGTTCCTCAAAAAATTAAGAATAGAATTACCATATAACCCAGCAATCCTTCTTCTGGCTATCCACCAAAAAAATATGAAAACATTTATCCATAAAAATATATGTATCCCTATGTTCATTACAGCATTATTCACAGTGGCTAAGACATGGAAACAACCAAAGTGTCCTTCACTAGATGATTGGATGAAGAAGATATGGTTCATATATACAATGAAATATTACTTGGCAATAAGAAAAGATGAAATACTGCCATTTGCGACAACATGGATAGATCTTGAGATTATCATATCATGTTAAGTGAAATAAGTCAGACAGAAAAAGTTCACTCATATGTGGGATATAAAACTGAAAGCAACAAATGAAAAAGACAAAGAAACAAAAACTCATAGACACAGACAACAGTTTAGTGGTTACCAGAGGGTAAGGGGGAAGGGATAGTGGTAGAAGAGTGAAAAGGGGGTCAAATATATGGTGATGGAAGGAGGACTGACTCTGGGTGGTGAAGACACAATGCAAAAATAGATGATGTATTATATAAATGTACATTTGAAACCTATATAATTAATTAACCAATGTCACCCCAATAAATTTAATAAATAAAAAAGAAAAAAGGAATTTAAAACATTTATTTAAAATTATTTTGAATATCTATTCTTTTAGTGTCATTTTTCTTAATTTTTCCCTTGGGGCCTCTGCTCATTTTTAGAACTACCATGTTATTATGTCAACTGAAATTGAAAAAATTTAAAGATTTAAAAAAAAAATTTAAAAATATCATGTTAGTTTTTTACAAGTCATTTCTTTTCTCTTCTCACAACTATCATCATTTTTATGAGAAAAAGTCAACTTTAAATAGCCTATTCCCATCTTTTTCTTGTCAGTTACCTTCCCCAGATCCTGTAACCTTGATTATTTATTTAATTAATAATTAAAGTTTGCTGGTAGTACAGTACCTGGTTATATTCAGCCTGAAAAGGAAATCCAAAGACCTTGGGGATAGAAACAAAACAAGGAGTTTGGAGATATGTAATGATAGAGAAAATGAACAACGTACTACAATCAAAAATTAAAAACAACTGAGAATTTTATACAAATTCTCTAAAACAGAGAGATTACAGACATATGAGCTATAATTTAAGAGCTAATGACAAAATGATGTTTAAATATATACATTATATCACTAAAAGAGTGAAATTTTTAAAGAATTGAAAATTGAAAACAACATTAAGATATTTTTATTTTACCTATCATATTAAGGAAAAAAGATAATACTGCACAATGTTGGCAAGAGTATGGAGAAACTAGCTCTTATTTTCTGCAACTGGGAGGGCTAATTGGCAAAATATTTTCAAGGGAAATTTGAAAATACATGTTTAAGTCCAAACATTTCATATCCTTTGAATCAGCAATTTTATCTTTATCAATGTACCATGCACTTATACCAATATAAGTGTGCAAAAATGTATACACAAAAATATTTGCAGAGTGAGTGTTGAACTCTAGCTCTAGAATCAGACAGACCTGGTTGAAATCACAGTTCCATTACTTTCTAGATACCTATGTGAGCTTGGACAAGTTACACAGCATGTCTAGATTTCACTGCCCTCATCTGTAGGACTATTTGAGAATTAAATGAAGTAATGTCTATAAAGTGTATAACAAAGTGCCTAGCATCTCATAAGTACTTAAGAGGTATTTATTACTCTTTGTAATGATGTTAATACTATAAATACATATCGTGCAGCATCACTTATAATAGCAAAGATCTGAAAATAACCCAACTATCTATCAACTGGGGTATTAGTTGAATAAACTTAGGTTCATTCAGTGGAATACAACATAGTCCTTTAAAAAAAAGAGAGATCAATCTACATGGAGGTAGAGCCAAGATACACTTTGGGGGGAAAATCAAGAGTTTTAGTATTAATAATATAATTCCATTCTGTCAAAAGACAGAATAATATATATTTTAGTGATATATGTTGAGAGAAGAATACAAGCCAAAATATATTAATAATGATTACCTCTGGGAAGTGGAATAATAAGACACTTTAATTTTTTTCTCTATCATAACTTCCCTAAAATTTTATTTTTTTACAATAAGTATGTTATTACTTTTGTAATTAACAAGATTATTTTTGAAAGAGCAAAAATGGATTCAATATGTCATATTATCCTTCATACTAAAACCTCAAATAAAATAAAATAAATAAGTTGTGTATTATTGCCAATTCTTAGCAAAGAAAGCTGTCTCAAGGTGAAACTCTCACGTATAAAAGGGAGCTTTATTTTCCTCCTTCTGCCTTAGAGCATGGCAAGAAAACCCAGGGAAGACTGATCTATATAAAATACATAGGAATACTTTTAAATAATTCAATATGAGTACAGAGATCTAATTTATCAAGCTAGCTACCTGCTTTCTACTATTCAATTAGGTAGATGAAGGATTATCGAGATCATTTTTATCCTCACATTCCCAGAACCTAGTTTATAGAAAATGTTCAATAAATATTAATTGATTGAATGGGGGCAGAGTCACTGACTCTCACTGAAACACACCTCTTTTAACTTCTGAGTAATTGAACTTACGTGTCCTCCATTGCCAAAGCCAGACAGCAGAAATATGCAATAGGCAGGGAGAAAACAAATGATACCAGAGAATTTCCTGGAAGAGTATGAGAGACATCACAGGATCAGAGAACTTTAGAGCTAGCAGACAACCATGAGAATACCCAATATAACTCCTATTTCTATGAGGAAACTATGTCCCAAAGGTAATCGCAGGTGGTCAGATTGCTAGTTAGGTTAGAACTTAACCCAGGTCTTCCACTTGCAATTCAATTTCCCTCCCTACCCAGGTTGGTATTTCCCATAAGAGTGTAATGACTTAAAGAAATTGGTATAGATTCTTTCTTCATTATGGAGGTGGCGGCAGTGGAGGTGATAGGGAAAGTTTACTCTAGTAAAGCTATATACCTTTAGAAGTACATTTCACCTTAACTTAAATTGTTTTCTCCCAGTGAATATTTACAGTGTAAATAGTAGACAATTGGAGCATCTCAATTCTACTATTATCGTACAATTTATTATTGTGTTCCTTTAAAGATGTTTCTGCCTTACCTTTCTTCTGTTTGCATGATCAAAAATGAGGATAAACTAAGGCTTTTTGATGTCTCTGTGTTAACTTTGCCTGGGGGGAGGGAAATGAGAAAGGCAGAATACTCCCTCACACTACAGGAGAGATGAGAATACCGTTATGCATTTGGAAGCATGCTCCTGTTTTCTGAATGAGTTCTTCAATCATTCAAACCAATTCCCTCTTACTCATTATTTAGTAGCATTCTTTCTGCCTTAGTTATGGCAGCACTTATCATGGGGGAGATAAAATGTCAAAGCTAAAGAAGGTAAATGGTTGGAAATGAAAGATGCAAGCAGAGGGGATAGATAGGCATTGCCAACCAAAGAAAAAAGTGAACTCTGAGCAGTGGTAGGAATTTTATTTAGCTGAATTTACTTAATGTGGTGGCAAATGTGAGCCTGGCATAATGCATGAGATTGTTAGAAAATTGTATTAATCAGCTGATATTTTATAAGACCTGATATTTAGCCCAAGATTCTAGTCCATCTAAATTTAAGGGGGCAGAAGCGTGATTGATTCAACACTATATATTTTACTTAATCCAGCCTCTTAAGTTTTTCCTCCTATTACCATGTTACACAAGGGCAACCCCATACTGGCAGTTGGTTGTTAATTACATTTGATGTGCAGTAACACAAGAGAGCTAATTAACTTGCATCAAAAAAGCTTTATTTACTGTGACAAATTAAACAAACTCATAAAGTGTTCAGCCACAATAGCTCTCAATTATCATGCAGTCCAAGTAATGTGGTGCAAACATATTCCTAGGCCTCTCTCAGGTATCACTTTAGTCTCGCAGGCCTTCCGCACATGTACAATAATAAATGGATATTTTGCTTTGTTTTGTGTATGTGTGCATGTGTATGTTGAGTGCGTACATGTTCTAAAGGTACAGCAAGATATGTTGGTCACACTCAATTTCTATTTTTTTTTCTGTTCTGTACGCGTCCTTTCTTTTCTTTCTTTTTTTGAAAATTTATTGGGGTGACAATTGTTAATGAAATTACATAATTTCAGGTGTACAATTCTGTATTACATCATCTATAAATCCCATTGTGTGTTCACCACCCAGAGTCGGTTCTCCTTCCATCACCATATATTTGATCCCCCTTACCCTCAGCTCCCTCTCCCCACCCCCTTACCCTCTGGTAACCACTAAACTATTGTCTGTGTCTATGAGTTTTTGTTTCTCATTTGTTTGTCTTGTTTTTTTGTTGTTTTTGGTTTATATACCACATATCAGTGAAATCATAGGGTTCTCTGCTTTTTCTGTCTGACTTATTTCGCTTAGCATTATACTTTCAAGATCCATCCATGTTGTCACAAATGCTCCTATATCATCTTTCTTTAACGCCGAATAGTATTCCATTCACACTCAATTTCTTAATCCTTGCTTACTTCACATTTCATCTGAATTTTCCTGGACTTTAATAGAGAACTGTCATAAAGAAAAAAGAGAAAATCTCTTATTGTTCCAAAGCTTATGCTGTATGTTCCAAAGCTTATGCTGTATGTCTAAAACTGGTCATCTTCAGACTCTTCTAGACGAAGTTGACTGTTTAATAGAAACACCACTACTCCATGATCACTCAAATGCAAGAGGGATACAGTGCTTTTCTCTATTGGTAGAGTGAAAGAATAAGATTTGCTTCCTCAGCCAACAGAAGGCAGCAGAAGAACTGAATGTCTTTGGGGCAAGTTTTCTTTCCAAAAACCAAAATAAAAAACTAGCTATGATTTGGACCATTCTTTGCAAAACAGGATCTAAAATTCGTTTTATTTAGGAAAATACGCTCCCTTTCTTTCTTTTTAGTTAATTTATAAGATAATTATTTGAGGTTGGTAGCACAGTAAAATAGAAGAAACACTGAACTTGAAACCAGATGAAGAAAAATAAAAACAACTAATAGTTCATGCAGCTACTTAGTAAGTGGAAGAGCCAGAATTGTCTAACTCAAAAGCTTGCTCTCAGCTACTGTCAACAAAATGGCTTTTGGCAAGTTATCGAACTCGCATTTCCTTATCTGCAAAATGTAGATAACATTTGAGGATATTTATAAATGGAATCCACAATAAATGAAAATGTAAGTTCTTGATGTCATTGTGAAAATTTGTTCATAATGGAAGTCTCCCAATTGTCATCTTTCAATAATAGAGTTCTATACCTAGAGGCCAATAATGACGAGGGAAAAGGAATTTCTTGGAAAACAAAAAGTTTCCTTATCTACATGACAACTTAGAATACCAATGTTTCTTGAAGAGGTTGTTATTCTGAGCACTTTGAGTACAGAGAAGAAGCACAGAGAAATAGGAACAAGGTCTAGGAAAACTGCCTGCTATGTAATAACCCCATCAGTATTTCTGAAAGTGAGCCATCCTTGAGTCCCTCATAGAACCCTCCAAGAGAAATGAAGGCAAAAGATTCCTTTAGAATTGATTCTCTTTTAAAACTCAACCAGAGTGACCTCTACAAATTGAGCCCAGGGATCACGTTTGGTCATTTCCTGTTCAACCTCAGTCTGTAAGGAAATCACGCTTCACAGAGATGAATGGGAAAGCACTCTCAGGACAGGATGTCCTAGTCCCCACCTCTTGGCTCTTGACATTTGTGAATAAGGTACAGTTTGTAGCTAAGGCCATAGTCACTGTGTTCCTGAAGGACTTTCTTCCTCCTTCTACCTAATCAGTGTTTTTGTCTTCTGGACAGACATCAAGTTTGGGCAAAAAAAGGCTCACCAATAATGCACTGTATTTGGCAATAGGTCACAGCAGGGTCTGGGAAAGAAATCACAGTAGGAAAGTCACCTGAGTGTGGGCATAACAAAATGTTCTTTATTTACAGGAGCATAACCTGTAATATGCAATTTCAACATTGAGGTACACCATAGTGAGTCTGAAAGACTGCTGATTCTCTAATGAAAACTTTGAGTGATTCCAAAGGTCTAGGGTCTTGTGCTCTGGATGATTATTATGTACTAACAAGGCAATATTATTATTCCACCTCAGAATATTCATATAAATCAATGGCACACTTCTACTTCTGCCAACATTTCATGTCCAGGGCACTATAGTTCACAATTATCACATAGATCTCCTAATTGAAAGGATGACAAAACACTGAACAATTCTATTTTTCACTGACTGGCTTCTTCATAAACTATATCTCACTTAAATGCCTCCCAAAAACCTACACTCTTCAAGTGTAATCTACTTGCGTCCCCTTTCCCCATGACAATTATGAAATAAAATGAAAATAAAAACTCCAAACAGAAATAAAGCCTGAAATAAATCATTTGCGCAAATGGAGAAATACAACTTATAATCTCGAAATTCTTATAGCCTAGTCTACAAGGAATGATCTTATAGCTCTCTATCCCATCAGGAAAGATAGGCACACAAGAGGCTGACCAATTTATTATAAACAGGCCTTTTTATGCTCGACTGATTGCAGCGATGTTACTATAAGGGAGAATTCTGAAGAGGACATTAAAATACAGCTACAATGCCAAATGGAGTAGTTGATTTTTTAGAGCTTTATTCAGACTGAATGTGACACTCCCTTCTGCTATGGAAGTGTCCATGGGTGGCCATTAAATCAAACTGAGCATCTTACAAGCCTATTCATATTGACCAGAGTACGGTGGCTCATTTAACCAATTCTGCAAGTGCATATTGCAGGGAGCTAGGGAGGATGTAAAGATCCTCCGAACACTGTTCAGAGCACTCTTTGATTATAATGCTCCCTGTGGGACCACAGGAGTTACTCAAATCCTCCACTACCACCCCCCCGTTTTGAATGTGAAGAATTCTGAACCAAGCAAGTGATAGTGCATTCCATTGTGCTCAGATCATTTCAGTGAGATTCAAAGAAGTCAGTCAAATCAATACCTTTTTGTAATTTCCCCCTTGTATTTTAGGGGAGAAAATTGCAAAAAGACCCACAAATCCCTCTAATTCTGCCATGCTTCTTGGCACAAAACTTGCTGTGACTCTATTGTGAAGATGTGCCCTGAGTTGCAGCGCACATCCCGACTTCTTTGGGTAAGGAACTTGAAAAGAACTACAGGACTTTGGATTTTCTTTTTTCTTTTCTTTTTATCATAATTGTCTATAAGGCTTTCTACTATTGATAAAGCAGGAGATGTCAATGTTCTTTTTCTGATAGAATTCCTAATTAGGTGACTCTCCTCATCTGAAATATGAGGATCAGAAGAGGGTTCTTATCTCTCTCATTTTCTCATCTTAGTGGCCTATGTTAATGTTAGTCTACAACTGCAATTGTTATTATATTTCAGGTGAAGAGAAGACAAGGAAATAGATTAGCTTGTTTACTTTACAGACATTCTAGAACTTAGAAGTTTAACGGAGTGTTGAAATACTGTCTCCATCAAAGAGCCATGGAGAAAGACTCACTCCATGCTTGCTGTTACTTTTGAATGCGTTTTGAGAGATGCCTTTGAATATTTTCAGTGATAGCCAAATTTTCATACTTAGAGAATGAAAATTTCGTACTTTTAAAGACAAATTTCATACTTTTAAAAACAATTTTAATTCACTGATTATCAATTTTAATGAATTAGGTAATGAATTGGTTGTTCTGAAGAATATTATTTTTATCTGGAAAAAACAGATGGGACTAGCAGATTCTAATGTTGTAATATTGTAATTTCTTATGAGGTTCTAGAACTGATTCTGAAAGCAGTATGAAAACTTCCTTGAGAAAAAAAATGTTATGCACCCACAGAAAATGTCTGCTCCTTAGAAAAATATTTCATTTAAGTTTTTATATTCTTATTAAAAATTGACCAGTGACTAGATTGCAGAATGGTTTACACCAAACAGCCCCTTGTTCACGCAAGAGATATTGAGTACCTCCTGCCTGGCAGCCAGTGTGTTAGACTGCGGATCTAAAGATGATCAGTATATATCCTGAAGAGGATCATAATATAGTGAGGTGAAAGCCATGGCAAAAAACAATATCATAATGTGATTGTGCAAGTGTAAGAGCAACATAGGAAAGGAAGTGCTTAATCAGAATAGGTAGCACTGACATACTGCCTTCTATGTGCCAGGCTCAAACTACATAAATTCTCTCGGCATAGCAACCTTGTGAGGTCAGCACTGAGCATCTGAAACAGGCAAGAAGACTTGTCTGAGGAGTAACATTCAAGCTGAGGCATGGTGACTTGAGTTAGTGGGACGTAACTGAGAATTACAAATAGTGCATCATTAATAGTAAGTAAAGAGCTGGGAGCCAGAATGCAGCTGGATAGATACATATCGGCCTGGTCACCGAGCATCTTAGGTGACATCCAAAGGAGGTTTGGATTATCCTGT
Source organism: Rhinolophus hipposideros (assembly GCF_964194185.1). Lineage (NCBI taxonomy): Eukaryota > Metazoa > Chordata > Mammalia > Chiroptera > Rhinolophidae > Rhinolophus > Rhinolophus hipposideros. The sequence goes on along the minus strand of NC_138051.1, from coordinate 22,725,887 downwards.
AGGTGATGGGGAACTTTTAGAGAATTCTGAATACTTATTTGAGCTAAATCAATTAATGAGGGAGGCTCACAAAGACAAAGGCAAGAATTAAGTGTTGAAATTGTCCATCGAGCCATGAGAAAGATGGAGTAAACTGCAAGACCTCTGAACACAAGTGTTCTGCTTAGAAGGGCATGATGAATATCTTGGTTCTCCTGGGAATCGGAGACAGTCATTTAATTCTCCTTAGAGGGCCAGGTCACGTGGCCTTTGACTCAGCCTCAGTACTTCACTGAGGGCCATTGGCCTAACCATGGGAACTGATTCCAGTCAGAACCGAGCTTTTTTGTACAGTTAAATGAATAAATGTGTTTAAACCTAGATTCTGACTTCTTACCAGTCTGTGTTGCTAAAACACCAAAGAGTAATTGTAATAGGATGTCTAGTTAACAATTTTTTTGTCTGTTTTAACATTTAAATTAGACTAAACTCAGCTGCTTGAGTGCCCTCTGACAATATTTTTTCTCTCAGTTCCATGACTGTTTTATTACTCCATACTCACTTGACCTAATCGGCACCACTCTGCACTCTAAAATGTTTATACTGTTAAATGAATTTTTATCTAACTTTTACAGCATTCAATTTCAGTTTCATCAGCTAGCCTCAGTGTAATATCAAATGTTTTAAAATAATCTAGACAGTTAAAAAAAAAAGCAGGGGGAGGAGGAAAAATCGCCGTGTTATGAAGCAAATGATTAATTAAAGCAAATTAGATTCTGGCAGCTCTTGCTATCATTATCATGTGTTCCCTGACTAGACTAATAAATCTTTGTTGAGAATGTGTGTTTTCACAAGGTTCAAGAGTCACCTGGGAAAGGACATTATTGACTAATATTTTTGTATTGCTGTTGGTTTTATATTCATCACCCTATGGAATAACAACTAATATTTTTCAAACATTTAGAGTGCATTCAGGAGTCTGACTTTGCTCACTGTTTTAAGGGAGGTTTGAGAGAAGGGGAAAACCAGCAATCCTCTATATGCTCAAGCAAATTACAATTAACCAATACATCTAATTTGTCGGCAAATGCTAGGAAATCTACAATACGCAACACTGTGAGCGCCTGCTGCATGATACCGTCCCCGCTGGGGCACATCCCGGGATTTCAGCAGCAGCAAACGTTCTCTAAACCACACAACACAGCCAGAACAGCACAGCTCTCCTCTGTTTCAGTTTGTCTTCTTTCCCTTCCTTGTACCTGGCACTTCCACAGTGAGGAAAGAAACAATGCCGAAGCAAATAGTTCTCTCTAAACCAACCAAATGTTGCTATCATGAAAACTAGACAGTCTTTGCGTTGTTTCCGAAGGCACAGAAGGGAGATATTGACTGCTATTTCAAGAAAGGGACCACATACTTGCCTTTATTTAGATTACTCGAAGTGTTATAATTTAAATCAACCTTTAATACTTTTTTTCTAAAATCAACTATTGCATTTTTCACACTTGCACTCTGTATTGCCTAATTTTTATGTTTTAATGTATATGGCCTACTTTCCCATTTGCTTTATCTCAAGCTTAGCCAGCTGTGTCCTTTTTGCCCAAATCCAGGCAAATGCCAGTGTAAACTATAAGCTTAGTTCTCTGCAGTCTCTAAGTCATCGCATGTCACATTATCTTAGAACTTATCAGGAAAAGGCACAGATTTATTTGAAGTCTGTGATACTGTGACAAATAAAAACATTTTTAACAATAATATAAATGCCAGGAATAAATTTATCTTGAGGTTTGTTAAATAAGGAGGAAGGAGAGAATATAATCCCCAAAAGTGAAATTTTAGATAGTAATAAAAAAAATCACATGCTATTAAATATTTGTACTGGTTTTGAAATGATGTGACTCACAAAACTCTGAGATATGGTCCAGTGAATTAATGCTGCTCCTGACAATTCTATATAAGTTTAACCTCTACCCTCTGCCACAGCTCTGTTAATTTTCATTCCTAAGTGAGTTGGGTATGATGACAAAAAACTATATATGTATTAAATATGTATGTACAGGTATTCTTTGTTTGCTCCTTTCAACTGCAAATTATGAAGTGAGCTTTGATTACCCATGGAAGTAATTTCTTCTACCCGCTGCTTCTATCTTCCTCCCACCCTCCACATTTGAACATATTTCTCTTTTCCTTGAGGCTCCTTTTCATCTTTCAGCAGCACAGCTTCCTGGTGCCTCAGCAGACTGGAAAATAGCCTACAGTGCTGCTCAGTATGGCAGCACATCCCCACAGCCTGGGTGTTTTTTCCAGACAGTTTTAAAATGATCCAGTGTTGCATGAGTTAAAAAAAATTCCCCCTGGAAAAGCTAATTATTGCATGCAGATACTTCTTTGTGTGATCAAGGAGGGGACAATTTAATAGGCTCTGTAATACAACCAAGAACAAAATTGCTTTAAAGGAAGTCTCTTGTTGAGTGACAACTCTGTTGCCTGAGCCAATTAGGTCCCAATAAAGAGTGTTGAATTGGCTCCTGCTTTCTCATTAATTATGTTCTGTCACAGACATGGGGCTTGATTTAGCAATTTTGTATTACATTAAGATACTGAAAGGCCGGGAACAAATGGCTCACTCTGATAATAGGCATTCTCTACACGGTGTGACATTTACTATCCAGCTGTCCGTAAGGCAGCCTAGCACTTCAGTTCAGGGGTTTATTTGTCATTGCTTCAAAGGGACACTCAGCTTTTCACAAAAAAAGAAACAGAGAGGCTAATAGATAGGACAAAATGTACTGCTGATATGCTTTATTAGAGATAGGATGCTAGGGTTTTGCTAACAAGCTCATCCGTTGGGACTCAGCCGAGTTTGCTGCCAATCATCCTACACACAAAGGCACACTAGTTAACAAGGAGAAATGAATTACAGACACTTATTCTGCCGGTGGGATCACAAATACACCAATCTGTGAAAGAGGCACAAACTCCAGAGACAAACTACGTATTTGTCAATAACCTCCTAGAAAGAACCCTAGTAATTCTTTGAAGACCTTTGATTTAGCTTCCCTCTAAAATACATGTATAGGAAATGTTTTCGTTACCATGACATTCTTTCTTTGTTATTGGTACAAATTTTCATCACATTAAAAACAGAAAACTGAGGAGGTCTGCAAATGTTTTAGTAGGTATCTATACACTACTTTTCATATCCCACCACAGGGAGCTGCTGCTTTGGTTATTTCATTAAGAACAACAGAAAATTAAATCTTTAAACTTTAGGTTTGAGCTGTAATCTGCCAATGCAATAGGAAATAATTTATAACTCTGAATCCATTATGTATACCAATTAAAAAAACAGGTTAGGGACTAATTGAAAACCAAATCCCTCTGGTTAAATCATTAGATGACTTTTAATTATAAATATGTATATACAGGTACACTATATGTGCACACACACATCTATAAAAATCTTTACATAATATGTATATATATTCACGCATATATGGTTTCATAATACCTAACATGAATCTAAATTAACGTCTCTATATATTAAATATAGTAAAACATTTCATACATTCTTTTATGAAACTGAGTCAAATCTTTGACTATGGCACTGGTCAACGTTCTGCCACTTCTATTATTTAAACATTCTTTGGCAAACATATCATAGAGAAGGCCCTGTTGTTGATTATAAAAAACAATAACCTTCAACTCAAGTTTACCGACTGACCATATGACCTTAATTAACTCTGAATATGGCATTTACAGGTTAATTACAAAACAGTTTTCCAAAATAGTTCCTAGAAACACTACACTGTTGTGTCAATTCGCTTAATTTATTCTTCCACCATCTTGGATTATAGCAACCCAAGCCTCAAAACTGGGAGGACTGAAAGGAGATTTATCAGACTTCTTTCCTCAGATGGAAGCTCAAAGAACGTAAAGATCTGTTGGGCTCAGTTTCAACCCCAAGGAGAACAGTCCCTCCATCTCTCCTACTTTTACTCTTTCATGAGGCTCAAAGCATCCTCTGCCCATTGCAGCATGGTGCCCCTACAAGAAAGCCTCTTTTATCTTTTCCTAAACAAAATTCTCCCATAGATGCTCTGCCTTCTCTATTTACCTCTATTCTCTTTAATGCCTCTGAATTTGAGATCCTAAATATTAATAATTCCCTATCTTTGTTGACCCACTAATAATTCCAGGAAGAGGGAGCCATGAAGCAGAGATGCAGGATGACTATATGCTCCAGTTATGTGTGTGATACGTCTCTTTCCTCTTCCTCTAGCCCTCATCAGCAGAAAGGGATGGGGGAAAATTCATTTAAAGAAGCATGTCTTACATAATGTAACCCCTAAACATTTTTTCCAATTTCTAAGTATTAAAAAAATCACCTCCTTCATTATAATATAATGCCTTAAAACAGAAGAGGAGGGGGGAAATTTCATATGAAAATACAGTGTCGATTTTTCTCCCGTCTCTCCATTCTACCACGAAAACATCATATGCAAGAAAGCGCTTGCACATTATTTCCCAACATCAATAATACCCATGAATTATATCTTTCTAAAAGCATATATTGAACACAGACCTGGTTGACAGAGCTTACAATCTAAGGGAACCATGAAATACTTTTTTTTCCACTCTAAGAGTTGCCATGTTTCTATTTTAGAAAAGCCTTTCAATAAATAATATACATAATAGAGGCAAGAATCATTTTATCCTCACTTAGCAGGAGCTTTATCTTCCCTATTCAGATACTCCATAAGGTTGAAATCTTTCAAAAAGCCTGAGCCCCCCTCAGGCTGAAGCAACAGTATTTATATAGACATTAAGTATTTATGCAGCAATTTATATTTTCGAAGCTGTTTGTAACCATTCATTAGTTCAACCAAATAGCTTCCTTCTGAAGTATGTGAGTGCTTTCTTTCCCAGGCACAGAGAGTTGGGTCTAGGGAGGTGACTGACCCATAGCACAGAGGACTTAGGTCACACAGAAAGAAGAACTGTATTTCAGAGTGGGTTTCTTAAGGGTTTTGTGGACTCTTCCCTTCTTCAAGTCTTTAAAACTAGGTTGGAACCCTACTAAAATGCTTTAGGTATGACTTTGTTATGGCTTATCTACAGGCAGAGGAACTGAGTAGGTGTTCCCAGCTCTTGCAGCCCTGGCTTTATATACTCTTGGGATATTTATGCCCACGGGACAGCTTGGGAGCAGACTGTGAAACAGGATAAAACTAATATCTCCACCTAAGGGATCGTGTATTGCTAACATGAAATATTATGAAGAGATCATTGGGGGAATGGTGTCTTTAACCAGGCATTCTTGGAAATTTACTCCCATAGCTAGGCCTAGGCAGATGTGCAGATCAGACCCCAGGAGTAAGAATGTGTTCACCTTGAAAAACCCGACTCTGTCACTCCTATTTAGTCATTTCCTACTAGTGTGCTGATTCTGCTTCCTCACTTAATACTGTGGAAGGCTTGATTCCAAAGATGGCCTCTATAACTCCTTTCTTCTTCCTACCCACATGTGTTCTCTAGCATCTGGGTGGCCTGCAACTGCTCTGACCACTAAATATGGAACAAGTGATGTCATACCAGTTCCAGCTATAGCCTTTAGAAGGACTGGCACCTTCTTCTTCTTCTCTCTTGAAATGCTCAGTTTTGGGGTACTCCCACGTGCAGCTCTGAGCCTCCATGTAAAAAGTCCAGGCTCCTATGCTGGGGAGAGAGAGACCACATGGAAAAGCACTGAAGGCACCAGACACGAGAATGAAGAAACCACTTAGGATGTCCATCTCTGTAAAGCCTTCAGATGACTCCATCCCCAGCCCCCATCTGATGGCAATCACACGAGAGATACCCAAGTTAGACCCCAGCTAAGCCTAATCAATTCCCAGAACTATGAGATCATAATAAATTGTTATTGTAAGCCATTGAGTTTTGGAGTGACTGGAAATAGTAAACAGAATAATCACCATCAATGTTATCTTCTCCATTTCCCTGTGTCCTCACAAGCTAGAGGCTGGGCTAAGCTAGAAGGAAAGAGTACTGAGAACTAGCAGTGCATTATAGAGGACTAGCGTCAGTCTTGTACAATCTTGAGCAAGTTATTTAACCTCTTCAAGTATAAATTTCCTCATCTATAAAATGGGACTAATGATGTGACCTCAAAGGATTATGAGGATTTAATGACCTAAAGAATGTTAAGAATTTAACACAGTGCTAAGACAGGCAGGTCCTCAATAACTTGAACTATTATCTTTATTATTATCATTGTTAGTATTGCCTAAGCATGCTAGCCTCCCATTCAAGTATCTGCTCAACACACAAGCCGTTGCCCTTTCCCAAACTATCTTAAGACGCATTAAAGTGGACATCCAGAAGACATTTATGTATGATTCCACTCCAGGACCATAGCTAATTAGACTAGAAGATGACAAGTGACCTGAAATAGGCCAATCAGATAGATTCTTGATCCTTTCAAACTTGAAATGAAATTGAGAGAAGCTGGTACGTTTCTATACGTAGCTGCAATGAGAGCAAAAGATGCCCAACTTCCACCGTGTAAACTGAGAACAGAAAATCATGCAAGAGAGGGTGAGACAATGAGAAAGCAAGAGAGCCAGAGAGCAAGAGAGGGAGAGCGAGAGCGAGAGTGAGAGAGAGAATTTCCTAAAATCCTGATGTCTTTCCAAGTTCTGTTTCTTGGCTTTTTCTGAGACCCTATTGTAATCCTTCTGTAGGGTATTGTAAGATGCACCTATATCCTTATAATATGGTACCCTTTTTTATCGAGCTAATTTAAGTTAGTTTCTGTCATGCATCCAGAGTCCAAAAAAAAAGAAGAAGAAAAAGAAGAAGAGGGGTTGGAAATAAAGCTTCAAACGGACATCTTATACCCAAAAGCAGTCAGGATACAAACTGGATCCATTGAAGTAATGCTTAAGCCTTTCATAGCTCCTTCTCTGTATCACTAAGGCTCTGTTTATCACTGCTAGAATGGTCCAACGTCCTCTTTTTTTTTTTCAGTAACAGCTTTATTAAGATACAATTTATATAATGTACAATTCACCCACTTAAAGTATACAATTCAATGGTTTTTAGTACATCACCCCTAAAAAGAAGCCCTATACCCACTGGCAGTCACTTTCCATTTTTTCTCCTATCACTACTCTCAGTCAGGCAACCATTCATCTATTTTCTGTCTCTATAGATTTGCCTATTCTGGACATCTCATAAAAATGGAATTGTACAATATATGGTCTTTTGGAACTTGTTACTTTCACTTAGCATATGTTTTCAAGGTTTATCCTTGCTGTAACATTTATCAGTACTTCACTTGTTTCTGTTGATGAACAATATTCCATGGTGGGGTATACGTCATTTTATTTATCCATTCATCTGTTTGTGGACATTTGGGTTGTTTCCATTCTTTGACTATTATGAAAAATGATGTTATGAACATTTACGTACAAATTTGGGGGTTGATAAATGTTTTCCTTTATCTCAGTATATATCTAGGGATAGAATTACTGGGTCATATGGTAACTCTATATTTAACAGCTAGAGTGTTTTCCAAAATGGAGGCACCATTTTATATTCCCTCCAGCAATATACATACAGGGATCCAATTTTTCCATATCCTTGCCAATATTTGTTATTCTTTGTTTGTGAGTTGTTTCAAATATAACCATCCTAGTGTGTGTGAAGTGATATCTCATTGGATTTCATTTGCATTTCCCTGATGACTATGATGTTGAAAATCTTACCATGTGCTTCTTGACTATTTGTATATCTTCTTTGGAGAAATATCTATTCAGATCTTTTGCCTATTTTTAATTGAGTTGTCTTCATGTTGTTGAGTTGTAAAATTTCCTTATATATTGTAGCTGCAAATCCTTTATGGGATATGTAACTTATAAATATTTTCTCCCAATCATTGGGCTGTCTTTTCACTTTCTTGATGTTGCCCTTTAAAGCAGAAAAGTTTTTAACTTCGATGAAGTCCAATTTATTTCTTTTTTTTCCAGGAGGGTGGGTGTTTGTGCTTTTGGTGTCATGACTAAGAAATCAATGCCAAAACCAAGGTTACAAAGATTTACACCTGTTTTCTTCTAAGAGGTTTATAGTTTGTGGTCTTTGATCCATTTTGAGTTAATGGTTTTATGTGAAGTTAGGGTTCCAGCTTCATTCTTTTGCATGTGAATATCCAGTTGTTCCCAATACCACTTGTTGAAAAGACTATTTTTTTCCCATATTGAATTGTTTTGGCACCTTTGTCAAAAACCAATAGACTGTAAATGTGAGTGTTTATTTCTGAATTCTTAATTCTATTCCATTGATTTATAGGTCTATCTTTATGCTAGTATCACATTATCTTGATTACTGTAGATTTATAGTAGTAAGTTTTGAAATTGAGAAGTGTGAGTCCTGTAACTTGATCTTCTTTTTCAAGAGTGTTTGACTATTCTAGGTTCCTTGAATTTCCATATGAATTTTAGGATCAGTTTGTCAATTTCTGCAAAGAAGTTAAATGAGATTTCGATAGGGACAGTATTGAATGTGTAAATCAATTTAGAGAGTACAGCTATCCTAATATTAAATCTTCCAACCTATGAACATGAGATGTCTTTCCATTTATATAAGTTTTCTTTAATTTCTTTTAACAATGTTTTGGTTTTCAGAATTTTGCATTTATTTTGTTAAATTTATTCCCAAGTATTTATTCTTTTTTGATAAATGAAATTGTGTTCTTATATTTCACTTTCAAATTATTTAGTACAAGTGTATAGATGAGGGGTGTCCAGACTTTTTTCAACGTTTTTTACCAAGGGCCATATGCGGTAAAATTCACAAACAGCTGGGCCACTCACTCGAGGTGAAGTACGTATTGCCTCACCAGGTTTATTTAAGTAAACTAAATATATTTTTGGAATTTGCTGTGGGCCAATTAACAATGGATTGCGGACCGCAGTTGGCCCTCTGGCCACAGTTTTGACACCCCTGATATAGACATACAATTGATTTTTGTATATCGATCTAGTGTCCGGCTACTTTACTGAGCTTATTTATTAATTCTAATAATTTTCAGTGAATTCCTTGGGATCTTCCTTATACAAGATGATATTATCTGCAAATAGAGACTGTTTTACTTTTTCAGTTTCAATCCAGATGCCTTTTATTTCATTTTATTGCCAAATTGCCCTGGCTAGACCCTCCAGTACAATGCTGAATAGAAGTAATGAGAACAGTTGTCTTTATCTTTTTCCTGATATTGGGGGAAAGCATTCAGTTTTTCACAGTTAAATATCATGTCAGTTGTAGGACTCCAATGTTTTCTTAGTCACTAAATATTACGGTTGCAATACACATTTTTGAGGTCTTGATATCAAATCTCCATGTTTACAAGTATGACTAAGCATTGTTCACTTCATAGAGTCATTAAAAAACTGTTAGCGTCCCATATTCTACCATACTCATACAGATATAACAACAGTTTGCATTGGGTTGTAGGAAGAAGTATACTAGAATGAGCCTCATAATACAGTCCTGGATGTCTCCTTAACTCTTGGGCCTATTTTGAACCTCACTCTTATGCAATTTGAAGATACTGGCCTTGGCTGCTATTTCCTCTCTGTAAGAACCATATGAATAAATATGAGAAGTGCTTTAGAAAATAAAACAATTTATGCAAAGAAATAATTGTTTATTCCTCCTAAAATATATGAAGCTTTTCCTCATATTTACCTACCAAATATTGTTGACAAAATCAACTCCTTTCCTCCCGTATATGTATAATCAATGATTCTGTATTATGATTAACATAATGTTTTTTTAATTTCCAAGCTAGATAAAAGAAAATTTTATTTAAAACTAAGTCTATTCATTCTTAATGCAGAACTAAAATTCAGACTCAACCTCTAAGCATTTTTTTTTGTATAGTGTAAAAGGTGAAGATTATTCCCTAAATCAGGGATATATTTTTAAATGAGTCACCAATTGATTTTTCCTGAAATACTTTTATAATTGTGTTATTGCTACAAACATGTGGTTTAAAATCTTTGCCCCTCAGTTTCATCATTTGTAAATTGAGGAGATTAAAAAACACAACTACAAAATCCCTTCAAATGATAAAATTCATGACTTTAGATTCTACAAACAAGCTTACATAAAGTTTTTAAGCTGATGTGACATTTTTCTAAGGACAAATTCAAGTAGCTATCTGTTTTTTTATATTGTCTTTATTTCCAATATTTTTTTAATTTTCTGTTAATGGACTTTTTTCCAGAAATCATATATTTTTTTCCTTTGATATTGAACAGATTACTTGCTTCCCAACATTTAATTATCTCTATCATAAGAAAAACTGTTCACTCAATGCAATGATTTTTAAAATGTTATATTAATGGAGAACATTATCTTCAGGATTAATTCTAGATGCCTTTGATAAGTAGTTACTTGCATTTACCATAATCCTCACTACTGTCTTATAGCACTATGATTTACAGAGCAATTACCAAAATGTGGATTTATGTTGAACATTTGCATAAATTAAGAAATGTCAACATCACTTTTTCTGAGAAGCCTTCCCTGATTCATCAGCCAATATCCAATATCTCTGACATGTTTACAGAGCTGCATACTTTTCCTTCACAGTATCAAGGATCTAATGCATATTTCATTGGATAATACTACTAACATCTGTCTACTTACTACAATAGAGGCCCATTGCTTCCCCAGTGCTTGGTATGAATGAATGAGTAAGGTAATGAATGCATCATTACTGGAGTATATTTCTACTAGATTCCACTATTTGCTTTCTTTTTTCACTCTCATCAATAATAAAAATCTATAAACTCATCAATGGTAGATGTTAGATCTTATTTCTCTTAGGGTCCAATACAGTGCCTGGCACTTAAGGATTAACTGAAGAGAATGGAAGGAAGGGAGGAGGACATGTGGCTTTAGCTGAAAAATATGTGTCAGAGACCAAGTCTATTGGAACAAGGCTGTGCAGGTTTGGTAGTGCCAGCCAGGAAGTCCTGGAACACTGCCTTTTACAAAAGGGTTCACTGGCCTCCAGATTCAGCAACAGTTCTCATTTCCTCTTCAGTCCTCCTTCTTTGCTTCTGTCTTAATTTCTAGGATATAGCCCACCTTGATTGGGGAACATTTTGGTACCACCTTTCCCCGGACAATGGTTCCTCTCACCTTTCTACTTTAGGCCCTCCTGGTTTAAGAGCTAGCCACCATCCCATGGGTTTTCCTAGTAAGACACTTGGGCTCTCTCTCTGTTGCCCCCAGCAGACAGTAATCATTATGGTCACCACCAGAGAAATCTGCCTGCTCAAACTTGACCATTCTGATTTAGCTCAAGATAGAGTCATCGATTCTTCCAACTTGTTTGCATATATAAAAATAATATTTAACTCAAATTCTACATGTTCTGTTTAAAGTCGGTTTAAGCAAAATAAGGATTAGAAAGAGGCCCATCGTGACTTTGCACCCACTGAATAGTCTAGATTTACAAGGCAAGCACTGAAGATACTTATTTCCTCCCAAGACTATTCTTCCAATCCAAGTAATGGCATGCAGGCAATATTTGACTAACATAAGTTATGCCCATCGATAAATTTGCTTGTCATCCTAACTAAAGTCATAAAAAATTAAATGCACACTTCAGTTTTGAACACATAATGCCTTATTTAAAAAATGGACATTCTCGGTGAAGTCATAAGAATTGCGGCAGCGGGGCACACTTTTTGAATTCTCCTCCGGATCTTATCATAAATGGGACATCTATAACCCATCAAAGGACTCTCCGCTCATCACGCAGAACAGCTAAGAGACTCGTGCAAGGAGTCCCCACTTGAAGGTGGGCAAATTGGGTGAGCATGGGAAGAGGGAAGGGAGTGGAATGGAGACGCAGCCTGCATCTGCAGTTGTGGAAACGCAGTCGGCACCTGTGGCTGTGGAAATGCCGCTGGCATCTGCAGCTGAAGAGACACAGGGGATCCAAGGACAGAACAGAGAACACAAAAGCCAGGAAATGGGCTCTTTCCATGCGTCCCACAGCTGATCTCTCCCGCTGAGGGCAGCATATCCAGCATTTGAGGCAATAACCTCAGGTGAACCTCCCGTTGGGCCCTAGGCCGGACAAAGGACACAAACTCCATATCCCGGCCCTCTCTCCCAATCCTACCCCCGCCCTTTCAGAGACTTAAACTGGTCCCTGAACTGAGGAATAGTATAAGATTATAGAGGAGCCATAGTGCTCAGGCTCTGGGAAGACTGGCGTGCAGCTCTAACCCAGGGGAGAGGCTAGGAAGAGTGTGATTTTTGCTGGGCTAGGAGAGAAGAGACACCTCCACCCCCAGCCACCACCTTTTCTGACCTGCGGGAAGAGTGTGACATGGCTGGGCTGGGAGAGAGAAGACCCCTCAATCCCCAGTCCCCACCCTTTCTGCCCTGCCAAAGGTAGGGCAAATACAACTGCAGAGGCACTCCCAGGGATCAGCAGTAAGTAGCAGATGCAGCTCTGGGCTTTCAGCAGCTCAGAAATCTCCCACCAGCCACACACACACACACACACACACACACACACACACACACACACGGAAGAAGTGCCCTAAGACACGGGAGAACTGGACACAGGGCTGGTGGTGCTACTCTCAGTGCACATATGTGCAGGCAAGAGCAGAAACTGCACGGACTTTGCAGAAACTACCATCCAAACCCCTCAGCCCCATGCATCTAAATCTGCAGTTCCAACGTCACTCTGGGCACCAGGTGACCGGCTCTGCCTGCACAATACACAGAGGACTCTTTAGTACAGCAGAGGACAACCTGGAGATCACTTGGTGGGCTTAAGCCAAGACTGGTGCTGCTTTTTGTTTTGTTTTATTTTGTTTTGTCTTTATATCTTTGATACCTTTGCCTGTGTTGAATGGGGGTTGTTGGTTGTTTTTACATGTGAAGGTATTTGATTTTTTCTTTGTTGTTGTTGTGCTTGGTGATTTGCTTTGTTTTGAAATTGCCCTACTAGGGCCCAGCTTAAGAGGCACAAGATTCAACACACCCAGAGGCCAACTCCAGACCAAACCAGAGTACTACCAGTTTTGACCTACAAGCTACACACCCAGAGGGAATTCTCTACAGGCACAAGAGCCCATAGAGGCCAAACCACATTTAAGCAGTCAACCGTCACGCAGCAGAGCACCCTGCGGTGGGCAGAGCCAAGTCTCACAACTGGTCAGCCTAGGAGTTAACCCCACCTACTCACAAGTGAAAAGAAATTAAAGATCTTCTTTAACAGGACAGTATACACAACACAAGAGTCACCTTTGGACCACACACAGAGGAGAACAAAGTAGTGCAAGTCAAATATAAAGAACACATACTACATAAAATAACCCAGCAAGAACTAAGAACTCTAGGGGATCTACCTAATACATCGAAGCAAACACAGAGAGTCAGCCAGAATGTGGAAACAAAGAAACGTCCCAAATAAAAGAATAGAAGAAACCTCCAGAAATGGAACCAAATGAAACATAGGTAACCAACCTATCAGAGACAGAGTTCAGAAAACTGATAATAAGAATGTTTAAGGAGCTTAGAGACGACATAAAGAAGAATGTAGAAATCATAATGAACAACCAGTTAGAACTAAAGAACACAATTACTGAAATAAAGAACTCACTTGAAGGAATTAACAGCAGGTTAGATGAAACAGAGGACTGAATCAGCGACTTAGATGACAAGTTAGCAGAGAGCACCCAAACAGAACAACAGAAAGAAAAACGAATAAAAAACAATGAAGATGGGTTAAGAGACCTCTGGGATAACATCAAGCACAACAACATGCGCATCATAAGAATACAAGAAGGTGAAGAGAGGAAGCAAGGGATTGAGAACATATTTGAAGTAATAATGTCCAAAAACTTCTCTAACCTGATGAAGGAAACCAACATACAAGCCCAGGACGTGCAGAGAGTTCCAACCAGGATAAACCCAAACAGGTCCACACCAAGACATATTATAGTTAAAATGGCAAAGGTTAAAGACAAAGAGAGAATCCTAAAAGCAGCAAGAGAAAGACAGAGGGTTACATACAAGGGAACTCCCATAAGACTATCAAATGACTTTTCTACAGAAACATTGAAAGCCAGGAGGGAGTGGCAGGAGATACTCAAAGTGATGGAAAACAAAGGCCTACAACCTAGATTACTTTATCCAGCAAGGCTATCATTTAAAGTTGATGGAGAGATAAAGAGCTTCCCAGAAAAGAATAAGCTAAAGGAATTTATTACCACCAAGCCAGCATTGCAAGAAATACTAAAAGGATTTCTGTAAATAGAAGAAAGATGAAAACAATCCAACTACAAATTTAAAAATGGCAATAATTATGTACCTATCAATAATCACTTTAAATGTAAATGGATAAAATGCTCTAATCAAGAGACATAGGGTGGCTGAGTGGATAAGAAAGCAAGAACCTTGTATATGCTGTATACAAGACACCTCAGATTAAAAGACACAGGCTGAAAGTGAAGGGTTGGAGTAAGATATTTCATGCAAATGGAAATGAGAAAAAAGCTGGAGTTGCAATACTTATATCTGACAAAATAGACTTTTAAATGAAGAACATATTCAAAGACAAAGATGGGCACTATATAATAATAAAGGGATCGATCTGACAAGAGGACATAACCCTAGTAAACAGCTATGTACCCAACATAGGAACACCTAAATATATAAAGCAGATATTGATTGACATAAAGACAGAGACCAATAGTAACACTATCATAGTAGGGGACTTCAACACACCTCTGACAACAAGGGACAGGTCTTCCAGACAGAAAATCAATATGGAAACAACAGCTTTAAATGACACATTGGACCACTTGGATTTAATTGATATTTTCAGAGCATTTTACGCCAAAGCTACAGAATGCACGTTCTTCTCAAGTGTACATGGAACATTTTCCAAGATAGACCATATATTAGGCCACAAAACAAGTCTTGATAAATTTAACAAAACTGAAATCATACCAATTGTCTTTTCTGACCACAGTGCTATGAAATTAGAAATGAACTACAGGAAAAAAACTGGAAGGCACACCAATTCATGGAGGCTGAATAACATGTTACTAAATAATGAATGGGTCAACCAAGAGATCAAGGAAGAAATCAAAAGATATCTTGAGACAAATGAAAATGAAAACATGATGACCACAAATCTATGGGATGCCACGAAAGCAGTCCAAAGAGGGAAATTCATAGCACTGCAGGCCTACCTAAAGAAACAAGAAACATCACTAATCAACAGTTTATCTTCACACTTAAGGGATCTGGAAAAAGAACAGCAAAATAAGCCCAAAGGCAGTACAAAAAAGGAGATAATAAAGATCAGAACAGAAATAAATGAAATAGAAACCAAAAAAACAATACAAAAGATCAATGAATCCAAGAGTTGGTTCTTAGAGAAGATAAACAAAATTGACAAACCTTTAGCCAGACTCATTTAAAAAAAGAGAGGACCCAAATTAATAAAATCAGAAACGAAAGAGGAGACGTGACAACAGACATATAAAAAATTTTAAGAAATTACTATGAGCAACTATATGCGAACAAATTTGACAATCTGGAAGAAATGGACAATTTTCTAGAGGTGTACAACCTTCCAAGGCTAACTCAAGAAGAAATAGAAACCTGAAAAGAGTGATTACCACCAGGGAAATTGAATCAGTAATCAACAATCTCCCAAAAAACAAAATCTCCAGACCAGATGGCTTTACAGGTGAATTTTACAAAACGTTCAAAAAAGAATTATCACCTATTCTCCTCAAGCTTTTCCAAAAAATCCAGAAAAAGGGAAAACTCCCAAACACTTTTTACGAAGCCACTATCACCCTGATCCCAAAATCAGACAAAGACACCGCAAAAAAAGAAAACTACAGGCTGATATCTCTAATGAACATAGATGCAAAAATCTTCAACAAAATATTAGCGAACAGAATTCAGCAATACATTAAAAAGATCATACACCGTGGTCAAATAGGATTCATCCCTGGTATGCAAGTGTCATTCAACATCCGCAAATCAATTAATGTGATACACCACATTAACAAAATAAAAAACAAAAATCACATGATCATATCAATAGATGCAGAAAAAGCATTTGATAAAATCCAGCAGCCATTTATGATAAAAATCCTCAAGAAAGTGGGAATAGAGGAATCATATCTCAACATAATAAAGGCCATATACGATAAACCCACAGCTAACATCATACTCAATGGGGAAACGCTAAAACCATTCCCCTTAAGATCAGGAACAAGGCAAGGTTGTCCAGTTTCTCCACTTCTATTCAACATAGGAAGTTCTAGCCACAGCAATCAGACAACAAAAAGAAATAAAAGGCATCCAAATTGGTAAGGAGGAAGTAAAATTGTCATTATATGCAGATGACATGACACTATATATAGAGAACCCTAAAGACTCCACCAAGAAACTATTAGAGCTGATAGATGAATTTAGTAAAGTAGCAGGATACAAAATTAATATTCAGAAATCAGTTGCATTTGTATATACCAATAATAAAACATCAGAAGGAGAAATTTTTTTAAAATTCGATTTACAATTGCTCCAAAGACTATAAAATGCCCTGGAATAAATTTAACCAAAGAAGTAAAATATCTGTACTCATAAAATTATATGACACTGAAGAAAGAAATGAAAGAAGATACAAATAAATGGAAACACATACCATGTTCTTGGATAGGAAGAATTAAAATGTCCATACTGCCTAAGGCAATATACATATTCAACGCAATTCCTATCAAACTACCAACAACATTTTTCACAGAAATAGAACATATAATCCTAAAATTTATATGGGACCATGAAAGATCCCGGATAGCCTCAGCAATCTTGAGAAATAAGAACAAAGTGGGAAGTATAACAATACCTGACATCAAATTATAATACAAGGCTACAGGAATCAAAACAGCATGGTACTGGCATAAAAACAGACACATAGATCAATGGAACAGAATAGAGGGCCCAGAAATAAATCCATGCCTATATGGCCATTTAATCTATGACAATGGAAGCAAAAATGTACGATGGGGTAAAGAAGGTCTATTCAATAAATGGTGCTGAGAAACCTGGACAGATACATGTAAAAAAAATGAAGCTGGACCACCTCCTTACACCATATACAAAAATAAATTCAAAATGGCTTAAAGACTTAAATGTAAGATCTGAAACCATAAAATACCTAGAAGCAAATATAGGAAGGAACTTCACAGACATTACCCGGAGTAAGATTTTTATTGATGTATCCCCTTACGCGAGGGAAGTAAGAGAAAAAATAAACATGTGGGATTACATCAAACTAAAACGTTTTTTCACAGCAAAGGAAACCATCAATAAAACAAAAAGGGATCCTACTGAATGGGAAAAGATATTTGCCAATGATATATCTGATATGGGGTTAATATCACAAATTTATAAAAAACTCACTCAACTCAACTCCAAAAAAACAAACAACCCAATTAAAAAATGGGCAGAGGACATGAAGAGACATTTTTCTAAAAAGGACATACAGATGGCAAACAGACATATGAAGAAATGCTCAACCTCACTAACCATCAGCGAAATGCAAATAAAAACTACAATGAGATACCACCTCACCCCAATCAAAATGGCTATCATCGATAAACCAACAAACAACAAGTGCTGGCGTGGATGTGGAGAAAAGGGAATGCTTGTGCACTGTTAGTGGGATTGCAGATTGGTATAGCCTCTATGGAAAACAGTATGGAGGTATCTCAAAAATCTGAAAATGGAACTACCTTATGATCCAGCAATTCCACTCCAAGGTATCTATCCGGAGAAATCCAAAACTCCAATTCAGAAATCTTTATGCACCCCTATTTTTATTGCAGCACTATACACAATAGCCAAGACATGGAAACAACCGAAATGCCCATCAGTAGATGACTGGATTAAGAAGCTGTGGTACATTTATACAATGGAGTATTACGCAGCCATAAAGAAGAAAGAAATCTTACCATTTACAACAACATGGATTGACCTAGAGAACATTATGTTGAGTAAAATAAGTCAGACAGAGAAAGACAAATACCATATGATCTCACTTATATGTGGAATCTAAAGAAAAGAATAAATGAGGGTCGGCCCGGTAGCTCCGGCGGTTAGAGCTCCATGCTCCTAACTCTGAAGGCTGCCAGTTCGATTCCCACATGGGCCAGTGGGCTCTCAATCACAAGGGTGCCAGTTCAATTCCTTGAGTCCCGCAAGAGATGGTGGGCTCCGCCCCCTGCAACTAAGATTGAACTCAGCACCTTGAGCTGAGCTGCCGCTGAGCTCCCGGATGGCTCAGTTGGTTGAAGTGCGTCCACTCAACCACAAGGTTGCTGGTTCGACTCCCCCAAGAGATGGAGGGCTGCGCCCCTGCAACTAGTAACAGCAACTGTCCTGGAACTAAGCTGCGACCTCCACAATTAAGACTGAAAGGACAACAACTTGACTTGGATAAAAGTCCAGGAAGTACACACTGTTCCCCAATAAAGTCCTGTTCCCTTTCCCCAATAAAATCTTAAAAAAGAAAGAGAAAAGAATAAATAAATGAACTAATCAGAAACAGTTTTGGAGACATAGAGGAAAAACTGAGGGTTGCTAGATGGGCGGGGGGATGGGGATAAAGGGGAAAGTGAGGGGATTAGAAAACAGTCGGTACCATAAGATGACCACGGGGTTTTGAAAATTAATTTGGGGAATGTAATCAATAATGTTGTAAAGATTTTGTAGGGTATCTGATGGACACTTGTCCCATTTGGGAGACCACCTCAGGGATGATGTAGATGCCTGATCATGGCACTGTACACCTGAAGCTGAACAATAATGAATGCCAACTATAATTATATATATATATATGTATATATATATGTATGTATATACTTACGAGAAGCGGAGTGCAGCATTAGGAATAGCGACACTGGAAATGTAATGGCTCTGTGCAATGTCAGAGGGATAGTGGGTGGGGGGAGGGGTTTCACACAGTGTGAGGGATATAAATAATAAACGTCTAAGTATTACTTTGTCTTGTGTACCTGAAACTAATAAAAAAAATGGACATTCTTTTATGATTTCCAAAGAAAAGGTATACTTCATTTAAAATCATTTTATGCATGTAAACAGCTAAATAGAACAACAGTATTAAACTCTCCATTTTAAAAATCTCTTTTCATCAGACTTTGCATGATTTATTGCACCTTATGGTGTATGGGAGTGGTGGTATTCCACTATATGTCAGGAGAGTGGCTTGATAACTTAATATGCCCAAGAATTTGTTTTACAATGAATATGTGATAAAGTGAGAATGGCTGAATCTCAGTTTCTCAATTACTATCTAACACATTCCAGTTACACAAATAGTATGTGTGTGTGGTTAGGAGAATTAATGTAAAATTTTAATAGTATCTTAATTTTGTAAAGGACTTCATAGTATAGGAAATACTTTCATAGGTATTATATCGATTAAAACAACAACCCTAAAAAGTACATAGACAGGATTCATATTCTAATATTATGTGTGTGTGTTCATATAGTGATTGCTCAGATTTACACAGGTAATAAAGTGGCAAAGCCACTTGAAACTGCTTTAAGTCAAGTTTCATTTCACACAGTTTTTCTTTCTAATGGCCATGAGGAATTTTAGAACTCATCTAATCCAATTCCCTCATGTCATAGATGAAAAAATTGCCCCATAGAGGTGCAGTGACTAATCCAAGGTTATTGATTAGTTAGTAGTAAAGTCCTAGAAATGAAAGCCTCCTGCCTTTGGAACATTTTTTCACTAAACCACATTAACTCAAGTTGAGGGCAACCTATTAAGAGACAAAGTAGAGAATGCTACTAATATGGCTATTCATTGCCTTCGAGTTCTGCCCCAGAGACAAGTCTTTGGGTGTGACTAGATGTTTCACACGCAGTCCTACAATGTCTTGTTGGGCTTTCCCTAATGAGGCTAAAGATGTAAGTGTGTTAGGAAAGAAACAGCACTGCAACCAGCATCCACCCTCCCTCCCCCCATTGCCACCACCACTGCCATGAAATTCTAGGCCCTAGCAGCACCCCCAATGCCCTACATTAATGCAGAGGGAGCCACCACTTGAGGAGATATGGCGAGAAGAAGAGGTATGGCAAGAAAAAAAGGTATGGCAAGACTGGGAGGAGGTTTTTAAACAAAAGGTAATTGTCTTGGTTGTGCTGATGGAGATCTCACATCTCCACACAAACCGGAACACCCACGATGTGCTGGGCTCCTCAGCAAATGTGCCTGGGCTCACTACCCCCATTGCAACTCCTCTGCTCCCCAGTTATATTTAACACTCCCGTCCAGCACTGTGGGAAGGAGACCACAGCCTATCCTGTGTGACCAGATGGGTTGAGAGTCTCTGTCAACACCAATACTATTTTGTACCACTGACTAAAATACTTTCAACATTATTCTTAGTAATTCTTTTATTATAGAAGTAAAAATTTGAAAACTTAATAAGCTGTTAAGTTTATTGAGTTATTGCCTTTTTAAAAAGAGTTTTAACCACTATTCTGTGTAGCAGTCAAGAGAATGGGCTTTTGAGTTCAACAATTCTGAATTGAAATACTCGATATTCCATTTATTAGCTATGGGATCTTAGACAAGTTAATGGACTTTGCTAAACCACAGCATCTGTAAAATCACATCTGACCTCAGGGTTATTGTGAAGATTAAATAAGACTATAACGTAAAGCTATTGGCACAGTGCCAGGGACTGGAGGAACACCAAATAAATAATAACTATTGTGTTCATTTTTATTTTACAAAAAGTGCCAGGGTTCACACAGCTATGACAACTTTTGGTTTTACAAATATGACTGAGGCTAAATATGCCCACTGGGTAGTTAATTGACATTTATTCATCTTTCATTTGGCAAACACTGATTGACAACCTACTACAATGATTACTAAAACTCTCTCCACTGTCAAAATGTTCAGACGAAGGGAAATTTAATTCAATTACATATATCGAAGTTGCTGATGCAGGGACTACATCTTACTTGTTCAGCATCATAGTACCTACTTAATATACCATCTGGCACTTAGTCGGAACCCAATAAATACGTGCAAAATTTACTTGAATGAAATGGAATCATTGTTGCTAGGAAGCATTATTATTTATGATTAAAATATTTGTGTGATATTATGGGTCCATATAACTTTTTCTAAGACTCACAATCTTCTTATGTTATTTCATATATTCAAACAAATACCTCTTTAGGAAAGATAGCAGTTAACATTACTATATCATTATATTATATATATTCCTATAAAAATTAACTAATAAAGTTAAATAATAACAAAACACACATTTAATTTGATAATGAAGAATAACATGAAACTCCAGCGCAGGGTATTGTGCTGTTCAAATATTATAATGGCATACTGACCATCAACCTAATGGCATTCTGAACTGGGTATGACATCTGTCACCTGCTGATGATCTAATCTTATTCTACTGACCTATTTGGCCAAGAGGAATCCTTTACCCAGAATTACAAGAATATCACACTGCAGTCTATGGACTCCATTGTAAAGAATTACTTCCCCAGGCAGGTGGATTGCTCAACAAAGAACTAATCCTGGCCATAAATTTACCCCTTAATTCTATCTCTTATAGGTCTTGATCTTTAAAGTTATTTTCGCCTTCTCCCTCTAATACCAGAGATTAGTGCAGTTTTAGACCAAAATTTCTCTGGCTAAGAGATGATGAGATAATATTCAATTTTAAAGCTCTGGGTCAATACCACAACTTCAGGAAGGAGACTCACTCTCTATAATAAATATTTCCTAGTTCACTATAGCTAGAATTCACATATACAGTCTATTATGCAAAGGAATTTAAAAAATGAGAAATTAAAATCCATTGATAAAAGAATATAATTCCACTAGGTACCCAGAGCCTCAAGCAATTGATTTCAAGTAGATGCCGCCTGATTGCTTCTCACCTTATTTATATGCAGAAATCTCAACTTCAGCTCATGTTAGTGGCAATCTTATTAGCATCATACATCAGGGACTGTCTTCTCTGCTCACTGTATATCTAAGGCTAAATTCATGATCCACAAAGTGGAGCATAAAACTGAGGCTATTACCTCACTGATTCTGGTAAATTTTCATTGTAGATGGTGTGACAAATAGACATATTTACATTCTAGTTACCTGGGAAAATAGTTCCAGGAAGAAAACCCACAGGTGAGTATTAATTTTTGTAACAAGAAAATACAAGAAAGACGTGGGGAGACAGGATGAAGATCTGACTAGGGAAAATCCCACAAAATAAAGTCTTACCCTTTTGCGAGATTAGGTGTCCTCTTCTGCAAAACTGATGCCTGGTTCTCCATCATTTTCTATCTTTGTCCCAGACTAAGGGCTGAAATTCAACCTGAAGACTTGAGGTTTGTAGGAGTTCATTTACAGTAATGGTGACCCCTGAAGTAGAAAAATGAATTTATAAACCTTTGTGTATATTCTATATTATATTCAAACACATGCAAATACTTTTTGCACTGAGTCCCTCTAAAAAGAGTGTGTTTCAAAGAATTAGAAGATATGAACGAAAGTGTGGCTAAGCATTATAAATCAAAGGAATGGATGGATACTTGGAAGCAAAGAACTAGTCAAATGTTTAATCCATCCAAGAGTTTTTCCTGGAAGGGTTTTCAAGATACTTTATTTGAAGTCCATGTGAAGGTGTGAAGTTTAGCAAGGTTTAGCAAAAACTGTAGTAAAACCCTCTTGTTATTTTAGTCATAATTTTGAACTGCTAAATAACTCTGGTCTGGAATTATAAATCAAAATATGCAATGAAGTTCATTATAAAGTAATACTAAAAGGCTATCTTTCTTAAACAATGGCAACTATGTCACAAATAATTTAAAAATATTTTAAAGTGCATTGAATATTATAGTTTATCTGACTTGATTTCTGGGGTTGGAAATGAGTCTTTTATTGATTCAAAACATTAATTTATTCTAATAAACATTAAATAAATATTGGATATCTCTTTGTTAGATGTTTTAAGACACAGGAATATAACCTCCAGTTAAAGAATAAAAATAGTAGGGAAACTAAATTATTCTTCATGGTATATGTCGTGGAGAAAATGTAGAAATCAAATTGCTATGCTGTTCAGGGGAAAATCACCACTAAATGTGAAGACCAAAATAGTCATCACTGAAGAGGCAGCCATGGGCCCTCATGGATGGTGAATTCGATGGGCACCAAGACATGGTTAGGAATTTGACAAGAGAAGCAAAAAACATAGTGACTAAGAGCATGGATTCTATCTATATTCCAGTTCAGGTTCTACTATCAATCAGCTATGTGATTTATGACAGGTCATTTAAACTCTCTCATCTTGATTTCTTTATTTAAAGCTATTGCTGAAAGCAAACCAGAAGCAATAAGACACTTAGCTAGGTTAGCAGCAGTAGGAATGAAACAGAGAAGACCGATTCTCTCATCTGTCCGTGATATAAATTAAATAACACATATCAGGGAGAATTTTTAAAACTTATGACTGTTTCAAGTCTAAGAGACTTTTATGTCATTAAATAAAATAGGAAAGTCAGGATAAGAAATGCTCGTGCAATGAATATGAACAGCTTGCCTTTGGATATGCTGAGTTCAAGATGTGTATAGGACATCCTACTGGCAGTTATAACTAAGTATCTGGAGATGACAACTGACATTATCTGCATAGAGTTAACAGTTGAAGAAACAAGAAAGGACAAGACCTCTGGAAAAGAGAAGAGAAAAAGAAATGACTCCAAAAAGAAATCCTTAGGAAATCCCACTGTGTAAGGATCACAAACAACAGGACAGTAGGCAGGGACCAACAGCATGAGAAGTAAATCAGATCACGTGAGGAGTCATCGAAGCCTGACAGGCATCAATTCTTTATCACCATCTTATTTCCTGTGGAAACAAACAAACAATCTGAAATTCCATAGCTTTAAGAGAAAGAGAAATATTCTCCCTAAGTTGCTATGCTTGTCATGAGCTTTTATTTTCATTGTGGAGAAGTCATAAATACCTCCCTTAATAAATGACTTAACTTGGTCTCAAGTTCAAACTGAGTCCATAAAAACTGAATTTTAGATCCCTTACATTTATGCTTAAGGACATAGAGATTGCTCTCTCTGCTCTGTTTATTACCAAATAATAATAATGATAATAACAATATCTAGAGAGATAACTAGTATCTATGCTTTGCATGTATCTCTTAAATTTCCTGTAATTTAATCTTCTGCCTTTTCAATATAATGAATGGTCCCATATCTCCAAAGTAGTCTATAGAATTAAGGGAACATGAAACTGATAGAAATACTTTTCTTCAAGGAAATCAAATTGGATGTGTCGATTCCAAACTGGCATTAGTAGCTTCTGCAATTCTATCTCCCTCCCTTCACATATTAAACATTTTTTTCTGACAGTAAAATTGATTCCATTACTTGGGCTTCCTTCAAACCTCTCTCTAGATCCCACTAATGATTATCTGCCATGCCAGACCACTTGTTTTCATTGCCTCATTACTTCCAACATCTCTGAAGCACTCAGCCCACAGCCCCAGAATTTATAGTGAAATAACCATAACTCTTGTCTTTTTCCCTTCCCTTTTCCCCTTTTTACCATCAGAAAGAGACTTTTCATTCTAATGTGACCCTTAGATCATCTTATAAACTAAATCCTTGCTTGTACCCCATTATCTCTGATCAATTCCTATTTATATGATTTGTTATTTACTTCTCTATATTTACTCCTTTATTTTTATTCAAGTGAAATTTATCAAGCATCTATTGTAGTAGACATGTATTGCTTTTATATCTCTTTCTTCCCCTTTGGGCCCCCTGGATTTACTTTGAATGAACCACTTCATTCTCACTCTTAGTAGAAGCAGCCTGGATAGGGCCCCAGGGGTGGAATATGTGACCTAGACAGAAGGAAATCACAGTATTTCATATTCTGGAACTACAATCATTGGTACAAGAATGAGCAAATTAACCAATTCAGGCCAATTAGAGTGAATCCAAGAATTTCTGCTGGAGCTACAGTGTCTCTCTCTTCTTAGGGGCTGGATGCTGTTATGATAAGAGTCTGAAGACTCTTGGAGCCACCTCTGAGATTTTCAGGTAAATTAACCAATATATTCCTTAAAAAAAAAATCTAGTTTGAGTTGGTTTTCTATCATGTACAGCTATTCCTATGATGAGTCAAGCACCACCTTCGGCGCTAGAGAAACAGAAATGAAATAGAGGTATTTCTGCTCACAAAGAGCTCACAACAAAGTAGATAAAACAGACATATATAAAGATCACAGATCACAAAAAAACAAGAACTAGAAGGCACCTTGGACTCCACGGTCAAAAGGCTGGTTGAACCACTTTGTATTGCAGATGAAGAGATTGGGGTATAGTCACATGCAGAGGAGTTTTTCCAATTGTTACCATTCCATCAAAAATGTAATTATAAATAAATAAGCTCCAACTGGACAGGAGAATGCATAAAATGTAATGCTGTCATTAAATGAACTATATTTTAGGAGAAAATTCACAACTATGTGAATAACACTGAATTAAAAAAGTAAATCACAGACAAATACATACAGTATGATACCATTTATAACAAAGTTCAAAAACAAGCAAACTCTAAAAATAAGTATGTTATGAGATATATATATAGATAAACTATATGTATATAGATATCTATATATAGATAGATATACTCTCTCTATATATATAGATGTATAGATATAGACATTATATATATTATATACATTTTTTTCAAGCATAATTCAAGATAGTTATTACCTGGGTGAAGGCTAAATAGTAGCCGGGGATTTGCAATGAACAAGTGACCTAGAGGGAGCCTCGATAATGCTGGTAACATTTCACTGTTTCAGTGTAATGGTGGCCTCTTGGGTGTCCATTTTCAGTTATGCTTTATAATTTACACATGATACAGCAAGTACTTTTATAATCTATCTCCCAAATATGCTGACTTCCTCATATTTATTTTCCATGTTTATAATTTAAAAGCCTAAACATGTTGACCTATATACTACTAGGTTTTTACCAAGTCTCACTATGATTAATTATCTGAATCCCTCTTCTAGATTCTTACATTTATAATGGAGGATGACTTTAAGTTCGAAGTAACATGTTTTCTTCCTGGTTCCATATTTCTACAGCATGATTTATATTTTCAGTGTGATTCGATTTCGAATACTGAAGACTCAGAAGATGACATTTATATCATTAATCCAAATCTACAAACAAACACCCCCAAGACATTTGCCCATGAATTCCAGAACCCCTTCAATAAAAACAATAGAGGAATGATTTGATGACATCTACGGCTGTGGTAGTGTGAACTCCTGGGTTTGTTTCATTTGAGTTTAATTATTTCTAATGAAACCTCTCCCTCTGTTTGGCCCTAACTAAGGTGTAGGATCACTTGAGCTGTGCCAGCAGTTCTCAACTTGTAAGCACAAGTGGCCTCTTTAGCCCACAGGCGTGCTGCCTTACACCTGGTACAGGCAGACAGCGAGAGATGAGGGCCTGTGGCTATAACTCAGTGATGCGTGTCAACATCACTCATTGCCGAGCTATGGGGACAATTGTCAAAAATGTAGGATCAGGTCCTGCTCATGAATTAGCTTTTCATCCCATTCAATCATGTTACCAAGTACCTACCACATACAAGGCACTCAACCAGGTGTTTGGAGTAATTGGAAGGATGAGACCCAGTTCCCACTTTGAGAAATTATTCCTGAGGACTATGTTAAAGCAGTGGTTCTCAAACTTTAGCTCACATCACAACCTCCTAGAGAGTGTGTTAAAACAGTTTTCTGGGCCCACCACTAGGGTTTCTGATTCAGTAAGTCTGGGGTGAGGCTCAAGAATGTGCATTTCTCGCACGTTCCTAAGTGACGTTGATGCTTCAAGTCCAGGGACCATGTCAAGTGCACCACTGTGACAGATTGTTTCAGGGGTCCAGAACGTCTCTCAAGTTGTTGGCATACCTGGTTAGAGTCACTGAAAAACTGACTTGAAAAATATTTTTCTTCCAAGTACACAGCAAATATATTCTTTAAATATTATTAGCACTATGAATTAAAACAATAATGATTATTGGTGACACTTAGTGAGTCTTTACTACATGCCAGGAAGTGCCAGCTGCTTTGCACGCATTGCTTCAAACGGGTTCTCACAGAAACTCAATTAGGTTGGTATTATCGTCTCCATTTTATAGATGAGGAAACTACGGATTAGAGAAGGATTTTGCCCCAGACTAAGGGTTCTCAACCTAAGTGTTTGACATTTGGGGCTGGATAATTCTTTGTTGGGGAGTGGGAATGAGGGAGCTGTCCTGTGCATTGTGGGATATTTAGTAGCATACTTGGCCTGTATCTATTAGATGGCAGTAACACTCCCACTCAGTTTGACCAAAAAAAAAAAAAAAAAATGTCTTCAGACATTTTTAACTGTCCCTGCCTCTGGTTGTGAATTACTGCCCTGGACACACAATTTAGGAAATGCCCAACCATTTCATTTCTCACCCTTACTTATCTATCAGCAGTTGTCTGTATTTTCACTTCCAAAGAAGCATAGAATGTTAAAGCTGGAAAGAAAGTTAGGGATTTTCTGAATGAATTGGCTCACTTTTTAGATAAGGCACCCACAGTCCATAGAGGTAATTCAGCACTCTGCCAAGAACCAGGAAGAATTCAGATCAATACCAACTCTCTACATGTACAAACTCTTCCTCATTTTGCTGCCCCATTTATTCTCAAGAAATATCCCTAGCCCGTGTACACTCATGACAAGTGTGTTTTACTCTGCTAGCAAATGCTCAAAAAGCAAATGGCCTGGCTCGTTCTCATTGCATGCCACAGAATGGATGAGAAAATGTAGTGGGATCCCTGGGGAAGTTTTGTAAAAAGGGCAGGTCCAAACAGAACAAATTGATGGAAGCCGAAGACACTCATGTAAACCTGCCTGGGTCTGCCTTTCAGAGAGACAGCTCTTTCAGTGAAAATACACGGTTTGCCCAATATGAAGAAAGCTTGTAATCATATACAATTACTAAACCTACAAATGTTAGCAAGTTGAATCATTCATCCAAGTAGTTTTCCTTGTCCAGAGGGCAAATTGCAATAATTGGATGAAGACATTGGTACTATTTTAACCTGTCATGTTAAATATCTATATTTTGTAATTCATCTTGATAGCTAATTTCCATGGAAGTATGTGTTAATTGAGCAAAAAAGACGTCTTTAAGATGGTTATCATAAGATAATCATACCCTAGGGCATTGTGAAGCAAGAGGTACTGCTCTGGATCTGTTACTCTCCAAGGATATGATTATCACATGATAGCTGCCACACCTCCTGAAGCACTAGCTCTCTGGGCTGCCACCATCGGACTCAGGTGGCTGGTATCAAGTCCCTCCACTTCTCACAACATCCCATCCATCTCTTCCCAGGAGGTTGTACGGTTTCTCAAAAATAATACCTTAGGAAAAGATACAGTCAAGAAACTGGTGCCGTTCAGAACGAGATGATCGCAGAGAAAGTAAAACTTGTTCTTTTGGAACACACACACACACACACACACACACACACACACACTGATCCTATTTCAATGACCATCTTTTCCAACCCCCAAATCGTCACTCTTACTCTATACCTTCATTCCTCCTTAATTTTTACCTTTTGGAACACACACACACACACACACACACACACACACACACACACACACACAAATCCTATTTCAATGACCATCTTTTCCAATCCCCAAACCATCGCTCTTACTCTATACCTTCATTCCTCCTTAATTGTTACCAGGTCATTGCCACCTAATCACCCTCTGCTTATAAAGCCTATCCCTCTTTTTAAATTAACAATCTGTTTGATTTTTATTTAGCCATGCATTGCCGATGGCCCTCGCCAATTGTCAGGGTTTTATTTCCCTCCATAGACCCTTGCATAATACAGTGCATTTTTATTGTTCTAAGAACATGATGTAAAAGACAATTTAACGGATGAAATCAAATATATCAATTTGCAATGTTGACAATGACCCCTATTCAGTTATGATAATTAACTCCTACAACCAGCCAATTTGTACACAAAAGGTTTCAAAGTGTTAGCAGGTTATTGGGTTATATACTGTGAGGAGGGGCAACAGAAGATCTGTTCTACAGACAGCAACACTAACTTTAGACGTTCTAAAATTAACATATATGCCACAGCAATATTTCTTAAAGGTGATGCCACAGAAGTCAATATTTAATGAAAACTACATTTTCTGTATTTCAGACTTTCATTTTTGAAATGAAGAGTTACTATTATTGTAATGTTTACTTTTGAATACATAAACTGTGAAATAATGGCGAAAACACTTGACAAGTAGCCAGAAGATAAGAGGAAAAACTCCCGAGCCACTGTATCCCAGATTTTTTTTTAAAAAAAGTGAAGTGATTTAAGGCTGTTCTTTAAAACTCCAGTTAGAGAAAAGAAAAAGACTGTCAATCACAGTAATGTATAAAGATTTGAGGTACTGATACATTTTCCTGCTTTGAGTGCATGAAGTCCTCTTTGTTTCTGGTTTCCTTGGAAACCCTTCTCAAAGTGTGTACAGGAAGAGCAGGTCCTAAATGGAGTGTGGTCTGAAGAGGGCCTTAAAAAGAAGAGTCTAAGTTTCCTATTTTTATTCCTTCAGGGCAGGGGTGTCAAAACTGATACGACCTGCAATCCATTGTTAATTGGCCCGCAGCAAATTCCAAAAATATATTTAGTGTACTTAAATAAACCAGGTGAGGCAATACGTACTTCACCTCAAGTGAGTGGCCCGGCTGTTTGTGTATTTTACTGCATATGGCTCTTGGTAAAAAACGTTGAAAAAAGTTTGGACACCTCTGCTTCAGGGCATGTGTGTGTAATGAAGGATGTATCAGAAAGGAGAACACATCATTTTCCAGTCATGGCTACCTATGCGAGAGTGAGGTAACAACGACTTTTGAAAGCCTGTGTTGTTTTCCTGGCTAGGAGACATCAAAGGAGATATGGAGTCTCTAGAAAGTTCCCTTCAAAGACTATTTTCATCTCAGAGCTGCATCAATAGCCAAAGATGAGTGGGAGCTAGCTATTTGCTTTTGGTGATTTCCAAGTGATTCCAAAAACTCCAAGTGATTTCTCATGTTTTTTATATCCTCATGAAAATTTTCTCAATGTCATCTCAAGGACAAAAGCTGATTGGAATTATAAACAATCGACTTTCTCATTTATAAAAGCGATACCTTGCTTAATTGTTGTCTATATCTGTGGTCTCTACTTCTTAACCTCCCATTTAAACTTTACCTCTACTAGATGACAGCAACTGGTACCACAGCTTGCCTAGCACCAGACCCACTGAATACTGCTCAGACCTTATCCTAGGCTACCTCTATTGATGTCCTTCTTAAAATGTTCTTCTTACTTGGCTTTGTGGCTCTGCTGTTTGCTCTTCTGCCATTTCCTTATTTTTGCTGGCAGGGGTGGGACTAGGGTAAAGCTAGTGAGGCACTTGCCTTGGGCACAACATTTAAGGGGATACCAAAAAACTCATCAAAATAAATGATATTTTAATGCAATGTTTTTAAAAAAATCAAATGAAAAAAAAAATCAATGATGAACAAAATGTCAAGATTATAAATAAAACAGGATCAAGTCATTATTCATTAGAATGCTTTTACTTTCCTCTTTCCCCAGCCCACCTTGTTATGCCCAAATCCTAAAGTTTGCATCATTGGTTATATTATTTCTATTTCAAGAATCCATATTTAGCAATTATATCACGTGTTCCCACCATACTACCATTATCCATACACATACACACACACACACACACACACACACACACACACACACTTACACATATACATTCATCATCTTATCTCATTCAATTATTGTTAGAGGTTTTCTTGAATATTCTCTTTGGCTATGGTATGTAGATAATACATTTCTGAATTCTTATACATCCTCAGATATTTTTCTTTTTCCCAAACAAGTGAGGGATATCTTGGCTGGATGTGGGATTCTTGGATTGCCTTCTTTTACTCTTGGTAGTCTTTAGATTTCATTCTATTTTCCAGTGTTGTAGATGAGAAGTCTGATTGCCAGTTTCTTACTTTAAAAAAAAAAAAAAAGTTTGTTCCTTTTCTCTGGAGGCTATACGATTTTCCTTTTATTCTCTGAAGTCAAACAGAGTCCCAAGCGAGGCCTAGGTTGTTTATTCTTGACAATATGCCTGGAACAATATTCTGGACAACAATGCCTGGAACTCAGTGAGCCTTTGAACCTCTAGCTCAAATCTAACTTCAATATGGGAAATTCTCTTCTATTATTTATCTAATGTTGACTCTTCTCCATTGATTCCTGTTTCTCCTTATGGGACTCCTATTATTTGTATCTTGAGTGCCCTGTATCTGCCATCTGAAATCATTTATCTTTTCCCTCCTGTTTTGTCTATCTTCCTACTTCATGCAGGGTGTTTTTTCTCATTTAATTTTCCAGGCCACTGATTCAGAATTCAATGGTGACTATTTTCTCTTTTAATTTGTGCATTTTTTTAAAATCCAAAAATAATGAGTTTTTTTAGTTCCAAGAATTTGAGAGATCTTATATTGTATTTGAACCTCAAGTTCTGTATTAATTTTTGCTCAAGTTGTCTTCAGTCTCCACTAGCAGTTCTATTTCTTTTAGCTTTTAGGAGCTACATATTCTTGACGTTGTTCTTCTCTAGCCTTGCTAGATCCCCAGTTTTCTTTGCCAACTTCTAACTCATTCTCAGACCTTACATCCAGAGTTTGATTCTGCTTCCACAGATCATCTCCAGTAGTTTATTGGTCA
Organism: Rhinolophus hipposideros; assembly: GCF_964194185.1. Lineage (NCBI taxonomy): Eukaryota > Metazoa > Chordata > Mammalia > Chiroptera > Rhinolophidae > Rhinolophus > Rhinolophus hipposideros. The sequence goes on along the minus strand of NC_138051.1, from coordinate 22,693,881 downwards.
GGTTGCTACCTGGGCATTGGAAGAAAGACCCTCATTGCCCCATTCTCCTGAGTCAAGATTAGGATTCCTCCAGCCTCCAGAGCAGAGTGGCTACATTCACCTACCCAGGTTCCCCTCAGCTTCTAGGAGCCAGAAAATCCCCTTCCCTTGGGGTGCCTGCTCTTCCTTGGAAGGTATATGAGAGTGACCCAAAGATGTCCACAAGCTGAGTCATCTCCAGGACACATGGCTTTCTGGTTCTCATACCTGAGTGTTCTGCTGCAGTCTTCAGGCTCTCCTCAGCCCCAGACAGCACCAGGTTTTATGCTGGCACCCCCTCCAACTCTACTGGAGGCTCTGCTCATACCTTTCATATCCTGAGTGAAGCCAAGCAACTCCTCTGTGTGGGACTTAGACTGGAGTTGGACAAGGAGGGCAGTAGCTATTGACTCAGGCGCCAGCTTTTTAGAAATGGATAGGTGCTCAATTTTTTTCAACCCCTGAAAGTTACCTTTCCTTTTTTCTTATTTTAGTTAATGTCATTGGATCTCATATTGCGCTGGTGTAATATGTCAGTAATTTTTGATAGCTCCTCTTCCTTATCACCTTTTCAATTGTCCTACAAATATATTTTTTAATTGTATCCCTATAATCTCTTGAATCTATTTCTTCCTTTACCTTTCCAGCTGCCATACCATTTTTCAAGCCTTTATTACCTCTAGCCTAAATTCTTGCACTAACTTCATAACTGATTGTTTCTCCCTCTAGTTTATTCTGTGTACTGTTGGCAAGTACTCTACTGAAGCACAATTATGACTGATTCTCATTATTTACTGAAATCAAATCATCCAAGGTTTTCTCTTACATATCATAATGAATGTATCACATATACACATATGTGCACATGTGCACACACACACACACACACACACACACACATACCTCTCCTTCTAGGATACTTTTAAATTATAGATTAATACTTTCCCAAGTCCTGGTTAAATTTATCTTGTTTCTTTCTCCTCTCTTCCACTCCATCTCCTCTCCAACTCCTATTTATTCTCCAAGGCTCAGCTCAGATGTCTCTACCATAAAGCCTTCCCTTGTCCTTTGTCTGATTTAATACCTACCACTTTCATTCTCCTTCAGCATTTTCTTTGAACCTTTATTATAATTTGCACTTCATTCACTAGAATTTGTAAACTATGTAAATCTTGAATGCAGTGATTATGTGTGGGTTACCTTTGCCTGCTCCCCACTACCTGGGACATAGTAGGTACTTCTTTAATAGTGAATTGAATAAAACTGTTCAGATCAGCATTCATTTGGCCTCTCCAATGTGCCAGGCAGTGAGCTAGTGCTTGAGCTAAAAGATGAAAGAAACATGGACCCTGTCCTCAGGGGGTTCAAATGCTAAGTTCTATATTGCAATATTGCAATTAAATGATCTGATATATATCAATGTGGAGCGAGAGAGAGAGAGAGAGAGAGAGAGAGAGAGAGAGAGAGAGAGAAAGAGAGAGAGAGAAAGAGAGAGAGATTCTCCATCTAAATGCAGAAATCTTCTGGAAAGTGTTGCCTTGCCTCCTAATCTGCCTTTGGAAAGCAGATATTACACCAGGTCCAGAGAGCACATCAGGGCAGAGAAAATAGATCCAGAGAAAATTAAGATTCCAGACAATGTTGAGAATGCAAACCAGGTAAGCAACTCATTTCAAGTCAATGTAAATAATTAGGCCTTAGGAAGAGAGGACAAGGAAAAAGTACATAAGAAGAAAAATAGTCTAAGTCATCTTACTGGTGTACCTGTAGCTCCCTTAATTCGGTTCCCACTTAACCGGAAACAATTCTGTTTGGAACTTCCCTAGAAAATGGTGAGGTGGAGACAGACCACAGGTATATGGTAAACAAGGCTTGGGGATTTAGATAAAGGCATTTCCCAAGATCAACTTGCTAAACTGAACTGGTCTATCAGCGCCCATCCTTTCTTCTCTTCTAAAACCTGTGAAGCAAGGATAGTTTATCTTTTGTCACTTTTCCCCGCTGCCACTGTTTTTTCAGAATCGCCCTCAGACACTGTCTCAGCCTCCTTCAGGTTCAGGAACTTCTTCAGCTACCTCTACCCAGTACCCACTGACCTCAGCACCATCCAAAGCTTTCTTCCTTCCACCCCTTCAAAACATTTATCTGCTGTTCCCTTGGGATCTTGTACCTCTCCACTTGACAATGCTTGAAGAGGATCAGTAGATTTCAATTTTCTTACTTGAGTGAGGAACTATTTGAATCCAGATAATGTATAAAATTCTAACAAGTTTTCTTATTAGATAGCCTAAGGACTGAAGCCAGTTAAACTGTACAAAAAGAGCTTTCAGAAGGATTGTTAGCATTGGAAATTTCATACTTCAGAGTTGGCCGGCAGTCGGGGGTGTTTCATCTTTGTCTTAGCCTTCCAAATCTCACCTTTGAGTGTGGTCCAGCATTAGCCCTGCCTGCACCTCTGCCCAGGCCACATGTCCGAAGAGCAATGATCAATGTTTCCTTCAGTTTCTTTACACTGAGAACTTGAGGATGTCTTGAGGTCAATGCCAGTCTGCCCACTGGTTCCTATCTGCTACTTGCTGTACAACCTTTTATGCTAGATCTATGGCTGGTAGTCAGGTACACAAGATGCAGCTCTCAGTGGACCATTACTGACTGCTCTGAGTTGGCAGGCTCACAGACGATCTGTGTTAGTTCCAGTTCTGGCCCCACACAGCACCTGAGAAAGCCATGTACTTATGAGATGGATGAGCCAACAAACATTTAGCTTCTGAGAACTCAGATGAAAACCAGGACTTTGAAGAAGTGGGTGGTGGGACAAAATCCTTCTTACTGATACCGTCAAAGTGCAGACCCAGATAATACTTAGAGCCGACCCAATATGGAGTGTTATATTAGGATTTATCCAAAAAGTAATAGTGTGGAGGTCATAAATTCCTGCTTGACAGGAGTTAATGATGTGTTGAGTTCTATATTACATGGTATGAGTTAAAGTCACTTCCTACTGAGCCATTTGATTTGGAGTAAACTATTTAACCTTTCCGGTTTCAGTTTCCCATTTGGTAAGATGGAAGACTAGAACTACTGACCTTTTAGCTATATATAGTAATAGTCTGTGGTTCTATAATATGCGCTGAAATTAGAAATCACGTGTTAAACATGAATCTGCTGAGGACAACAGAAGGGGAGAACAAAATCAAAATGCCATTTTAGAGAATTGGGTGAAACTGAACTATGCAGAGGCTTGCTAATCGCTGCCTATGCCTATGCAGTCACAGGAGACAGAATTCTGGATTCTTTTCTGTACCATCTACTGCTTAGGGAACCAGGCTATTTGGCTGCACATACATTGATTATTCCTGTAAATTCACTCAAGTGGATAGGATAGAAGATGATTCCAAAAGTACATGACTACATTTGTCGAGAAACAAATGGGTTAAAGTCAAGAAGCCACTGACTCTTTTGTATTCCAGTATCTAAATGGCTATTGTTCCCCTCAGCATAGAATTTTCTAGAAGAAAAAACACACAAACTAAAGTGTTAATATACATGCACATGTGTGTGTGTGTGTGTATATATATATATATCCATTAAAGATACAAAGAGGAGACTGGAGCTCCACTAATGTAATATGAAAATTCTACTTGCACGTAAGCTCCCAGAGTTGGACTGATTGCTGTGTACAACAGTGACATGAATATAAAGACTCCCTAAGGTTAAATTGGGCTCCTGCATTGAAATTCTAATTAGAAATATGAGTGCCCCAACTCTGTGAAAGTACATGTGTATTTAATTATTCTCCTTTTTCACCTTATCTCTTCCATTAGTTTATACCCTTTTCCCTCCTCCTTTCTTGCTGTTCTCAAGCAACCCATGCTCGTCACCTAATCTAAGTGGAGGGCCTTTCTTTAAGTTGGCATTAATTGACCAGCAGTGTTTAATTATTATTTTTCATGTCTGAAGAGGGCTAATATTAACTCTCCATGGGCCTGAAGGCAACCTCAGTTCCCTTGTTTCCGGTGGTACTGCTCTGCCTTTGTCACTGGCATTTTAGTCAGATAGACATGCCACATATTTTTCTTCACCTTAATGGCATGTACCTGTATTTGTGCTAATTGAGCCTGCTGAGCACCTGGCTTGTCTTCTACCATTGCACTTGTAAAATTGGCACTTTGGATAACTGAAGATTAAGTCATCTTTATATGGTCCAAGAGGTATATGGAAAAGAAGTGTAGCCTTGAAGACTATTAATCTGGAGTCTTCTTAATGCCAGGAATGTGCCTTGTTAGATTGGTATCCTCAGCTGGCACCCAGCACCCAATATTGCTCCGTATTTGATTGACTGATAACTAATATCTCAAAGAACCTCCAAACCACATGTTTATGCACTGATATTCTGGATTAAGAGTGAAGACTTTGCAATTGCCTTAATTGTGATTATCTGGCTTTTCCCTAAATTCATCAGTCACATCAGAAATCTAGCTAGTTCCCCAGCATAATGGTCATTTTCTATCTCAAAGGTGGAGAAGCCAATGTTAAGTATGAGAGAATCCACTTTTCAAGAAGAGACATTTTGCTCAGTTCTCTTTATCACTCTATGTTCAGGTTGAACCTCAAGAGTAGATTTATTTAGGGGATTTTTTTCTGATTCAGAAACTAAAAGACAAAAAGCTTATGGCCTAAAATCTGAATCTTCTGAACACTTCTTGGGTTGCAACAGGACCTCAATTACCAGAAACAAATGGTAAATGAAAGTTACTCCAGTGAGTCAGAGGTCAAATCCAATAAGAACAACTAAAGTTGAAAAGTGTCAAGGATTAAGTGTAAAGGAACACACAGGAACTCTATGTCCAACATCAATAGGTGCTAAAGCAGGAAGTTTGGTAAGAAGGGTCAAAAACCAGACTTAGGATCATAAATTGGGGCTTCCAGGCACAGTCATATGACCCCAGAATCTCAAGGTCCTAGGTGGCGCTTGGAAATAGCATAACAAGTGGAAGGGGCAAGGGCCTAGACTAGTCAAAGAGCATGGATTCCAATCCTGACTCCATTATATTCTGACTACATGACCCTAGGCAAAACATACAAATATCTTAAAAGTTACTACAATGAAGATCTCTCTTATAGGATTATTGTGAGGGTTTAACGAGACGAAAGCACTTTGGGCATTTTAAGTCACTTTATAAATTTTAATTATTAACTTGAAATATATTTCCTTAGAAGTAGTGAAAAATAAGACTGGTTCTGTGGTTCAGCCACACGTGGATTTAATAGGCTTTTTTTTCTTGCTAGTTAGTTCTGCCATCTGTAGAATACTCAAAAAGAAAACAACAAACTTTGGAAAACAAGCCATTCATAAACTAGGAACTTCTCACATATGTGTTGTGATTGAAAGCCTTTGACGTATTAATGCCCATAAGGGGAGGAAACTTGGAAGGAATCCCATATTGAATATTCTTCTTTCAATCTAGACCTATTAACTTGCCTTATCAGTCATCAAGTAAATAAATCACAGCCTCAATTTTATCTCTGCCAGGCTCCACAAATATTAACTTGTGTGCTAACAACATCAAAACAGCAACAACCAACCAAACAACAACAAAAACCCAGTAACTATAATTCAAAAAAATCCATCAGTGATTCTCAAAGTGTGGTCCCAGACCTGCAACAGCAACATGTTCTGGAAACTTACTGAGCCCTACCCAGACCTACTGAATCAGAAACTCTGGGTACAGAGACCAATAATCTGTTTGTAAAGCCCCAGGGTGATTCTGACGCTCTTTGTTGGGAGCCACTACATTAGATTGAGAACAGAAGTAGCAACATAAGAAAAATGTTTTTAATTTGTAGATTATTGAGGAAGCTTAACAAGTTTCTAATATTGTTCAAGTTTCAATACAATATGTGCAATTAAAAATCACATGCATGACCAAGACCTTTATTTTGTATTTATAGGCTTATGGTTCAAAAAGTTTATTTTTCTCTCCCTAGTCTGAATAGATGAATGTTTTGGTCAAGTCTAATATTCTGTGATACTTGAGCAATTCAAACACTCCAAAAAATTTGAGTATATTTTTATTTACTAAGGACGCTAATCAAGGTGGAAGCTCTTTCAATTAGTCTTGGTAATAGAAATGTAAATTAAAATTTGTTCCTTAATTTTAGCAATATCCTTCATTATTTGGCTTTTAATAGTAGAAGTTAGAAGAATTTAGCTATCATGTTAATACCTCGCCTTGTAAAGTTTACAATATATCTTAATAATGTTGACAATAAAATCACAGTTTAATACGGTAAGGCAAGAACGAATAGATTTTCAGAAAAAATAGAAGCTGGAATATTTTTTTCTATATAATTATTTTTAAAATCTTATTTGACTAATGTTTGGAGGTAAAAGTTCCATTTTTCTCTTCTTAATCATTTTAACGAAGTCAGCTACACATGTATCAATAAGAACATAAAAATCTCCTTAGAACCAGTCAACCATTTCTTCTTTTATAAATACCATGATTTTTTAATGTTATGTAAAAATGGAATTTTATGGCACAACATTTATTTTGCATTGTATTTAGGCATAAGGGTAAAGACCCAGAGTTCACTATACTAGAATTCCACCAACCTTCATTGCGCTTCTGGGTAACTGAAAATGATGTCCAGATAGTTCCTGAGGAAGCACTGTGTAAATATTTGTAGAATGAGTTGTATTTTCCTGAACATCTTTCAACAGTTACCAGTATTAAATGCAATCTTTCCACCACAAAACATAGTTTGTGAAGTTAAAAATAAAAGCAGACCAGAGCAATCACTCCTTTAATGTACTCTTACCCCCCCTCCTTCTGATGTCTGGAACCAGTATCAGGCTTCCTTCTGTTTCCTGCTTCTCAGTTCCCGGTCATGTCCTCTCTGGACAGCCCAGCCACAGCCTCCAACCTGACCATCATTCCATCTCCAGTGAAACTGAATAGAATTTCTAGCTCTCTGTAATGCCCCCTTAATTAAAACATTGCTCCACACAGCTTGGCATGGCACTTCTTGATTAAGAGAAAGTTCTGTTTCTTCTCAAATGAAAACTGAAAACCACAGAATAACACTTCTAGCCTTAAGAAGACTACTGATGAGAAAAATGGGCATCTAGGATTTAGCACGTAAATCTTGGGATGATTGTCGTATTGAGATAAGGAGAGTGAGGTGCTAAATTGATGAGAACACCATATATCATGAATCATGTAGATATAAAACTTAACATATCAAAATATTTTTAAATAACCCTTTTTAGTAGCATTTTATAATTATAGTGGGTCCCTCTGTCGTGTGAATTATGGTGTATTCATATTTAGTTGCATTGACTGCGCTCAGCTTTTAGCCATGTGCCTAGCAACACACTGGGTAGGAATTAATGCATAATAATTCATGGCCTGTTGTGCTTTATTAAATATAGCATTGATTCAATTTTAGAACTGCAACATAATGACTCAAATATTTTTCAGAATGCTAAGTGCCCCATACGATTTTCATTTGAGAGGCTGTTTTCACATTGGCAACCCTCACTTACAATAGTAATATTTTGCTACTGCAGAGCAAGAAAAAAAAAAAAGCAATTGCCCACCAAAAAATAAAATCAAATAACAAGAGGAATTATATCCTAAATGGCCTTGTTTTTCCCAATAAATGTGAGTTTCCAAAACTCTACTTTAAATGGAAAAAAAAAAAAACACTTTGTTTCGATTTGTTTTGTTTTGTTTTGAGTCCCTTTGAAAAACTACTTTAAAAGACTCTCCCTTTCCCCCGTTCTCTATTATGCTAAGATTCAAAGCAAAATAACAATATGTCACCTTTCGAAGGGAAAGTACCCGGCAGCAAGTCAGGACAGCTGTGCTCCAGTTCTGATTCTGATAATTATTCTATAGTTGCCAACATATAATCACTCTGTGTCTCAGTCTCCTCACCTGGAAAATAAGTTTGATGCTGTCTCTTTTCCTGTTTCAGAGGTTTGTGTGAGAATAAAACAACATAAATATGTGAAGGTACTATATAAAAACAGATTAGTATAGGCAACGTGCCTAGCCCCATACTATTATAAATACACTTTGAGCTAGTTGAAGAGCTTTCATACCCACTATCTTACTGAAAACTCCCAACAAATCTGTGGGTGGGGAGGTCCTACAGCTGAGCTCCGGTCACAGGGTGTTCTTCTCAGTGGCAGATCCAGAGTGAATGACCTAAGCTGAATAAACCATGGTTTCCAATGTCACAATTAAAGTGTCTTTACATCCACTGGACAGAGAAGGAAACAAAGAGAAAGTGACACATGTAATTTAGAGGCAAAATAAAAACAAATGTAATTTAGTGGCAAAATAAAACCCCAGTCTACCATCTTTCAGGCAGACCAGTGACTACCTTTACATTGAAAAGATCGAGCTACTACCTCACCTCATTATTTCTGCTTGAGCCAGCGAGAAGCCTCTCACCACAACCCCACACAGTATTGCACACAACTAAATCACTGTTTTATCAATGATAGTTTGCAGTCAGCCAAAATCTCATCCTGCAATACTTTTCCAATGGACGTCCTTCCATGTCTTCACTTTCAGAACTACATTTTTAAGATGACTTTTGTTTTAAACGAATTAGAAGATCTATATTTTATTAATTTAAGGTTATAGAATTTTCTTTTTATTACTAGTTAGCTACTATATTGTTTGCCATTTGCCCTACTGTTCCTGAATTATGATACCATGCAAGGATGAGCTGTAAAACAACTGATAAAACCAGTATTTCTGCCATATGTAGCCCATGCTTCCAACACCGCCATTTTGAGCAAAAAATCATCTCTGGCATCAATACTACAAATTTTTGTTTTTTAATTTTAGCCCAGACAATTGAATTATTTCTTTGTTGATATGAAGAAAAATAGTTTGGGGTCACAACTCTGAGCAGACTTATTAAAATAAAATTTGTTATATACACTAGGGATCAGCATATCTTGATCCATCCATTCCAAATATACAAACATGGAACAGAGTAACATGGAGTTATTTTAGAGTAAGTCAGACCCTGTGTCTAACTCTAACTTCATCATTACTAGTGTATGACATTGGAAAACTGACCTAATCTCTCTAAGCATGTTACTTAATTGTAAATGAAGCTAACAACAGTTTCTATCTCACAGAGTATGAGGATTCAATGGAATATTCTATGTAAGCTACTGAGGACAGACTCTGAAACATTGGAAGCACTCAAACACTCCAGCTATTAAGTTAGAGAAACTATTGTAGTCCAGATTGCAGATAAGATATGAATAATGTTAGTTATTATGGGCCAAATACGTCTCAAGAGTCGTCTTTGCTCCCATGTTATAGGTCCATCATCACAAAATTCTATTAACTATATGAATGTTCCTAGCATTCTCTTATATTATCACTACAAATAATTCTCATTGTACTCAGCGTGAACCTACCTTACAGCTCATTCTGTCTAATACTAAAATTACTTGTAAGTTTGCCTCTTCCCCTACATAGTAAGCAGGAAGCACGACTGACTTCCTCTCTGTCGTGTTCAAGTAGTAGGACAGTGCCTTGTATCTGTCTAGCTGGAGACCAATAAAGTCAGTTGAATTGTACTGAAAATAACTAGCTTCAGTGAGGTATTTGCTGCAAGACTTGGGGTTGGGACACCACAGAGGAAGGCATCTGCCACCAAGCAACTTGCTAATCATATCAAAGCAGATGTCTTTGGGTAATGCAATTATTGCTTTCTGTTATAAGAAGTACCAGAGGTACAAATGAAAATCCTCTACGTATCTGAGAAACATGGGAAAAATCACACGGCTAGCCCAGTTCAAGCCGAAGTGAATAGTGAATGTTATTTTGGGTCAGGATTTTTTGAATTCCAGACGATTCTGCTGGATGCTGGAAGAGAAAGGGTTAGGCTCTCCATGATTCTAAAACACCGGTGACTTTTTCACTCTTCAATGCAAAATAAAAGCCCATTTAGACTTTTCTTTCGAAATTATCAACTATTTGAATTCTGGTAATGCTTAGTTAGCAATCTAGCTCTTTTTCCTGTTAAAAAAAATAGACAGCAGAGGGTTGTTTTTTTTCTTTCACACACTGATATGAGGCAGCCATGATTTTGATCTTTTTTAATATGACAAGGGAACCTTGTTCAGCTGCAAAAAGTCATCTAAGGCCTGCTCTCTTGCAAGCTGACTGAGCAGAAGAGAAGAGAGGGCAAGCAGGCCTCTTGGCATCTGGCCTAAGGAAGCAGGCCTTACTCCTGAGAGCTCATGAAGGCAGACTCTATCCTCCCTACCCAGTGAGGGAGAATACCAGGGTGGACAGCTGTGGGAGGGCGATGCTAATCCCTGAACACTGGGTGCCCTTTGTTTCTCCTTTATATAAAACTCCCTCTTACTCCTCCTCCCCACCCTCTTTCTTATCAATATTATCAACCTGCTGGTTTTATCACTACATCAAAATATAGCTGCACATATTTTTTTTTTTTTGGTGGACCATGTTTATAGGTTCTCAGAAGAAAGCAAGATGGACCAAGCTGTCAGTATCATCCCTGTCTCAGAGAAACCCTTATGCATGTAACATGCAAATCCAGCGGTCATCACCCTGCCTCCTTAGAGAAAGAAGTCTGTACCCTATTCTTCAAGCCATTAAAGCATGGATTAGGTAGAGCAAGTGGTAGCATTGCTAAAATACCTGGACAGGTGTAGATAGACTATACTGATTTACATACACACACACATACACACACACTATTCACCCCTTCAGAGATCTCTATTCATTGTAAAGATTTTCCAGTATTTTCTGTCATCAAATCTCAGAGATCTTTCTTCCACCTCCAATGCAGCTGTTACCATTCTCCTGACTTTCAACTGGACTCCCAAGTCAATACCACTTCATCTTCATTTGAAGGCTGTCCCATGGGGTTACTAGAGGTGATGAACATAATAATTATGCATGTGGACTCTGGAGCCAGATAGCTAGATCTAAATCCTGGCTCCATCACTTACAAGCTACTTGTTTTAGAACAAGTCCATCAGTCGGCCAATGCTGCAGTTTCCTCATTTGGAATGATAGTGATTGTGCCTATGTCAGGTTATTATAAATACTAAATAAATTAATATGTGCTAAGTATTTAGAAAGTGCCTGGCACATAGGAACTACTCAATAAACTCTCACTCCTAGTGATGTTATATCCTCCATCATCCCTATATTATTCTACTTGATATGACTCTGTTCTTGGTTCGGTACTAATCTTAATTTAAAACTCTGAACTTCAGATTTCTTTCCCTTCTGTGACATATGTCTAAGAGGACCCACTCTTTTTTCTTTTCAGTATTAAAAGTGCTTAAGTTGCATAGACTTCTTATAATGGAATAGGACACAGAGAGAAACATGTCAAACTACACTGAAAGCTTGATTTTCAGACCTAACACACAGAATTATAATTATTAAATAGCGCCTGGTATGTACAGGCTTTCATTAAAGGTTAAAATGAACAAACAAATTTGTTTTTTTTTGTCATTGAACACACACTGGCTAATTCAAGAAGGGTGGGGGGGGGGATCTTCTCTTCCTTCTATCTTACTTTCCCCAGCCAGCTTCTCCAGAACTCTCAAAGGATATTCCAGACAGCCAGGTGTGAGTGCCTTACCTCCCTAAATAGGCTCAGGAACACAATTCCATGTTTTATAACTCTTTGGGTTATTTGAGTGCTTTCATAGACTGGGGAGTCTGATCATCTTCCTGTATCCTGGAACTCTTTATTCCCTGGACTTCTAGCCACCTAATTTTTCTGCTATTCCTCTTACCTTCAGCCTTTTCAGTCTCTTTTTCACATCTTCCACATCTATTCAAACTCTAAACGATGACACGCCCAAGAGCTTGGTCCTTGACACTCTTCTCTTCATATCCTTGCATTCTTCCTGTGTGGTCACCTCCCTTATCTTGGCTCGAAGGGCAGTCTACACCTCCAGGACAGGCCTCTTCGTTGATATCTAGAACTTCTATATTCATCCGCCCTCTCACCCTCTCCATTCAGATTATCAAACACACATTTCAAGCTCAATACATCCAAAACAGAATTCTTGATGTCCTACTCCACTCTGCTCCTCCCCCAAGCCTCGCACTTAGTAAGAGGGAACAACATTTGCACAGTTAGTTGGACCCAGAACTTAGGCCTCATTGCTGATTTCCCTCTCACACATACTCCACACCTGCATAAACGGGCAAGTTCTGTTATCTCCCCCTTCAGTGCATGTCCCAAATCTAAACTCTCCTTACTGCCTCCTCTCCCACCAACCTAGTCCAAGCCACCATCACTATCTCACCAAAACTTATGCTGTGGTTTCATATCAGGTCTCTGCTCCCACCCTTCTCTCCTCTCCCACCCTAACAGTGCACTCAATTCAGCGGCCAGAGAAAGTGATATTTTTAAAACAAAAATCAGATCATGTCACAGCCCCATTAAAACACCTCAACTTTTAGATTTTCCTACTTGAATGGCAGGATTTTGTCTGTGTTGTTCACTGCTTATCCCTGGCAAAAAGGGCAATACCTGGCATGGTGTACTATAAGTATTTAATAAGTATTTGTTGAATGAATAATGACTTAATATTCAATGAGCATCTACTTTGTGTTTGACCATGTGCTGAGTTCTAGGAACATATCAAAAACACAACAAACATCGTCCCTATCCTTATGCCTAATGAGGATAGCAAGCATTCACATATGTACACATTAACAAATATGCTAATGTTACATGGCTGTGAAGGTTAATTTTATGTGTCAACTTAGCTTGGCCACCATGCCCAGACATTTAGTCAAACATTATTATAAACGTTTCTGTAGGGGTGATTTTTGGATGAGATTAACATTTCAATTGTGATGACTCTCATCCAATCAGTTAAAAGCCTTAATAAAACAAAGACTGACCTTCCCAAGCAAAAAGAAATTCTGCCAACAGACGGCCTTTGGACTTGAACTGCAACACTGGCTCTTCCCTGGGTCTCTAGACTGCCAGCCTATCCCATCAGAGTTTAGACTTCCCAAGCCTCCATAATCGTGTGAAGCAATTCCTCAAAATCTTTCTCTCAATCTCTCTCTGTCTCTCTCTTTCTCTCTGTCTCTTTCTCTCTCTCTCTCTCCTCCCTGTCCTTCTCCCTCTCACACTTTTTCTCATTCTCCCTCTCCCTCTGCACACACACACACACACACACACACACACACACACACACTTCCTATTTCTCTAGGGAATCCTGATTAATACAATTGGGGGAAATGAAGGGTACTATGGGGCGTATATGAGTAGATCCACCTAACTTAGTTTGAGAAGGTAGTGAAGGTCTCCTGAGGAAAAGACATTTAGACCAAGATTTTCACCATGTGTAGGTAGATGTCAGACAGGACCAGTGTAAAGGGGAAGCCAAAACTATCCCAAGCAAAGGAAATAGCATTTTCAGTAACCGTATAGTAAAAGAAGTGCTTTCTAGGTACTAAGTTCAGCCGGTTGATCCTCCTTAGATGAGAGGTGCAAGCTAGGTGCTTTATTTGGCAGCTCTCATGCTAAGAAAGTCACGCATGTTGTCACACAATCCCTCTCAGCAGAGGTTGCAGGCAGCCTGATCCAAAGAAAAACACCAGACATATTTATGCCCCCTGCCCGCAAAGTTCATGCCCTCCCTCTCTACACCGGGATCTAATCAGCGAAGTCTGACACAACTCCAGGCTGCAGACACCCAAGAAAACAGCCAAGTCCTTACAAGGAGAGACCTAATTCAGCCTCAGAGTAGTCCAGTCAGCAGTCACTCTGTTCTGAAACCTGTCAGACTGCGATGCAGCTCAAGGCTGTTGTTTTGACATTAGCTTGACACATTCACATGTCACCCTCATTGTGTGAACTCCTACTCAGTGTTTTGTAATAACAGCAAAGGCATCAATATTTAAAAACAATCAAATGTATGTTTGGTTTCAATAGGCAGTTGAGCCACAATTACTCATGAAAAGTCTTCTATGTGCATGTGCCCGTCATATATATTTTAAATTAACTCTTCGCATGGGACGTCTCTTACCTATATTAACTAGAAAGGGCCAGTAATTCATGGATCCAGGGTTCTACTCTCCTCTTTAAAATATCACAATCCAAGTTCCTTCCCCTCTTTGTATCCTGCGTCCATCAGCACTTTAAAGACTACATAAGATTCTGTACGTACACACTCTTAGCTAAATGTCCTCAGAGTTGCTCATTAGGTACAAATACTTAACAAATACCTTCCTTCGTGGAAGCAAACTACCGAACTCATTCATTTTATTTTCACTCTTCTTCGGCGGGTGAAGATGAAGATACACCAGGTGCCTCTGGAAGGGGCTAAAATGCCACTGAGTCTCATCACATATTTCCTCAGCATCCTGCATTTCATTGCTGCAGTATATTTCTTTTTCCCATGAGACTGAGGAATAGGGACTTGTCTGGAAGTGGTGACATAGGCTGAATTTGCCCACCGAGCTCATAATGTTGGATAGGACCAGATTAATCTAACATTTTCTCTGTGGCATCATGGCTGGAAACTTAAACAAAATGGGATAGGTAGAAAGAGAGTCAGCTAAACATCCAGTCTCACTGGTTGCTCGAAAACTAGCTTTGGATCTTTGGATAGACCTTTTGAGCTAGAACAGATCTGAGGAGTAGGTATACCTCCTGTCATCCATCCTAACATGTAGGCTGAATCCCAAAGCACCCCCAGAAGAGTTTCCAAAGACATTATGTGGCTCTCCAAATAGCGTCAACCCCTGGTAGATCCCAGAAAGTTTCTTCGTCCTGCACTCCTAAATTTTGACATTTTTCAAAGACTGAGTAAAGACAGTACAGGCATCTGTAAATTATAGTTAGTGTTTTGAAAGCCAATGGAAAACACATATATGACTAAAATAAACATAAATATTCATACCATGTTTTCTTTCATGTTGTTTTGTGTAATTTTATGGCATTATATCAAATCAATAACATTTGTTATTATATGTCAATCAAAAGCTGATTGGCAGTTATCCCTAGCTTATCGTAATAAACAAGGAAAACAAAGCAATTATTACTTGATAAATGCCATTTGGTAAATCAAACTGTTAAATTGTGAAGTCCCCTGGGAGAAGAAAACCAATTTTCAAAAAGACCTTTTCATCACAACAAAGGGAGGAACCTTTGCCCTCACTGTACTTATGTCTTCAACTGTTGCTACTTCCTTGAATCAACATCGTTGAAAAAGATCGAGTTAGGCCAAGCAACTCTGAGTGAGGCACACACCAGGCTTGAAAAAATCCTCCCCGGTTCCCAAGTGTCTCCTCCCCACCAGCCCTTCCAAGGCCAATCCTACAGCAGAAATGACCTTGACATCAGGGAAACAGATTTCAGAGAATGACCAGAGTATTCTCTTCAGAGTCAAAATTATAGGAATCCTTTGCATCTCTCCTCTGAAACATACCTTCAGACAAGACCTCTGGCATAAAAGACAGAAATGTAAACGTTTTCTTTGAGAAGATGCTGCTCATCATCAAGAAATGAGTTGCAATCAGTCTCTGTCTACGGGTTTCCATCTCAATTTTTCAAAGGAGGTCTTGATTCAGATCCGGTGTTAGATGTGCCAAATACTGAAGCAGAACATGCACAGTGGCTGACTCATGATAATAATCAAACTTAATATTCCTTTCAATATTTGGTCTACTTTAGCTAAAGTTACACACCTCCTTCCACTTGTCTTAAATTTTTCTGAAAGTGAGAGTGAGCAGGGCCATCTTAGAGTACAAAGCCATCAAAGCTGGTTTCACTGCCCTCAACACTTTGCCCCTACCCCCAATCTTTCCCTTCTCAGATAACCCGTGTTCTCTAGCTCCTCTCCTATTCAAGCATGCTCCTGGAAAAATACCTTAAAACTCATTCATGTGAAGGCATAAATGATAGATATGACTTAATCAGTTTTTCATCCTAGGGTTCTCTTCTCTGGACTGGAGCCAGGACCAGACGCTTTTGATAAATGGAGCTGGGTGACCCTTCCCACTTTGCCAATGTTTATTTGCATGAGTAATATTCATGGGGTCTTTGTAGGGGGTTCCTGGGAGGAGTCAGATGAGGTCAATGCACCAAATGGCCTGGCTTCTATCATCACTTGCCTTCCTGCCACATACACATAAAATTAGCCTGATGGCCTGATTTTAAGCTCCTATAAAAGAGAGGTTAATATAAGAAACAGGGAGTGTATTAGAGAACTGCTATGCCAGTTCTGCCACAGACCACAGTCTGCGTAGTCACGACTGCCCTCAAGGGGAATAGGAATTGTACCGGTAGGGCAGCATTCATACAAAGGCCATCAGAACAAAGGTAATGTCAAGGTCCTTTGATGAGGAGACAAAAACATCTGAGGTGGCTCACTCTAAGACACACATGAGATATTACCTGACCTGAGGACTCCAGAAATAACTGAGGAGTTTGGGGATGAGAGTAAGGTGAGGATTAAAGCCTACTGAAGCCTGCCCAATGAAATTTCTCCCATAGCTGCGTAAATGAGGAGGGCTGTTTGGGAGCCACATTGGCCCATCTTTGCAGCTTAAGTTCACCCCTTGTGAGCCAATACCTTTTTGGGAAATCTCCCTTTACTAATTGTGCCTTCCAAATAAAATGTATTGCTACTAGCATCATTGTTAGCATCATTAGTTAGCATTTATAGTTTCATACTATTTCTCATATCTTCTGTCTATTTTTCAGCTACTAGATGGTATAGCAATAAGTACCTTAGAAATTGGCATATCACTTTCCTTCTGCAGCAATTTAGTTGCCTGGAATCAAAGCTTGAATTTAAATAAAATAACTATGACTGTACATCGGCCCTGCCCATTAATGTTAAATGAATGTGCTGCTATATCAGTAAATAAGCAAATTCATTATGGAGTGTTACTCAGGCTCTTACAAATGAGCCACTTGAGTCAGATCGTTCTTCAATTTCTGTGCCTGCCTTTACGTGTCATCTACCTAGGAAGGTGATGCATTGAAATCGTGTTAAGAATTTTAATCACGGATATCCTCTGCACATTGTGTAGACAGGGGAAAAAAGGGAACTCCTGCTTCCCAGACTCCTGTTCAACCCCTGCAGTTCTCCTCACCTTGGATGATATATTCAAGACTTTGGTTCATTTTTCCATATTATCACCATCTCTTTCACAGCTGGGGTGAAGGGAAAGAGAAAGAGTGTTAGATAGCTAAGGGGAAAGTCATGATTTAAGGGTCAGAAACCTTTTAAAGGTGGTGTGCTGAGGTTCGGGCTCTTTTCTCCTCCTCTGTCCAAGAGGGGCTATTTGCTGCCACTGACCTCTTTAGTTCGTCATGCCAAGCAAAACTTGGCCATGTGCTAGCGTGGCTTGGCTAAAATTGAGCTGCTAACTTAGACTTAATAACTATCATCATTCATTCAAAAATTATTGAACACTAACAGGAATTATTTCCTTTAATCCTTTCAGCAGCACTAAGAAAAGCAGGCACTATCATTAGCCCTCACTTTCCACAGGAGACAATGGGCTCTTGGGGAGCATAAAGAACCTCCTCTGTGGTCATCTGGCAATAAGGAGACTTTCAAATCTGAGTCTGTGTGCCTCCGAGCTCGAATGCTAAGCCCTGTGCTGCTCACCTGATCAGCAGCTCTAGCAAGGGAATGAAATCCGGAACCATCCTAATCCCTGCAGCGTCACACTGATCCATCATGCTGCAGAGTATGACTCTCTCCCCCAAAGCAGGGGCCCTTTTTGGATGTCTTCAGCTCACTTTTTTTTTATTATTAAAGTTTACTGGGGTGACAATTGTTAGTAAAGTTACATAGATTTCCAGTGAACAATTCTGTATTACATCATCTATAAATCCCATTGTGTGTTCACCACCCAGAGTCAGTTCTCCTTCCATCACCATATATTTGATCCTGTTTAACCTCATCTACCACCCCTCTGCCCCCTTACCCTCTGGTAACCACTAAACTATTGTCTGTGTCTATGAGTTTTGGTTTCTTTCTTTGTCTTGTTCCTTTGTTGTTTTCAGTTTTATATACCAGAGCTCACATTTTTAAAGTAGCAGTCCCAGGATTTGTACTTGGCCTATAGATTGGCTCACAAAACCTGAACCTTCATCTAGTGTTCCCGAGGCCTACCATTCCTCAGTCTCTCAAGAAAGGTTGATTTGAACCATTCTTTCTCTTACCTTCCTATGTACTCTTTGTGAAAACCTCTGTGTTGTCATGGCGTTACAAAGGTAGGGATTGACTGGTGGGAAAATGTCTTTCTAATGGGTTAACCCTGTAAGAACTATAAAAATTATGACAATGGTTGTCAAATATATGTACCATTCCATTTAGCCTCATAATACCCTATACGAGGTCATACCATCAGTGTCTATACCAATGACATTCGAAGTCTAGTCCACATACAGGTGGCAGTCCACAACGGGTTACTGGTCTACAATAAAATACTGCAGAAACTGAGAGTAAATGTTGAGAAACTTTAAAAACAATTTCACAGAATAATCTTATGTCTGTTGAATTTAAGAATAAAAAATGTATGTATTTCTAGGAAATCATTTTTACTGTATTATACAAAGGTATCAGTCTTTAGTCAGACTGAAAATTAAAGAAGAAAAATTCTGGTCCTTCAGCACAGACAGTCTGAGAAACACTGGAATTTACTTTACAGCTGAGGGAACCAAGGTTTAATCAGAGAGGTTAAGTAATTTTCCCAAAGACACATAGCCTCAGGAAAGTGGAGCCATAGTCACCTTCCCCTTAAACCCTAGGGATGGAACTGTACAACTCTACTCTGGATATCGCTCTTTAGGGCTGATGATAAATCTCTAGGTTTTAACTGGGCTAGTTTCAGTAGCACAGAGCCAGGAGGTGAAAAACTAGCAACCTGCTCATTATTTACACTCAGCATATACTCCGCTGTTCCCTCCCTCTGTCAATCAGGTCCCACGTGGTCAGGCCAGTTTGGAGCATCAGTCCCAAGCAATTTCCATCTACCTTGGGGGCTGTGGTCATTCATACTATGCAGCACTTCAGTTTTACTCCTTAGGTGAGATGATTTCTGGCAGTTGGATTCTAAAACCCAGATGTTATTTAAAGGATGTCAGAGGGAATCGCTGCAAGAGCCATATGAACATTTTACAGGGCATGAGGCGAAGGTCAGGGTGTGGTGACATCTCCCTGTCACCTGCTTCACTGAGGACAATTTATCAAGGGAAAACCACCTTTCCTAACTAGATGGGATACACTGCAGAGAGTCTGTGACCTTTTTAAGAGCATTCAGGTTCCCACCCCACACCTGCTTTGACATTGTACTTTGACAGGGGAAAATACCAACATTGCCAATGTTATCAAACATCAATAGAGCTACTTTTTAAGACTGTGGTACCTGTCCTCTTCATGTGAAAGTCGTTAGAGAAAATCAGCCAAGTCAACCAGGAGAAACTTCATCATCAACAGATATCAAACTTCCAGACAGACTTCTCTATGTTCAGAACCCCTAATCATAAACATCGGGCAAAGCAGAGAGAACTGAATTGTCAGGATGTAAACATGTGTGTCTCCTGCCTACTCAGGTTGACAGAATTAAAGGTCTATGCACCTGTTTGTTTGTTTGTTTGTTTGTTTTAATAGGGCCAGTAGGTGAAACCAAAGTAAGGGCTAGACCAATGTATCCAAAATAGTGTTTCTGGGAGCCCTGGGATTTCTGGGAAGGTGTTATGTGATAATGGGAGATGGAGGAGGGAAGGAAGAAGTTAGAAGGGTGAAAGGTGTGCCTCTCCCTTCTGTAACTAGAGTAGCCTTGCTTTTATCCGTTTCTCATTTTAGACCTCCTTGTAAGATTTAATTTGAGAAAAAAAATTGCACTTCTTTAATTTTTTAAAACTATTTATTTAACTACAAATTTTTTCCTAAACATTTTGGGTTGATTTAAATCAGTAAGTTTTAAGCCTATTTTAGAATTGAATGAGATTTTTTAAAAAATTTTTGTAACTCCAAACTTTTATTTCAGAAATATTTGGCTGTAGAAATGAGTCAGACATCTCATTTTAACTAAGACATTTCTGCCAAACAAAACGAAAATATAAATTCTCTCCAATTGAAAGAAGGATGCCGCTATACGGCCTGATTTCCTTTTGTTATAAGAATTTCTTATAGACTTCTTGGGGGAATGTAATGCTGAAAATGGGGAAGAGAGCAACGCCTATCTCTGTTAAAATTTGTATTTGCATTTTAAAAGATGCATTTAAATATTTCACAACTGAAACTATTCTCTAAGGTCTTGGTGTACAGATAAGGAAAAGTTTCTAACTGTGGAAATGATATTCCATTGAGCGCTCTATTAACCAAGGCTTTATGTTGATAACACTGGGACTCCTATGAAATCCATTCAGAGATACAAGTGGGACAAACTGACCTATGAGATTCTACCTCTGCTACCTAGAAACCAATAAATCCAGGTGTGATGGAGCCATGCCCAGAGACACCTGCCATCTTGAAAAATTCCCAAGTTGCAATTTGGAATTTTGTCAGTTTTAAAACGCAAGTGTTAGAATCACCTTAAACTTATTATCATCTTTGTAGACAATCTGGATCTCATTAAAAGGTTTTTATCCTAAGATTTCTTTCCATACTAACCATAATTATTGCTCTGAACTTTTTATGTACATTATCTCTAATATTCATGGTAATCTAGTAAGGGAAATATTATTATACCTACTTTATAAAGAAAGAAGTCAGGACTCTGAAAGTTAAATGACTTGCATGGAACCGTTATAGCCAAATAAATGGTAAAACATGGCTCCACGTCCTTCTACTACATCACACTGCATCCCATGAGATTAGAATCCATACATCTACTTTGAGGGTATGAAGGAGGGTATAAGTTGGCATCACTTTAACTGACTGCTTACTATGTGCCAGGCACTGGGTAAAGCACTTTACACACACTACCATCTTTATCCCTTATTATGCCACAAGGTAGATACTGTCATTACCTCCATTTTATAGATGAAGAAACTGAGGCCTAACATGGTTAAGTAACCGAGGTTACACATCTTGAAATACATGGTTTCCATCTGGCTGACTGACACACTCATTATTCCCAGCTAGATATTGTTCCTTGCAGAAAGCATTTCATGAAGTCAGAACTAAAGCCCAGATCTGTCTGATCTCAAAACACAAACAAGACCCACTTTATATTTCCAAATGAAGAATTATTCTCAAGTGATTACTTACAGATTTAGTCTTGTGATGGTTCTTCCATTGCTTACAGGTTTCCTAAAGCTCGTTTTATGAAAAATTGCATTTTAGAATCAGTTTGTGAACCACTGAGGAAAAATTGCCTCCTTTAACGTACTTTATAGCAAAACTACATTCCAGAAGACTTTTGGATTTTTCCAAAAATCAAAATTTCTCTCAAATGAAGATTTGACATTACTGAGAATTTCCCCCCCAAAAATGTGCCCCTGACTTCGAGGTAACTCCAAGAATGTTTTGAATAATTATAGCACTATTGGATTAAGTTTCTAGTTTTGCTGAGTGCTATTTTTAAAAAGCAACACTCAATTAGGGACATAATTTCTATATGTTCTTTTTTAAAAAATCAAAATCCCACATCTCATG
Organism: Rhinolophus hipposideros; assembly: GCF_964194185.1. Taxonomy (NCBI): domain Eukaryota; kingdom Metazoa; phylum Chordata; class Mammalia; order Chiroptera; family Rhinolophidae; genus Rhinolophus; species Rhinolophus hipposideros. The sequence goes on along the minus strand of NC_138051.1, from coordinate 22,672,184 downwards.
ATTATCTTCCATCATCAACCCCATTCCCACACTATGTCTATCCCCATGTATATTTCTATACCACCTCTCATAATGATTCATTAAAGGAAGTCAGACATTTCTGTATGAAAGGATCATCAACCTATGGAAAGGAATCAGGGGCAGTGATTTTTTGGAAGAATTCTTAATCACCCAGAATTCTCTCCACGCAACACAGAAAGTTTCCTTTTTTTCTCCCGTGGACGAAAAGTCTAACCTGGCAAAATGGTCCCACATTTCCCTGGTAAAGACAGATCACTTTTAAAATTAGCTTCTATTTCATGGAAACCTTCTCAAAGGGGCAAATAAAGCCTGTATACTTGTAGCCATTGAGCATTTTGATTAAAATCTGTATAACTTTGAAATTCCAAATCACTCATAAGATACCACTTTTGAGCTAAAATCCTTCTAAGTTGGGGAGAGATTGGCATTTAAACAGATGTCAGCAGTGCTTTGGGAAATGTAAATTGAAGTACAGATGGTGAATGCTAGGGAGTTAAGAGCATCTGTGTTCTATGAAAAAAAAAGAACTGTATTTGTGAAAAAAAATTTTTTTAAATAATTACTGAAACTTCCAACTCAATTTTGAAAGAAGGCAAAAAAAAATCCTCGTTGGATGGCACTGTTTGATAACTTTCTTATATCAAAGATGACTCTAATTTCTGGATCTTGGATATGAATTAGAGTCAAGATGGGGAATTACACCCTATGTCTTTAGTAAGCCAAAATTAGAACTTCTCCAAAAAAACAACTGCATAACCTTGGGAAAGATGGCTAATTCTTCTATTTTGGCCAATTTTGTAACTCAATATAAGTTCTAAGGAAAATATCAGTTATCTACCACACAACTGTAAAGAGCAGGGGGTCAGGAGTCGGAGAGCTTGAGTTCAAATTCTGGGACAGTTGCTTTGTACCTGTATGACCTTAAGACACATTATTTTCTAAGTCTCAGCTTTCTCATTTGTAAATGATGATAGCAATAATAATACCTGCCTTCATAGAATTGTTGTGAGGATTAGAGCCTATGATAAACATCAATAAATACTAGCAATTATTTTGATAGGTTTTCTTCTCTCAATCCTGGGAGATTTATTCAGGTGTGGGTATCACTGATGTACTATCTCCCCAGGTCCCACATCCCCAGCCATGTCTTGAACTAGCACAAATAACGACCTGAAAATCTGGATCTCATAAACTGGCATATCCTTAATTTATGCAGATCATCAATGGTCTAACAAAGGACCTTTCTTCACCTCTGTAACAGGCCTCTAGAACATTTACCATCAAAGAATCAGCCGCTTCAAATAGGAACGCTTGCATTTTTTAGGTTAGGCTCGGTACACAAACCTTTTCAGGTCACCAGGATAATTCACAAAGTTACATTCCAATCAATGTGATTAGCGTTCTAGGAACCTGTGTGTGCTAAAATAGTTTTCCACTAAAACCTAATCCACAACCAAGAAGAGACTGAACATCTCTCTATTTGGTGTATTTGTTTGTTTGTTTGTTTGCCTTTAAGGATTCTGATGCTCAGTTGCTCATATTAATCCAGTTTTTCAATGTTTTTTCTCCCCTAGGAAACATCAAGAAACCAAAAGGTTAATCCATTCAGTCGTATTAAAAAATCATGTAGGAACCATATAGGAATCCAGACTCACAGGCTTGAGTTTAATGTGCTGCACACCGTGCCTGATTAGAATGAGTTTATGAATTAGATCCCATACACAAATGGATGCATTTAACTTCGTTCACAGCACATCCGCAAACTCATTTACCAGATCCATAAGCACTTGTAAACATTGCTAATGGAGTTTGCTAAATGAATATTATAAACGTAATCCAAATGAGCTCTCCATGGAAATTGCAAATCATATGAAAAATATAGTGCATTTGGTTATAGCACATTTCAGGAACGGTATATTTTAGTTAATTGTGTTAGTATATTATACATGACTAAATGTCAGTACCAGCACCTAGAGAAAAAATTAGCTCTTTCTGCTTTCTTAATCCCACTCAACCTAGGATACTAGATATATAATTCGTCAATCCGAAGTTCTTTCCTACTAAAGCCGATTTTCTTGGTTCATACTGTATCCTTCAGAGGAAGCTAGGGCACTTGAGAAGCTGTGTAAGCCCCTTCGGCCCATTTGAATAGGATCCCTGAAACAATTTCCAAAATGATGCCTTGGTGGCCTGCAATAATTACTGCAAATTTCAAGATAGCCTTATTCATACTTGGACTTGACTTAAAAGTCTTTAATTAATAAAAGTACAAAGGAAGTTCTATACATATGGTGAGTCTTTTTTCTTTTTTCAAATATGTTCATATTTTCAACTACATATTCTACAATTTAGACTTCCTTTGTCTGAATGAAAATTCTGTACTCAAGTCACTTCTTACTCCAAGCACAAGCAAGCCCTAATCTGAGACTTCCAAAGGTTTTCTTATCTTGGTGATTATTTATTTCAGCAATTAGAAAACTAAACATGCTATTCAAAGTGGAAGTCTTATGCTTTCAAGAGTTTAAGTCTCTCAAAATGTGAACTTAATTTTTCGATTTACTGAGTGAGACTCAATATACAAATAGAAAACAGCCAGGCCATATATAAAAATGGAATTCTGTCCCACAACCTGAAGCAATTTGCCCAGGAAACCAACTCATTACCTATAATAGCTGGCCTCCTACAACTCAGACTTGTAAGAAGTCTGACTGCTGTCTCTAGTAACAATCCAGGAAGCCAAAAAATAACCCCTGTAACAGTGAGCCCCAAACATCCAGGTCTTGACTAATAATGACAGTTTCTCTAACTTTTGTCCCTGCTTCCGACTTAGGACCAACTAGAGAAAGACAAATATGTACCCCTAATCAATCAAACAGGATACCCCACTTTTACTTAGCCCACCTACAGCTTTTCCATGCTAACAGCCTCCAATCAGAGCACATCTGAAACCTTCCCTTTTTATCACTATAAAGCTTTCCCATCCCCCTTTGCCTTTAAGTCTCTCCCAAAACACAAATGACACAAGAGGCTGTGTGCCTTGATATAGCAAGCTCTAAATAGATAGGCTTTACTTGTTCGCATTTGGTGTTCATGATTTCTACAAGAGCACCCCAGTAATGTTTTAGAGGCAAAAAAAAAAAGTTGAAATATATTTTATGTAGTTTATGGAAAGGACTGTTGGGCTTTTTCTATCCTGATAGAGATTATCTTTTGAAATATCAAAGGGTCTATGTCATTCTGGGGAAAAACCATTCCCCAAATGCCCCTTATATAAATAAGCCAATTTCCTAAGAAAAGAAAGTATGAGCCAAGCTAGTGTAGACAATTGTGAAACTGATTTCTCAGTAGCTGACATTTCTTGAGTCAATACTAAGCCCAACTTGATTATTATACTCACTACCAAGTACTCCATTCAGCTCTTTTTGAGCCCATCTTGCAGGTTATTTCTCAGTTCCTCCTTCAAAGCAAATTCTAACCATCAAGGGCTGTGTATATACATACAAAGATAATAATGGAGATAGAAATCCTCACTCGCCCACCTCCATCCCTCAGCACAAGTCCCCAGGCGACCAGAGAAGAGCATCCTTGCTTGACCTTTCCTTGTTTTGAGTCTCATGTGTTGTTTTATCTTTATCCCATTTGTATTTTTTCTTAACTTGGATGGACTTCTCAGGTTAAATAGAGACTGGAAAACAACTAGATAAGAAAAACTTATTTTGGTGGCCAAGGATAAAATGTGCAGAGTACATAAGTATGATGGTTGGTAAACTAGTATGCTGACCAAAAACCAATGTCCAAGTTTTAGGAAAATATATCAAACTTTATTCAGTTATACTTAATAAAACTTGTTTATGTTTTTGCTTCTCTTGTTTAGTTTGTGTGTGTGTGTGTGTGTGTGTGTGTGTGTGTGTGTTTTAAGTGTTTTAAAAATCATGCAGTGACCTGGAATTATCATCATGAACACAGACAAGCATCAGATCTTGCCCAGATAAAAGGGGTTTTCCAAGGAGATCTTCTTTTTCTTTTGTTGTTCAAAAGATGCCACCAACTTATACTATTTTCAACAGACTCAAGACACTATTTGAGGATAAAAATGTCTTGATTACCCAAGTCTAGAAACTACTGTGCAAAATGTGTGCTTATTTTCTCTTTAATGGGCATACCTCAGCTGCCACGGAGAGTCATAAACAACTATCTTTTATATCACTATAGAATTTTTGCCATAAAAGATCTTTAAATGTGGCATTAAAATATTCTCTTCATAATGAAGCTTATCCTATAGTTCTAATCAGTTTAGCTGGCTTCAGCATACTTTTCTGTGTCTTCCATTCCATTTTTATAACGAGGCGACAAAACTCAACATAATATTCTAGACAGGGATATGCTGTCAATTTATATAATGGCACCTTAATATTTTCCACATTATTCTCACTCTTCTTCCAGTGACTTATTTTTAGCACTGTTGCACATTGAGTAAAGCTCATGATCTTTTTCTTGGAAGGTTATGGCTAATTCAATATCCATCACTGTGTATGATTAGCTTAAATTGTTCTCTCAGATGTGCATCACCTCACACTTGCCTGTTTCAAATTTCACCTTCATCATATTGTCCAATTACCTAGTTTTGTTAAGTCTTGCAGGAGTCCCTTGTGGTTCTTACTGGATAGAAAATTTAGGGTCACTGAATAATATCACTCCTTTATTCATCTCATCTCATAAATGGTTAATAAATATATTCAACAACAAAAATCTTTTCTGGTACAGATCTCCAGGCCATTTTGCTATTAACCTCATTCTGCATGTGCAACTGGACCCGACCCCCATATTCTCAGGGCTCTTCCCTGGTCTTTATAGTCCCTGGTCTGGCTTTTACCTCTAAGGCTACAATGACAAAGTTTTCTGATCAGGTGCATGGAAGATAATATTTCAAAATGCCTGTATGGGTCAAAAAAGCTCACATGTACTCCCAGCAGTGTTTGCGTGATCAAAACTTAAGTAGCAACTAGTGTACACAATACTGTATCCAGAGTTATGCTGATGAGCCATTTTGTATTCTACTCCCATTATTCTTTTCTTCTCTTCTGTTATATGAATAAAATGCTTTCTTTTAGTTATTTATAAGTCCTTTGGGCTCCTCTTGCTAAAGGTGTTATAGTATTTGCACTTACCATTTGCCCACCCCATCTCCTTATCCGTTTAGAATAGTAACTGGATTTGACTTGAAACTCACATGACTTTGAATTGCTTTATAACATACAGTGTGCACTATTTACCTTCTTCTATGGAAAATACACATCCTAAAGAAAAGAATGAAGTTTCAATTGTCATCTTGAGAAAAGGAAAGGTTTTATACTATTGAATGACTCAATATGAGGAATCCATCCAAAATGCATTCTTATGCACATTCGCCAAGCAAGGGAATATAATGTCTCTTAAATAATTGGTTATTCACTCCCACGGCATCGTTTGACATACATATAACATTATAAAAGGACAACCTAAACTAGAGTACCAGGGGCACCTCTGCATGCATATTTAGTTCTCTATAGATGTGAACTCATTTCAGATCCACTGGCATTATACCTTGTCATCCTGACTGCATAATTCTGCACTGTAGCCGTACCTAACTTAACTCCCTCCTGAGTCCTCCCAGGTAAATTCCAAAATGCCCCCTTGGAACTCTAAGGTAAGTGGTATCCCATTTAATAACACAACTTACAGCCTGAAATCACATAAACAAAGAGTAATAGATTCCACTGACTTTGAGATTCTAGCAGCAGTTAAAAGAACTGAGAAGAGGAAGCAGTTATCCAAACAGAGTGTCCATTTCTAAACATATATTATACTTTCAGCAGTCCTAAAACAGCCTAACAATAAGTTGCTTAGTGGCACAAACTGTCTCCTCACCAAGGAACATTCCCTTTGTCTCCCTAGTTTGTCATCTGATGAAATAAAATGCATGGAAGCAATGGAAGGCTGCTCTTTCAAATAAGATAAATAATGCAGGACAAGAGCAGATAAAATAATAACGCTTCATTGGGAAAAGTACAACCCATGGTTCTTAAATCCCCTTCCAAACCAAAAATTGAGAGTTTAGGTCCATATCTAGACAATATGTAGATTCAGGTTAATGTGTGCCTGCTATTTCAAATCTGTGATGTGTTGTGAAATCATCCTTCATATCTTAATAAATGCATTTCTGGATGGCTTTAGAGAAATGGTCATTTAGCACTAGCGTTGCTACTACCATGTTTCCCCGAAAATAAGGCCTTGCTGGACCATCAGCTCTAATGCATCTTTTGGAGCAAAAATTAATATAAGACCGGGTATTATATTATATTATATTATGACTCGGTCTCATATTATATTAAAATAAGACCGACTCATATTAATTTTTGCTCCAAAAAACTCATTAGAGCTGATGGTCCGGCAAGGTCTTATTTTCGGGGAAACATGGCACGAGCATAAATCAAGAACTTTTGGATTGTGCAAAGTGGAAAGAAAATCAAGTCACACCAAGACAGCAGAACCCAAAAAGAAGGTGAACTTCTCAGAGGTGCATGATAACTTGAGGGAAGGTGCTATGTCTTACACTTATTTCCTTCACCTCTCTATAGTTCCAGGCATTTGGTTTAACCAACAGCTGCTTCAGTGTCCTGGATTGGCCATTCATTTATTCATTGCACAAAGATTACTGACTGCCATTACATGGCATTGCTCATGCAGCGCGTGAGTATAAAAGGTTAAACAGGTGTCAGAACTGAATAAGTTCCACCCTTATGCCCCATATTGTCTGGATTTCCTCATCGCAATTTTCCTTTGATGTTTCTATGACTTCCAGATATCCTGAAGATCATTACCCTACAGAGAGAATAGTGATCACATACCTTATTTTCCCTTGCTGGGTTTTCCCTTTCCTCCTCCATCTCTTTTACAGAGTATATAGTCATGCTAACCAAAGCACCCAGAATGTAAAATGCAACAGCATGAAGAACATGTTTTGGCTTTGGCTAAACCCCCAAAATTTGAACAGTCATTGAAGATATTCACACAAAAGCCTGGCTGATATCACCCATTCTTGGCATCAGGATTCCCAAAATTATCAGTTCTAGTGCATTTGTAGTTTCAAATATATTTAGTGAAATAAAAAGTGTTTTGCAATCAGTCCATTATTTGTTAATTATAAGGTCCTGTTGAGTTTCAGGCATTATCTCAAAGATATGTGGGGGAAAGGGGAAGAAGCAAAGTTCTAAGATAACACCTTCCAAGTTGCTGGAGGGCTAGAAATTAGGAGATAAATTCATTTTCCCTTTGTGATGACATATTTGAGCAGAAATGCTTCATTTTATTTTTGCTTTTAACTTGAATTCACATCATAAAAAACAGCTTGGATTAGTGATCCTACTCAGCTCTTTCTTTTTTATGAGACCTATTAAGGCCCTTTAATATTTTTTTCTGATTGTTCAATAAATTTCTAGTACTTAGGATAGAATTCATGCCATTTAGTTCTATCTATAATAGATGATTCTATTGCATTTTTGTCATATTAACATATGAAACTATAGTACTCCAGGTTCTCCGTGCTGCGTGATACAGAAATATATCATCCTTTTTCTAAAGCTCTGCATAACTGATGCAAAATTCTTTCCCCAATCAAACCAAGAAGTAAATGACTAACTAGAGTCATTTTTATGAAAAATATTTCCAATAATTTCCAATCATTGAGATGTATCACTACCCCTAATGTCCTAACTAAAATTACTGTACATCCTGAAGTCACTCTTTCCTCCCTGATGAGGAGTCTCTTAAAGTCTAAGAAAGACTCATGACATGTGTTTCTCCCAGTTATCTCTTTCTTGATCTTGGGCCATTCTTTTCATCTCCTCTCTTGAAAATTAACTTTGTTTTTCTGTTGTTTTTTTAAAAACACTTTCCAACTCAAGCAACTTGCAGATTAGCCAAAATAGAAAAAGAGAAAATAAAGGGTACCTGCCAAAAGATGAGAAAAGAGGAAAAGAAGCAAGAATGAAAGGAACGTTTTGAAAGCTTTGAAGAGGAGTTAAGAATAACTGACTTTTGCACTTGGATTTGTTGGAGTGTCTTGACCAGAATGGCTAGGGTCCCAGGAGGTAGCCACTGGGTCTCTGGCTCTCCGCCTATTATTGATGGCATTTACGCAGAGGGCTGAAGCAATATTGCTGAACACTTAGCCATGATCCCTCTCTCTTTCTCTTTGCTCCACTGTTTCAATTTGGCCTCAGAAAAAGTCGAGGGAAGGAGGGATTGGGAAGTACAGAATGGAGGGAAAAACAAATTAAATGGACCTTTGCAATTTAAAAGTATCATAAAGGGTTCTGGTTATATCTTGAAATCCATGATTTCTTTCTTTAGAAATTTATTTTCAAATAAGGATGTAAACAATAGAGGAACACTCTACCTGTTTCCTAGAACTTAGCACAAATCCTGGCCCAATCCAATCTCGGAAAATAATAATATAAGGAAGCCTATAAAGTTTCGACTACGATGTGAAATTGTAATAATATACACTATGTCAACAGGGTCTCCATGCTATGTGATGCAGAAATCTATCATCTGTTTTCTAAAGTTCTGTAAAACAGACACAAAATTCTTTGCCCAAACAACTAAAAAGTAAATAATGACTAAATATAGTCTTTTTTTTTAATTTATTGGGGTGACAATTGTTAATGAAATTACATAATTTCAGGTGTACAATTCTGTATTACATCATCTATAAATCCCATTGTGTGTTCACCACCCAGAGTCAGTTCTCAGACTCCCTCCCCCCACCCCCCTTACCCTCTGGTAACCACTAAACTATTGCCTGTGTCTATGAGTTTTTGTTTCTCATTTGTTGGTCTTGTTCTTTTGTTGTTTTGGTTTATGTACCACATATCAGTGAAATCATAGGGTTCTCTACTTTTCCTGTCTGACTTATTTCGCTTAGCATTATACTCTCCAGATCCATCCATGTTATCACAAATGTTCCTATATCATCTAACTATAGTCTTTTGCTCCCAAGTTTCTGACAGCCTTTGCTATGTTGGAGTCCTGCCCCACCCCCACCTCAGGTTTTGGAATCAAGACTGACTCTCTGCAGGAAGCTGCTGTTACCTAGAAACCACGTCAAGGTGTTGAGTGTCATAAAACAGGCTAGTTCATATTCTTGCATCTGCTTCTCAGACACCCTGGATTTGTATCATCCATGGAAGTTATCTCATGACAGCAAACTGAAGGGAAATACAGTAAAGATTTTTTTTATCGGGCAGCATTGAATGAGATAAACACTGAACATTGAGCAGTTAAGCAGCAAAAATCAGTGGTATGTACAATATAGACAAAAATAACTACAAAAAAGTGTGTTTGTTAAGTAATCCTACCCTAAATAACCCTACTCTAAAGTTGTAAGAAAAGAATAAACTGTTTGCAAAGATTTCCTTTATTCCAAACACTATCAGGAATGGATAGACTGTACTCTTTCTTAAAGTTGGGTCACTTACTAAAGAAACCAAAAGTCGCAATGTAGGTTTGATGATAAGCACATGAAATAAGGGATCTGCTGATACCTAGTAAAGACTTGGTGAGCTGAGCCATTAGTTACCTTATTTCAAAAGTCCCCAAATATCTGGTCTACTCCCCCCACACACACACACAAATCAGAAGAATTGTATAAAATATACACAGAATGTGAATAAGTCTGTCTAGGGGAAAACAGTAGTGACGTTAATTAAGCCCAACAGCTCAAACATTCATCCTCAACTGGAATCTTCTGAGCTCATTTCTTAATGAATGCAAGAGTCTCTCATTAAAGCTTCAAGATACCATCAAACATTCATTGCCTTTCAAATTTTTAGGAACTAATTTCTAACATGTTCTTCTCCTGAAATATTGTGTTTTTGAATTAAAACAAACAGGACTCAGTACAATGTAAGCTGGCTCAGTAGAGGTTATTTCAAGTCTCTGGAATTCTTGATCATTTGTTTTAGCTAAAAAGGCAGCGACCCCGTGCCCTAATTTTGGTCATCATTTCACAAAAAGCCAATTTAGTACTTGATTTAAAAAAAAATCAAGTACAGAGTCTGAATAGTAAATATTTCTATTTAAAGTGTAAACACAAACATGTTTTCTTAACAGTTTATCCACTAGCAAATATTTTTAGAGGCGGGTGATGTTGTTCTTGCTCTAAGTGCTCATAGAGCAAAACTGTGTGTGATTTCTTTCAAAACTCAAGAAACAGCATTAATTGAAAAACCAGGTGCCAAGAACCTGACTAAATTAAACTGTGCTGCCAGTGTAATTTGTTTCCTAAATTTATCTTCCATGAGCTATTCTGGCCTATGTTGAGTCCCTCGGGGCTCCCCTCTTGTGTGTGGCTTTCACTGTATGTTAATACCATCGATATGCCCAGATCATCACCCAAATAAGCCCAGAGAAATTTTAATTAATAAAAAAAGAGCATTCAAAAGTTGAAAATCAGGACTTTAAAATGCACAGAGTAGTAATACCAAAAGAAGTATAATTTCCTTTTATGGCTGGATTCTAGGTGAAGTAGATATTTGGGGTTGTTGGTACTTTGTGACTTGGAAGGTGAAAATGTCAAAAATCAAAACATTTAAAATGACGAGTTGGGAGAAAACTAGCCAGAGGAATAAAGAAGTATAAAAGCAGGCGTCTACCATTTTATTAAAACAACTATAAAGGAATCTAAAATCTGAATGGGAGCATCTTTAATGAAACAAAGAAAGGTACCTCATTAGCTATAAACCTAAAAACAAGCTTCTCAGGCCCTAAATATAATTTCCTTATGATGGTAAGGTTACACGTTGGGAAGCATAGAAAATAGCCTCACACACATATCTGGGTGGACAAAATAGAAGGGAGACACGAGGCAGCAGAGCAAATCCTGATGGCTACCTTAACAACTGTCAACGATGCTGCATGTTCAGTACAGTGACTTCCCCCAAGGAGGAATAATAAAATAAGATCTAGCCAGACAATCAGCTCTAATGCATCTTTTGGAGCAAAAATTAATACAAGACCCGGTATTATATTATATTATATTATATTATATTATATTATATTATATTATATTATATTATATCATATTATGCCGGGTCTTATATAGTGAAATAAGACCAGGTCTTATATTATGGTGAAATAAGACCGGGTCTTATATTAATTTTTGCTCCAAAAGATGCATTAGAGCTGATTGTCTGGCTAGGTCTTATTTTCAGGGAAACAGGGTAATACCAAACAGATACCAAATCAATGAAATGAATTAAAATAAAAATCCATTCTAATCCTCCCTAGTCAGGTAATGAGATGGCTTTAAAGAAAGGCAGGACCACTTCAAGACCACTCTTTCCATCTGGAGTCCTGCTATCACTGGCTCATGGTACCAAGGGGGAAAACAGCACTGTTTGGGGGGAAGAACATAAACGGTTCTACCATCTACATGTGATATTTTGCTGATGGGTGTCTGAAAGTTGAGTCAGATGAACTTGATATAGTCTTTACTGATCCCTTTTAATTTAATCAATTTTCTTTGTGAAGATGTTGCGTGATATACTTTGCAAATTTATCCTTTCTTCCCTAAAAAGTTAGAGTTGGTATTCAGACAGTTCACACCAGTATAGCCATGCCAGTTGTTCACTGCTGGCATCCATTCTGATTTGTCAGAATTAGTGTCTGAGCTGAGTATCTGGTAAATATTTTGAGTATCATCCCTCTCTGCCTAAAGTCAGTATCTATGTTCACTTTTTCTATTACTTGTGTTCACCGTTGGACCAGATGGATTAGATATGAAAGCCAGACTTACCTTTGGCAGCCTCGATTTTAATACCAGCTCCACCCTTAATTAGTTATGTGACTAATTTCTGGAGATCACTTTCCTCATCTGTAAAACGAAGACGATAATATACATCCTTATCATATATATATACGTATGTATACATACATGTATACATATGTACATATATACATGTATACATATGTATATATATATATATATCATAGGCTATTGAGAAGACTAATTAATTAATTAATTCTTGGAGAGTGTTTTGATCAGTGCTGGCTCATGGTAATATACTCAATTATTGGCAACTATTATTGTTAGGCATTTAAAGGCCAAAACTCCAGCTGCCTACACTCTTCCCACACTCTTTTCAACATTCCCCTACTGACAAAATAAAGGAAGAGGATATAAGACTAACTTCATGATAAGAATCACAGATTGTCTGACACAGAAAAAGGCATAGCAAAATGTAATTTTAAGACAAACTGTTGAGATTCAGGAGACACACTCCCTGCCTGGACGTAAGATATCAGGTAAGTTCAAACATATATAATGCGTTTTGAAATTATTTCATTCTAAGAGCACTGGTTTATCTTCTGTGAGAAAATCTAGTCTTTTAATTTATTTATTAATTTGCATATACATAAGTTTTTATAGAAATTTGTAAGCTAGTTCTTTCCTTACAGTGATATATGCGCATTAACTAAATGATAGCTAATGTTTATTGAACGCTTATGAAGTATCTGGCACTATTCTAAGTGATTTATGTATGCCAGCTCACTTAATTCTCCCAACCAACTTAGGAGATATAGTTATTATGATGAGTTATTATTATGACTCATATAGGTATTCTTATGAGGGCATACTATCATTATGCCCTCTTATAGAAGACTAAGCTAAGCCATAGGGAGATTTTAAAATTTCCCAGAGATTATACACCTAGCAATAATAGAATTGAGATTCGACCTAAACCATCTGGCCCTAGAGCGTTAATGACTTTACTATACGCGTCTCTTTGGGATACAACATATCTACAACTTCCCCAAATCTCTTCCAGGCCTAATTATTATTGCTTTGACACTCAGCTTTGAATCAACAGTTGGACCCAAAGATACCCCTACCACTTAATGTTTCCTGTATAAGTTGTTCCAAACAAGTATTTTGAATTGAACTGAGTACAAAAGTTCTTGAATTTGCAAATGAGAAAGTTAGCCAGATAAACGTAAGAGATAACACACTTAAAAAGGAATTGACTGCTTAAGCAAGGTCTGCTTTCATGGTTTACTAATTGTGCCCAGGAAAGGCATTACAAATTATACTTGGCTCTCCCTATTTTGTGTAGCCTTTATTATGATACATTATGGTTTTATTCTTTTAATAATATTGATTTAAATTAGAAAAAAATCATCTATGATCATCATAGAAAAACAGGAAATACAAAATAGAACAAAGGAGAAACTAAAAGTTACCCATTATCCTACCTCCCTGAAATAATCATTTTTTATCATTTAGTTAAGTTCTTTTTTTTTTTTTTTAAATATATATTTTGTTGGGGAAGGGGAACAGGACTTTATTGGGGAACAGTGTGTATGTACTTCCAGGCCTTTTTTCCAAGTCAAGTTGCTGTCCTTTCAATCTTAGTTGTGGAGGGCGCAGCTCAGCTCCAGGTCCAGTTGCTGTTGCTAGATGCAGGGGGCGCGGCCCACCATCCCTTGCGGGACTCAAGGAATTGAACTGACAACCTTGTGGTTGAGAGCCCACTGGCCCATGTGGGAATCTAACCGGCAGCCTTTGGAGTTAGGAGCACGGAGCTCCAACCGCCTGAGCCACCGGGCTGGCCCCTTAGTTAAGTTCTTTGAACTTATAATTTTCTAGGGAACGAAAATATTGTTTCATTGAGTATCGCTATTGATCATATGTAATAATGTATTTCAAATTGATAATTTTATTAACATACGTATTTTTATGTTATGTTATAGTTGAGAAGAACTGAATTCACAATAATAAATTAACCACATGAGGTTTAAGAAACAATGTATCAGAAAAAAGAAACAATGTATCCATAAATATACACATAGAACAAAACATAAATAATATATAGGCATAACTAAAAATATAGACTTTGTAATCATGGGTTCAAAAAGCTGGCTATACTCTTTGCAAACTGTGAAATGTTGTCAAGTAAGCTCTCTATGCCTCAGATTTCTTGTCTGTAAGTTGGAAATAATCACCTGTATGTTGTATGAAAAAGCCTCCTGAGCCATACTTTAATAAAGTTTATATCCCCCTTCCCTCCTCTCTGTGCTATTGGACAAGGAGGACACTCACGTCAATAGTAGGTGATGTTTATTTACTTATTTCCTTACTTATTTAGCTAGTAATAGTGAGTCTAGTGAATACTGAACTCAACTCAAGCATGGGTGGTGTCTATCAAAGACTTATTTATGCTTCATTCTACAGTCTTTTATAATATCCAAATTTCATGACATCAGAATATGGATTTAAACCTGAACAACTCACAAGTTACATACTTGTAAGTAATTGTAATTGGCTTCAATTACAATTATTGATCTAAATCTTCTATGTAAAATCTAGCAGCAGTCAGTTCTTAGCTAACCATGTCAACTGGTTACCACAGAGAAATTAGGAAAAACAGTTTTTTCCCTTCAAAATCTCAGGTGAGCTTCAATCCAATTTCAGATAGGATTAATTTGGTTCACAGGCTATATGTTGGACAGCCATGTTTTAAAAATCCATTGCTAAAAATTACTAGTTAACATCTATAAAGGTCCTGTTTTAAACACATTCTTAGTTCTGTGCAATACTAAGACCTCCCTCTCTGTTTGGTTGGTGTTTAGTAATTTTTTTGTATCAAATCTAACATCCTGATTGCAAAATTCTCAGGCTCTCTGCCTGAAATCATTCAAATTTGGCATTAGGGCTTTCCACAACTGCCATATTCCTATTGTTCTGACAATTTCTGATCCTGTTTACTATCGTTCGGCCATATTCCTATTGTTCTGACAATTTCTGGTCCTGTTTACTATTACACAAATTCCTATAACAGGAAATTCTGGAGGCATGATGCTCTATGAATGTAAACTTACCCAATTAATTTTATATACAAAAATTATTCCTTTTGCCAGTGAATGGGAGCTGTAGGTGATACTATGAGAAAAATGTATTATTTTGTCTGTCTTTAAATAGAGAAAGGTGTACCAAGCTGTTTCCTGGAAGATTCTACTCTGTTCCTCAGAAAGTTTCCTCTAAAATTATTTCTTTTTTTGCTCTTATTAAATTATCTCCCCTGTCCCTAGTTTAGCAGCTAGGGTTAAATCTTGTCCTTGTGCTGCCTATGAGTTTGCTGTTTAATACACACACACACACACACACACACACACACACACTTACATATATAAAGTATACATGTATATTGTATATTTTATATACGCATATATGTATATGTCATTAAATTTTACCATTAAGAAATAGTTACACTTGCAGGAATTCAACTTAAACGACGGGAAAATTGGTTTTCTAATTAGGTCACTGCATGTTGTTTTTCTCAGCAGCTCTGTTCTCACATGAATCCCTTCCTCTCCTGAATCCCACGCACCATCAAGAGTTTATTCCCTTCCTTCCAACTGTGCCATCCTTTATCAACTGGAGCAGTCAAATCAAGGCTTGGAGTGCTCTTAAAAGCACCATATGCCCAACAGAAGAGCACTTGAATTACTCTGTATACCAGAATCTGCTGTACGTCACAACAGACACCAAAAAGTAGGACATGATGTGATCTTATAATCCATCAGAACCTGTCACCTGAGAGCACTGCCTGGTCCATTTACTGCATCTCCCAGAATCTCATTTCTACCAACTAAATTAATCAGGCACTTACAGTGTACTTTGATGCAAATGACTTCTAACCTAAAGCTAGCCATTCTGCTTCTTTTTTTGTAGGCATCATGTATTTTTTTTAAGAGAGAGTAGTACCTAGAGAGCCATCTGGCTTCTACATAATTAAAAAAAAAAAATGAAAGCAAAGAAATTTTTCTAAGTAACTTATTTGAGTGACTTTGTGGAGTTCCCCCACAAAGAAAGAGGTAGTGACAAAGTAGATATAATTAGTTTAAGAACATAAGCAAACAACATGTAAATTTTTTTCATACATAAATGTTCTTGATAATTTTTTTTTCAGTTCTGTGACTTATCTTTTATATTTAAGGTCTAGTGCTGCTTTGTGAAAAATGTTCAGATTGCCTCTATTGTGTTTTCTAACTTCCCCAGGCTTAAAAACTGAATCTTTATTCATGAGGGCCTGATAATCTTTTAAAAAATGGCTGCATTTAATTCTCACAACAAATAGTTTAAGGTCAGAAAAACTGGGTAGCCTACCTTCACCCTATCGGCTTTGAGAAGGATGTCATTTTGAAAGACTGTGGAAAGATAAGCCACATATCAACATACTTGCCCACAGGCAAAGTATGTGATGGGTAAGATTAGATGGTAGAACCTATTAAAATGCAGTTGGGTCTTTCGAAGTGTGGCAGGTGAGAAGCTTTATGTGGCGACACCAAAGGGAGAAGCCGAGGTTAAGGATGGAGCAGCCTTGTGAGGAATGATTGCACGTGGACACATGCATGAGGATAAGCTTACGACGAGAGCAATGACAGAAAATTATAACTTCCTGGCCATGTTCTCTATACACATACATTTTTCCTAGAAAAAAGAATATTTCCATAGGAATGAATAGTTGATCTAAAGTGACTATTAAACTGTAGTATCTAAATAGATATTATACTTTACGATAGATTAAAACTCACACATCAAAAATAGAAATCATAGAACTATTCCTCTGTTAGTCATATAAAATTGCAAAGGTATAACTAAATTTTTAACATTTAGGGTATCAAGCTGCATCCTATGTGTATTTGTTTTCAGGCATCTCATATTTCTGAGATACATTAAAAATTTCATTACAAATTATTAGTCCTAACATTTTTCTAAGAAGAAGAATATTAATCTTTCTTCGTGTAAGTAAAATTTAAACTTTTTTATTGATTGTTCAAAGTCCTAGGTTTGTGTTCCACTTTGCTCTATGACTGAAACATGTCATTTAATGACACTGATCCTGCCACATGTATTTAAAGGGATGCCTTGAGAATCAAGTACTGTATGGGGAACCATACAAATAAAAGGTATTAGCACAGAGAGCTTTATTTAAGAAAAGTTAGACAACTTACCCACACAGCCACAAGGGATGGATTAAAGAGTCAAAATACTTTCAGTGCACTCTTTAGTTTCCCATTGAATCAATTTTTTTTTTCCTCATGAGGGTATGGATATGGCTGTCAATCTCAGGTTAAGAGCACATTTTATGCCTAAACATATAATATTTGCGTAACATATTCATATGTGTTTTATTTTCACTCTATAGGAAATGGCGTTAATTAAATATTAGCATAGTAAGCTGCCACATAAAATATACAGAGCTGGTATACTTATTCAGGTATGAAGTAAAGATAGGGAGTGCCCTCCCTTCTTGTGAGAGGGAAAGGCGAGATCAGCAAATGCTGAACTAAGTAATTCAGCCACATCAAGTTGCTCAAGAACTAAAATTAAGTTCCTAAGCAAAATGACTTGCTAACGAGAAAGGAGAAATTAAATATAAGCTAGTTACCATTACTGTATCCTCTAAGTGAAAGTTAGGGATCAAATCCCCTGGAGTCTTGGCATATCGTCTAAGAAAAGCCAGTCCCTTAAATCTTCCTGTTTTTCTGTATTCAAATTCTGCCTCTCCCTACAGTGAGGCTACGATAAGAAAAGAGAGCAAGATTTTGCCAAAGAGATACCTTCTGTAAAGGCTCTGACCTCATATGTCTTTTTGGGCTGCAGAATACGTCTCTCAGGCTTCCTTGAAGACAGGATTCTACAGGCAAATGCTAATTAAATCACTCATATGTATGAGATCTGATAGGTGGTAAACAAGAGAATAGTGGCATGAAGTTTTTCTGCTTCATGTCCAGTATCCAGTTCCCAGATTCCTGGGAGGTGTCAAGAAGCAGCTGCATCAATGGCAGGAGTGGCCATATTCTGTGTTCCCCATCCAATCAACAGCTTCCTAGGCATTGAGATGCAAGGGAGGTAGCCTTGGCTTCCAGATTCCAGTTTGCTGATCCTTGGGTTGCAGCTACAGCCATGTGTTCCAGAACTAAAGAATTTCATTTGCATCTCCCTGATTCCTTCCATTCCTAATTGCAGCAGCATAACTGGGGGCTCAGTTCTGTAGTTTTTCTAGAAGTCATTCCTAGAGGTCAGGCCTCGAGTGTTATCCTCCAGTCTTCCCGCAATTTTGTAAGCACCTAATTCCCTGTATTACATCCCTTTCTGCTGAAAATATCTAAAGAAAGTTCTGTTTTATGAACTAAAGGCTGATGATGAAGGTTTTGCTTCAAATGCCCACTTCAATTAACTGGTAATGGCTGCCTAGGGCAATGTGTTTAGAAGAACTTTGAGCCTAAGATCCAAACTCCATGGGAAAGATTTTTTATACCTGGCATGGGGAGCATTACACATTTGCCACCTCAAAAGATATCACCCTAACTTAACAAATTGCTCTGGGTGGAGGGGGCAGGATGTGTATGTATGAATAAATATAAAATTTGAAAAGATAGGTATAATTTCAAATTTTCATTTTTATTTAAACAGAGATATAATGAAAATGAACTAGACAGACCAAATTAAACAAAGATTGCACTGAGGAAAATGTTAGATTTATTCACAGTAATGCTAACTGAACCGTATACCAGGATTCTAGATGTAAGTTATAATTTATTACATTCGAAATAACAAAAGTTACTTCCATACAATCTCACTAGTTTAAATCCAATCTTCAAGGATACAAAAGTCTGGCCATTTTTTCTCTGAACTTGCTGAATTGCTCACTGCTGGAAATGATTTTAAAGGATTAATTTTAAAGAAACTTCAAATCAAAAATCAAACTATTAGAAAAGAATATAAACCCAACAACAACGAGAAAAAAAAAACACCTCTGTTCCTGTTACTTGGTAACTATTTACCTTGGTAAGGTAGGTTGGTGAGGGCTTTTCCCCATTCTGAAAGGCAATCATTTTTTTCCTGCGAGTGTTAATAATACTTCAGTGATTTAAGCTTCCTAATTTGATGCTTTTTGGTTAAGAAGGAAACCTTAAGTGAGGAAAGGAAATGCTGAGAGGAAATTACTTGAACTGAACTTAATAGTTTTGTGATATGAAGCTGTGATCACATTTTTTTCACAGTATGAGTCAGTCATATAAATGTTTGGTTTACTTATTTTCTTAATTTGATATGAGACTACACTGGGCAAAACTTGTCAGCAAAATGTTATTTTTCATGAGTTAAACTATATTGATTTTATTAATATGGCATCTCATATTTGTAAGTGAAACCATTTTAAGTGGACTTTTGGTCAGCATAAAGCTCATTTTTTAAAGTATGTTTTTAAATGAATTATTGGCCAGTGCTATGATTTCAATAACCCTGCCTCCTACACGGAGAGTTGAAGATCATGGTTATAGTTACTATTAATGTCAACACAATGTAAGTAGGGTTCATTATGAACCTCTCTGGAGATTTCTAAAGTGATTACATTCTCTTTGTAATCCACAAAATGGAACTCTTCAAAAGATAATAATTCAATGAGATGAGATGGGAACCATGTGATTCACTTGTAAATCATGTTCTTATTTTTTGAGGTATGTCACTGCTGTTCTGTCCTATTAGCACCAGAGAATAAAATTCAAGAAGGCTGTTTTTTATCATTTCTTTTTCCTTATAAAAATGGGAAAGGGGCTGACCATCAGCTATTAGTGCAGCCTCCTGCCTAATCTCTGGCAAAGGCCCCCATCAAACCCAACTTCCCAAACCACCTTTCTTTAAGCAATCAGGTATTTCCTAATGGTTTCGTGTTAGGAGCAAGTACCTGATACTATTTTTTTTCTTTTGAATTTTATACTAATCCTTTTTCTTATATTATCCACATATTATTCTCCTGAAGCCTACAGAATAGGTTGTGACTGACTTGTTACCTACAAGGCTCCTAATTCAGGTGCCATAGTGATAGAGCTTTCCATTATCCAAAACAAATAAACTAATTTAGCTCATGATAACAAATGCCAAACAATACTGCCCTGATCAGTTTCTTATCAATTCAAAAAACTAAGAAATCTAGAGGTTCTATGTATAACTTCCAGTTATGGCATCCTATTTTTAAATGTAAAACTCTTATGTTTGAGAGTTAGTACATTGAGGGCACATTGAGTCCCTACAGCTTAGAAAAAAAATGGCTTGGTAAATCTCTTTGTAAGCAGATATAAGACAATATAGTGCATGGGATCCCTAAGGTCCCTGAGAAAGAAGACTGTGCTTCATCTAAGTCACAGAATTCATTCCTTGTCCCTAAACTAACTTCACCTTCAGATGAATGAATTTGTTTTTTTCAAATGTAAATCTTCTTTCAAGGGAGCATTTCCCTTGTAGTAATTCGATTCCTTGATTCTTTGCCATGCCTCCTGAGAAGAATTCTCCTTCAAGTTTCTGTGCCAGCTCCCACCCACCAGACCCTAACCTCAAATCCATCCAACTGCATGCTATTTTATGGCTTGAAACAGCTTGGCGAAGTAGGAAATGCCTGAGCTTTGGAGACAATGGACCTGGATTGGAGTCTCAACTATGTCATATACTGTATGTTCTGGAGCAAGTTACTTAACTTCTCTGAGACTCAGTTTCCTCTTCTCACCTACTTTATGGATATAGAGGTTGTGACAGGCAGAATAAAGGCCCCCAAAGATGTCTACACGCTAAGCCCTGGAATCTGTGACTATGACACTTTACATGGCAAAAGAGACTTTGCAGGGTATGGACTCTGAGACAGGGAGATTATGCTGGGCCCAACCTAATCCAATGAGTCCTTAAAAATGGAGATCCTTTCCAAGCTGTGGTCATGAAGAAAGGTGACAATGCAACAGAGAGATGGCAGGATAAGAAGGACTTGACCCACCACTGCTGGTTTTAAAGATGGCGGAAGGTGGCCATCAAACAAGGAATAAGGATGACTTCTGAGAGTTGGGAAAGGCAAGGAAAGAAATTCTTCTTTCTAGCCTCCAGAAAGGAACACAGCTCTGGTGACACTTTGATTTTGGCCCAGTGAGATCTGCATCAGACTTCTGACTTATAGAATTATAAGATTAAAAAGTTATATTGTTGTAAGCTACTAGTTTGTGGTAATTTGTTCCAGCGACAATGAAACACCAATATAGAGGGATTATAAGAAAGTGTAAGGTAGACGGTCTACCATAGTGCCTGGCACAGATTAAACCCCAAACAAGCATTAGTTTCCTCCCATAATTTATCTAGAAAGTTATAATTCATTGTCACACACACAAAAACAAGCAAAACAAACAACAACAACAAAAAATTGTGTGCCAAACACCATTCTAGGAACTCATGGACTTTATAGCCTAATCAAAGGAGCAAAACCAGTTTTACATACTGGGATAATTTTTCACTTTCTACACACGCCAGACTAAGTAGGCATTGTTTTTCTCAACAATTATGCCACAGGTTCCCACACATTCACATCTCCTCCTCTTAACCTGCTTGCATAGAGTGAGTTTGTTTCTGTAGCATTCTAAATGGAGAATATCACTTGTTTTGTTTTGCATTCATGAAGCAGATGAAAACTGAATGTTATAGATAAGTTTGGTGTGAGTGTGCCTGTCTCTGATCATACAACTATACAAAATCCTAAGGTCCAGAGCCGATCATACCACTATGACCACAAAGCAGACAGGTTCAAATTAATCACTTTGAAGGGTTAGATGGGAAACAAGGAGAGGAAAAGGGAAAGAATAGCATTGCTACTATGCCCCTTAAAGTTTTCAGATACAGGAACACTAAATTAAACATATATTTTGGTGTAAGTTCAGACTCACACCATTGAGTGCAGGTGAACCATGCCTAAATTCAAGTTGTTCTTCCCAAAGAGGAAGCAGCACTGAAGAGTCTGCTCCGACAAACAGAGCCACCTTTCCTAGAGCATTTGTAAGTTTATACAATGAACTCAAGGTGCTCAAACCCACACTGGAAGCAACACAGTTCTCTGACCAGTGCTTGGGACAATATGCTTTTGGATGCAAGGGACAAGGAACTCCTTCATCATTTTGCCCATCCTGGATGCTGCAGGGTCTTCTGCTCCAGACTCACGCCTCCTGATAGGACTAAGATGATTCTGCTTCTAAAAGTCAAAATTAAAATCCCCTTTCCAGAGGTAAGAAGCCTACCCCAGACATGAGCAGCTAGTACCCCCCGAGGAGCACTCAGAGAAACATATTCTCACCTTGTGATGACCTTTATAGTTTTACCCTGCTTCCAAGTGTCCCTTTCTGCTGTATTTGAAGCCCAGAGAATACGGGGAGGGCCTGCTAGAGAGGTGCAGACTTTTATTAGAGCATGGTCCCTGGTTAGATAGGTTAGGGTTTTCAGCAGGGGATTTGCCAGCCTCACAAAGTGATGTTTGCTCCATAATTGCAGCATCCCACTGTCCAGGAAAATCAAGCCTCGCTGTGAGAAAAGGAATCCAATCACTTCACTCTGGAATGATTCTGGGAGTCTGTTAGATCAGTGGAGCTCTCCTTGTTGCTTCCCTTTCTTCTCTGTGTGTAAACGCCTGTGTGATTTTTTTTTTTTTAATGTTTTTATTGATGTCAAGACGTTGGTATAAAAACAAGACTATCGGTGTATGATTTGGGCTCCTGGTTTCCCACTTCTCCCATCTCCTTGAGCAGCTGGAGGACTGTTTACTCCATGGCTTATTTCCCCCTTATCTTTGATGTCCCAGGATGTCAAAGGTTGTAAATTTAATATTGATTTTATAAAGTAGTTTTACTCTAACATGTCAGTTATGATTAGCTTCAACCTGGAAGCAGCTCAGCCACTGATCTGGATTTGCACGCGATGTGGCGCCCCAGCTCTCAGCCTCTCTGAGTGAATGCTGTATTTATTACAGTGGCAATGGTTTGCAAAGGCCCGGACATTCCCCCACCCCCAGCTCTCTCTCTGCTCCAAGCCTCCAGCACCTGGGCCCTTACATTAAGCTTGAAAATCTAAGTAGATCAGAGAGACGTATCATTTGCTGGCATGTCAACAGACAGTCGAGTTTATAGATCACATTATACTCTAGCAGCTATAACCAGAGAGAGAGGAATGAGAAGTCTTACTTGGGTTTCCACCCCTCCCTTTTTTCAGTCTCCCAGTGCCCTCTTGTTCTACCATCAGAGTAGGGACTACGGTTATATTAACAGCGATAAAAGCTGACATTTATAAAACACTTTCTTTGTGGTGATCACTTAATAAGCATCAAGCACTGTACTATAAAGGTTTTCCATGCATCATCTCCTTTAATCCTTACATCAGTCTTAGGAAGTGATCATTTATTATTACCATTATTGTTTAATACTATTATTTCTCCCATTTTACACATGAAGGAACCAAGGAACATATTACTGCAACTTTTGAGGTTGGAGTTCAGTCTCAGGCAGTTGGAAATTATCCCCTGCCCCAGAGCCCACATTCTCATCCTCAATGCCATAATGGGTGTTTTATCCGAAAACTGGGAAATGACGTTTTTGCACTAATCATGCTGAGGTGACACCTTTGGCTTAAGTTAAAGTTCTCAGTTCGTTTCTTTTAATACAAATTGATCTTGAAGCAAAATAGTAGAATTCATCCCCAAATTCCATTTTCTCTCTTAAGAAGAGATAGGCGACTGGTATGTTTATCCTGCTGCACTGATCCTCCCTTCCTCCTCACACCTTAAAACAATTTTTCCTTGAAAGGTAAAACTCAAGATGCTCACCACTTTGTGGCACGTAGTGCTTCCTGAAGCCAGGTGGCCACGTTCCTCCTCATCAGCTGCGCATTTCAGGTGCTGCAAAAGGGGCCAAATGGCCTGGCCTGCCAAGTTAAGGAAATGGATCACAGCCTTCTTACCTTGGGAAATCTCAACTCACTGTATTTTAACAACGCAGAGGTTAATTCACCAAGAGGCTGACAAAGGGCACTTGGGCACTTTATCTCCCAAGTTAAATATGCTCCTTGAGCTTACCTGTGTGCTGCAGTCCTCAGTTCCTTCTTCTAGGATGAGAGAGACCAGGCAAGGAGTCTGTCGGGAACTGCTTTTCATGATACTTTCCTTCTTCCCTCTTTCTAGATTTTGACAGTGGAGGAAAGGATAGATTAAAGTAAACTAAAGAGAGTGCCAAATTCTTTCACATGCCTTCCATTAAGAGGTGAGCTCTCTATCTTATCCCCTTGATTCTGGGTGGGCTCTGTGACTGTTCTGACCACTAGAATACAGTGGAACTAATGCTGAGCCCATTTCTGGGCCCAGACCATAAGAGACTGGTAGCATTCACTTCCGCTTACTTGCTGCACATAAGATATCCGAACAGTCGGATGGAAAGACCATATGGCAAAGCCCTGAGACTATGTGAAGAGGGAGAGAGGCCCAGCTGAGCCTGCCAAGGGATCAAATGTGTGAGTGAAGCTGTCTTGAACCCTCCAGATCAGCCCAGACACCAGCTGAATGTTACCAAGTAATGTCAATTAAAGCACATGAAACAGAAGAAGTGCCTGAATTCCTGACCCACAAAATTGTGAGATATAATAAAAAGGTAGTGGTTTTACAGAAGTGGGTTACACAACAACAGAAAACAGGTATAGACACATAGGTGTCTATACCTGGGATGGATCACTTCAGTTTTTCAGGCTCCTGGACTTTCGGCATGCACTTATAGATGGAAGGCTGCTCTGTCTGGCCCAACTCAGTGCAGTCAAGCATAGGGAAGAGAATGCTGTCTTCTCCAAATAACTATTAATTTGTAACTTGAGATCATTTCTGCAAGACAACCACTGGTGTGCCATCCTGTGAAGCAAGTCTTTCCAACTGGTTACACATTGTTAATGAAGGGTTAATCCTTTAGTGTATTAGCATCTCATAATTGATGGACCAGCTAGAATCCAGGCCTAAGTTAAGCACATTGAGCCCACACTTTAGTTCCCTTAATTTCCTCAGTTTACACATTATTTTCAACAGTCAGAAGGTAAATCTCTTCACTTCAGAAGATATACATAGAAAGCCCTGCTCCCAGGTAGATAAGAAAACACATTCTTTATTGAAAGGCCTAAGAATTATGATGAAAGGCATAAAGGAAGACCCTTTTAATTGTTTCCAAATATAATTCATTCTTCTATTTAATTATATGTGTTCCAATGTACATATACTGTAAATGACTGTGAGAAGATAGTATACTTTGGAAACATGATGCACGTTTTTGAGTATTCAGTTTATTTGTTAAACCATAATATATTTTCATAAAAATGAGACAAATGAAAAACAAACCAAGAGAGAGAAAGAAGGGAGATTGACAAGTAGTCAATTTGTTTCTATCCTCAAACTACACTGGCTAAAGTCTTTTATGAAATGAAGCAATTTACTATGGATGTGTGCTTATTTTCTACACTAAAGTTTTTGCTGTTAGTTTGTCTGTTGTCCAACAGAAACAAATACAAAAGCTGGAGAGAAAACTTCAAGAGAATCCCATCCTAGAAGACAGATGTGTGTCATGCAGGGTGTCATGCAGGGTCTCCGGTCCGGCTCCCCACATAAGAATGCAGGGCATGGTGAGGCCAAAAAGGAACACCTATGGAGCCATAGATAGGGTAGTCATATCACTATATTCTTGCTGGCGACTGGGTTGGAGACACAGGAAGCAGGAGCCACACTATCTGCAACCTGCCGTCCACTTCTCTGCAATCTGCAACCCGCACTCCGCCGTGCTAACTGCAGTCTGAGCTTATTGGCCACCATCTTCTTGCTAGCCCCCATTTTCTGCTAGCGTAGCCATGGCAGTTATATTAGTGGCCATTGGCTCACGGGTTACAGCTGATGGCCATTTATTACCCGAGTGAGCACCTTTCCACGTGAGGGCGAGAGCCTGGAAACTGCACTCCTGGCTCTGTCCCCACATGTGTTATCGCTTGACTTCCTACATACAGGTTATTATCTCTAGAAGTTTATAGAAGAGATATTTATGACCCCTTTATTTCAGACTTACCCTGACAATCACAGATCACAGAACTCAGAGATCTTTGCTGGCATTGAGAGATCAGTTTCTGCATCTGTAAAAAAATTGATAACATCCAACCTATAGGTTTTGTTTTAGGAATTAAATTAGATTTTGGAAGGAATAAGAAGAGTTAGCCAAAAGATGAGGAAAGGAGAGAAAAGGCGATGTCATGTCAAAGGCAGGGGAGAGGATAAAAATGTTTTATCTGGGTTGTGGGATTTGGCATGCCTTTTGTATTCTTTGTATTTATATACAGCTTAATTTTTTTTGTCGTTAGCATGTGTCATCTATTTTTAAAAACGTAGAAATTCAGGAAAAGAAAATATTTCAAGGAAGGGGTAGTCAACACTGTTTTAAGAAACTCAGAGATCTAAGAAGATAATGACTTTTCAAAAGATAGGTACCTCATCCATCCCAAAACATTTTATGCTGCATTGCTCCTAGGTGCCAAACAAACAAAAAGACTGGAAATACTGCTTCCTAGGTGTCCCCTTTTAAGGATCATTTGCTGTACCTTGAACCCAAGGAGTCTCCTGCTTTTCCCTATTTTGACCATATTTCTGTATGGTGGAAGCTTAGCTAGTGTTGGAATGTTCTGGATTCAGAACAGAAGCAGTTTAGGAAAGTAATGCTTAATTCCTTTAACTGCAATGTTTTCAAGATTTTCCAAGATATAGTGAATAAAATTTACAGATAAAAACTTTATACAATGTTTTGTGGCCAGTGAATGCTATTTAATAAGCAGCTAAAACTTATTTTATTACATCATAGCATAAACATAGTCTAAATGTACTAAATGCAACCTATCTTCACCTTATTTCATTTTATAAAATGGTTAGTATTTCCTTCCTCCTATTAAAAAAATAAGATTTTTAGAATGAATGATTTTACCTATTGTGCTTTAAAATGTACAAGAAGTTTTACAAATTTTTTTAGGGTGCATGTGAGAAAAAAAAATTAAAGACCACTGGTTTAATAGAAGACACATAGGCTTTGGAGGCAGAAAAGTCCTGGGTTTAATGATCAGATTTGCCATGTATTGGGTGTGTAACTTGGTGCCAGTTACTTCCACAGCATTCATTTACAAGTATAGACTGAATGTCCTTTAAGCAGCAGGCATTGCTCTAACCACTGGGAATACAAAGAGAACAGGCACAAATGGTCTCTCCTTCATCATCTGGGCCGGCTTCCCTTGTCCCCCACATAAAACGGCTACCTCATGTGGCTGTTGTAAAGGCAGGGATGTTGTGGGGACAGAGGCCCAGAGAGCAATTTCCAGGCTCTCAGCCTCACGTGGAAAGGTGCTGGCTCAGGTAGTAAACGGCCATCAACTGTGATCAGACGGCCATCAGCTGTGGCTAGTTGGCCGTCAGCTGTAACCCGTAAGCCATTGGCCACTAATATAACTGCTGTGGCTACACTAGCAGAATATGGGGGGCTAGCAAGAAGATGGTGGCTGGCAAGCGCAGACTGTTAGGACGGCGGGTTGTAGATTACGGCGGGTTGCAGATTATGTAGATTCTGCTTCCTGTGTCTCCAGCCCAGCCGCCAGCGAGACTATATTGGTTTGACTCCCCTATCTATGGCTCCATGGGTGTTCCTTTTTGGCCTCATCATGTCCTGCGTTCTTATGTGGGGAGCCAGACCAGAGGCCCCGCAGGCCGCCCCGCACAACAGATGTACTGTGCACAGCACCCGGTACAAAGTTGGTTTGAGGTACATTATTATCATAATTATGGCCACAACAAAGAGTTCGTTCCTTGCGTAAAAACCAAGGATCCCCTGGAAGAAACAGGTGTTATTCTCTATGTCGGAAGCCTCAGTAGCTCTCAGACTTGTTTTAACTCCACCCACTAGCGTGGTGCCTCAACTAGCAGAGGCTAAGTGCCCACAGCCTTCTGGTCCACGCAGGAAGCACCGCGCCCACGCATGCGCAGCCTACTATCGCCATCTCGGATTGCAGTGAGGAAGGTGCCTTTTTTGACCACCGGGGCTGTGAGCCAGTGGACAAATGCCCTAGTTCTAAAGCTCACTCAGTAAGGCGCCTCAGGGCGAACCCGGGGGCCCATAACAAGCTCCCACTCTACAAAGAACCGTTGCATTGACTTTCCTGCCTTTCTTTCAATTCCCTCAGTCTCACTCCTGATCCCTGCCTCACTTCGCTAATGAACTGCTTGCATGCAAGCCCTTGTCTTGGAATTTGCTTTCGAGGGAAAACCAGGTTAAAACACTATTTATAGAACAAAAATATTAGCTTGGCAGAATTTTGTTATTAGAGGAGTATATTAAAATGACCATGCAATGAAATAGTATGCAACATTAAAAAGTGGGAGGTAAATCAATCCAGTTAATGAGAGAAATTTCCATGACATATTGTTCAGTGAGAAAAGCAAGATGCAGAGCAGTGCATGTAATATGATCCCATTTTGTAAAACAAAAAATAGTCT
The DNA here is from genome assembly GCF_964194185.1 of Rhinolophus hipposideros. Taxonomy (NCBI): domain Eukaryota; kingdom Metazoa; phylum Chordata; class Mammalia; order Chiroptera; family Rhinolophidae; genus Rhinolophus; species Rhinolophus hipposideros. The sequence continues at coordinate 22,643,718 of NC_138051.1, read as the reverse complement.
CCCAAAAAACCTATATCTATATGTTAATATACTTGTTTGAAAATGTATATATAAGAATTTATTTTTTAATTATTGTGGGGACAGAGACAGGAGTGCAGTTTCCAGGCTCTCAGTCTCACATGGAAAGGTGCTGGCTCAGGTACTAAATGGCCATCAACTGTGATTGCATGGCCATCAGCTGTGGCTAGTTGGCTGTCAGCTATAACCAGTGAGCCATTGGCCACTAATATAACTGCCGTGGCTACGCTAGCAGCAAATGGGGGCTAGCAAGAAGGTGGTGGCTGATAAGCGCAGACTGCAGTTAGCAAGGCGGAGTGCGGGTTGCAGATTGCAGAGAAGTGGATGGCAGGTTGCAGATAGTGTGGCTCCTGCTTCCTGTGTCTCCAACCCAGTCGCCAGCATGACTATAGTGGTGTGACTCCCCTATCTATGGCTCTGTTGGTGTTCCTTTTTGGCCTAGCCACATCCTGTGTTCTCATGTGGGAGCGGGAGTTGAGACCCACCACAGGCTGCTCTGCATAACACATGGCACCATGAGCAGGGTCTCCTGCATGACAATTACATACATATAAACTTTTAGAAGGGTAGGTACTAGTTTGTTAAACATGGCTGAGGGTGTGGGAATGGAGGGAATAAGGTTAGTAAAAAAAAGAAAAAGAGGACCTCACTGAAAGAACCACATGTGTGACATGATAATATTATTCTGTTGAGGTAAAACTATGGAAATGTGAATACACGCCAAGGAGAGATGAAAGAAGGATAATCACAAACGTGTTAATAGTAATCATCTCTGAGATATGGGATTTCAGGCAGGCTTTTACTTTATTCCTAACACTTTTCTTGTTTTAAATTTTACAGTAAGCATAGATTAATTCTATAATCAGAAAGACATTAAAGCAATAACTATCAAAACAAAACAAAAAATGAAAAGGCAGTTTGGCATAGTAGTTAAGAGTAGACTCAGGAGCCACATATCTACATTCAAATCTTGCCTCTGTCCCTTAGGGTTGTGTGATTTTTGAGCAGGTTATTTCATTTCTTTGAGCTTCAATTTCTCCATCTGTAAAATGGAGATAATAATAATATAGTACCTACTTTGTTTGGCTGTTAAGAAAATTAAATGGGAAATATAAATAAAGCTTTCAGAATGGTGCCTGGCACACAGGAAATGCTATATAAAGATTAGCTATTATTATTTCTTTATAACTGATTGTAAAAAAAAAAATAGCTGAAGAATTCAGATGCTACATGCAGCCTTTAGTTAGGCAGGGAGAAAAGATATGCCTCACTGTCATCATGGCCTGGTTAACCGTTCAGCTAAGGCAAGTTCTGCTTCTAGGAAGAAAGAAAAAAGAGAGGAAGAAAAGGCAGCGAGAAAGAGGAAGGAAGGGATGGAGGGAAGGCGGAAGAGAAAGAAGAAGGAAGAAAGAAGAAAAAGGAAAAAAACAAAATAGCTGCAAGGATTCCACCTGGATGCTGGTGGGACAGGGTTGGCCTTACAAACTTCCTCTCTTCCTCGGTGTCCTGCCTGGTCTGAAAGATTCTCCTCCTAGCTTTCTGATCACCCTAACTCTTCAAAAATCATGCAAGTTCATATTGGTGATCTATTTTTTTCTTAATTGAGACGCAACTGTTAGTATAGTACATTTTGCTGACATTCATGTCACATTTCCGAGATACCAGATAAAAAATACTTTTAATTAGTTATAAATGAGAATGTATGCAGAACAGTTCTGAAACTGTGTTTTCATCATAGTTTGCTTCCAAGTATGATACATGTGGCTTTAATGCCAATTCTTAATTGTGCAATGTAGTGTGCTGATACCCATGACACATTCCCCATATCCAGTTACAAAAATACTTCTAATTAGCCATAAATGAGAATGTACACACAACATTTCCAATAGCCACTCTGTTCCTATCAAAGTTCACATCAGAGAAAACTTAAACTGTTGCCACTGAGCTGCCTTGCTCCAATTCCAACAACTCATATTTCAGAAATGCTTAGAAAATTGAATCTTTAGATCTTGCTGGGTAAACAGATCTGAGGTAGATTTATTTCAACTCAAGTCCTTTATTTGAGATATGTGTGCTCCTGAACCCAACTAAAATGCATACCATAGCCATTTCAAAGGCAGTGATAAAATTACTTGGTTAAATATTTTGGCTAGATTTCCTGTTTCCAGAGTCCTGGGCTTTGTATTCTGTGGCTTCTGCATTTGCACGTGGTGATGGGGCAGTATTAAATGGCACCACAACTGCCAACCTCCATAAGAACCATGCACCACGGGGAAGGCCCCACGTACCCATCCACTACTGTGAATCACACAGACAGACGGCTCCAAACCTCAATAACCACCTTCAAATTCCTGGACCTTGAATTTTCTTTAGGAACACAGGCTGTGAACCTCTTGAGGTGAGAACAGACCATCAAGTACCTCCCTCCGTGTACAGTCTATAAAATCTAAAGTTGTAATTCAAACAGTCTCCAAACTCGAGGCTGTGAAGCATTCTAGTCTGTTCTTAGATTTCTGTATAATCTTTCTTTCGTTTTATAACAGACTTTGTCTTTTGTTGCTCTGTGCACATGACAATCCTTTAAGGTCATAAGGCCATGATTCGGGCATGGTACATTGCAGTGAAAGGGGGCTTTATGTGAGGGGAGGAAAAATGGTTCTGTTAAATGTTGCTTACTTTCACTCTCTTTAAAAACTCATTAAGTAGGATTCTGCCTTTTACTTGCAGAAGTGTTTAAAACCCTTTTTAATGAAAAATTCTAATCCTATATAATCATACCATAAGTACTTTCTTTCTGTTCAAAGAGGAAACAGTGTTAAATTTTAATGCATACCACTGGCAGGCTATAATAAGAGTGTTCAGTCAGTTTTAAATCGGATTAGTTTAACTGTTACAGATTAGAGAAAAATCTCAAGTGATTGGAGCAAGTCCCCAACTCAGGGGAACTAATTTAGGGTCCAGGCCTGATCATGTCAGACTCAAAAGGAACATCAAGACTCTTATATTCAGTTTGCCCAAAATTTGTTCAGAGGCTGATAAAATAATGTCCAGTGTTAAGTATTGCAGCGATACAAAGACAAGCTTTCGAAAAGAAGGCAGGTAGGACAGGATACAACCCTAGAAAAAGTGGAATGAAGCGAGCAGAAGTGGGGAGTGCTAAGAGAATTCAGAAAGGACAAACTCAAATCCCAGGGGCCAAATCCTTGAGATTTCTTAGAGGATGTAACTTCTAAAAGAGGCCTTAAAGGACAAACGAAGTCCATAGATGAGGAGACAAGGACATCCCTGCTAAGGTGGGAAAAGGTATAAAGTTCTCCAAGAAGTAGGGACAGTTCATGTGTGTAGAACTTAGAGAAGAGGAGCAGAAGGCCTCTTTGTTAAGGGCTGCTATGTAGTAGGCACCATACCAGGTACCAAATCTATTTTCTCAGTCCCAAAACATCCCAGTGAGGTAGGTATTATTACCCCTGTTTTATAGATGAGAAAACTGAACCTCAGAGAGATTATCAAACTTGCCTAAGATCAAACAGCTAGCAAGTGGTGGCACTCCGAAGAAAATTATGGTAGAGCTTCTCTCGATATTTAATCTCAGAAGCTCTGAGAATCATCAAGGCTCAACTTGTTCTAAAAGACTTTTCTGACCACATAAGTTAGAAATGGTATTTCTGATTACTAAATGCATAGCATTCTTACGATGTTACCCACGTGGCACTTGTTGTGCCTTGTCTTATATTGTTATAGTTTCTCATGTAAATATTTACCTCAGTGCTTCTTAATTGGTAGGATCAGTTGTGTAGAGCAGGCACAGCAAAAACATCTGAGAAGAAATGCATATATATGGTTAAATATTTATTTTTATGAGACTGCCCTCCCACCCACCTCACTTCACTTTCCTTCATAGTCTAGTACATGTAGAGGGAGAGGATAGTTATATAAACCCTAGGAGTGCATGCCAGAACGTGTGAAGATTCCAGCAGTGAGCATTTTAAAATATCCCCTCAGTGGTTCTAATTTCCACCCTATCCCAGGTGAGGACCATAAAACTAGCTGGATTCAAAATCAAGTAATTTGACATCAAGTTCCAGCTCTGCCACTTACTACTAGTTGTGTGATTCTTACCATCCCTGAGACCCAATTTTATCATCTGTAAATTGAAAATTATTGTATCTGCTTTACAGATATTGTAGGACAATTGTGAGGATCAAATGAATAAGTCTGTAAAATCTTGTATAATGGCATGGTATTTATACCTCAGGATTAGAAACACCTTGAAAGCAGGACCGTGAATCTTACCTTTATGTATACATCATAAATGATTGCACATAGTGGGTATTTAATAATTGGTGTTGATTCACAGATGGATCTCTTAGGACCTTGGGGATATAATAGCATATCCAACCAAGAAGTCAGGAGAGTAATAAAATGCCCTCCCCCTAGGATAATATTTGCCTCCCAACTGCCTCTCCAACTGGATACATTTTAGACAATGCCTGTTTGAAAGTCATGGCTGTGTGGGCCTGTATGACTCTGAAATAAGAAGCTTTGGGCTCCAGACTGTCCTTATTCACCACCTTTCTTCTTTCATGTTCTCTATTCTGTGCCTTCAAACCAAGATGCTCTTCAAAGTCAAGAAGATGTAACTCTACCTTAGATAAATTAATGATTACTCAAGAGTAGAGGACATATTTTATCTTTTGGAAAAAAAAGTCTAATGAGTGATAATAAAAAACTTAATTTCCTCATTAAAAAAGGATCAGGAAGGAGAAACGAAAGCCAAATATAAATCCCCCACAGTAAGAGAAAGGACAGCAAAAAAACAAACAAATAAATAATTAAAGCAAGGATTCATGAATGCAGGAAGCAATTAAAATAAACCTGCAGGCCCTCATAAATACAGCAATCAGACTGCTCCATGCATGCATCCATATTTGAATTTTTATTTTACATGAAGTATTTTTGTATCTGTTCTGCCTAAATTTGGCCTTTTACCAACGCCTAATGACTCTATGTTAAGCTTTTCGAATAATATAAACTTAAAACTGGGGGGAAGAAACTTAATTTATCTTGCAGGAAAAGGTGTTATAATTTGAAAATCAAAAACAGCAAGCAGACAGATAAAAAGGAGCTGGCACAAAGCTCAGGCAATCAGTAACATTTTTTGTACCTGCAGGCTTAGAAATTGTCTCCAGTGTTGTATGATGTTATCACCATTGCCTATTTTCACATGTATGTTAGGTTCAAGCATAATTGTGTGAAGATTTGAATGTTCTGCACAGATTTACTATTTACTATTGTAATATAGCTTCACAATGTTAAAACACTATATATATTGACAGTGCTACTTACACTATATTAAGCAAACAAATCAAATCATTTTCTTTAAAATGCTAAGTAGCCTAATTTGACCTTTCTTCGGGTCTTGCTCAGTTCTAAAACGATCCCTTATAATAGTCTTTTCTCTGACTTTTCTGTCTTTTATTCCATCCATCAACAAAGATATTGTCTTCACAGACCATACTCGTATGACCTTCTCATTCCAGAAACGGCCCTTGTCCTATTGAAGACTATGGGGCAGAGTGTGGCTACTCTGAGCTCTACTCATGATTACTCATGGTAACTAGAAATCAGATGTGGTATCTAGTTCATAATCCTAGTTTATGAAGTAAAATTCAGGGCTGGGTAGGATGTGGCTTTTTTAAAATAGAAGGAAATGTTAAATCCGAGCACACGCAAGAGGGAGAAGCATCGGCATAGATAAATCCAGGGTCGAGACAGCTGGAAGTTGACGCTGAGTTCAACATGGAAACAGACAGGGTAGTGACTCCAGTTTTAGCGGGTCTTTTGGGTGTCTTCTTTATTTTTAAAAAGTTTAATAGCATTTAAAATATATGGGTCCGTTGTAAAAACAAAAGTACATACAAGCATGAAGGAAAAAAATCATTCTCTCTCTCAGAAATGATCCTTATTATTGATTTTTTATATTATTTTTAAATATTTTTTATTACAGTTAACACACAGTGTGTTAGTTTTCCAGTGTACAGCATGATTAGACATTTATATAACTAAGTGATCATCTTGATAAATCTAGTACCCATCTGACATCATACATAGTTGTTACAATATTATCGACCATATTCCCTATGCTATATTCTACAACTTCATGACTATTCTGTAACTACCAGTTTGTACGTCTTAATCCCTTCCCCTTTTTCATCCATTCCCCCAACCCCCTCCCATCTGGCAACCATCAAAATGTTCTCTATATCTGAGTTTGTTTCTGTTTTGTTTGTTCATTTATTTTGTTCTTTAGATTCCACATATAAGTGAGATCGTACAGCATTTGTCTTTCTCTGTCTGACTTATTTCACTGAGCATAATAGGTCCATTCGTGTTGTTGTACATGGTAAGATTCCGTTCCTTTATATGGCTGAGTAATATTCCATTGTATGTGTACCACTTCTTTATCCATTCATCTGTTGATGGACACGTATGTTGCTTTCGTGTTTTGGCTATTGTACATAATGCTTCAGAGAATATGGATACACATATCTTTCAAATGAGTGTTTTGGGTTTCTTCAGATAAATACCCAGAAGAGAAATTGCTGGGTCTTTCTTTGTCACTTGTGATAGCCTTTGTTTTGAAGTCTATTTTGTCTAGTATAAGCATGGCTACCCCAGCTTTTTTTGTTTCCCTTTTCGTGAAATACCTTTTCCATCCCTTTACTTCCAGTCTGTGTGTGTCTTTCGATATGAAGTAAGTCACTTGTAGGCAATATATGTAAGGGTCTTGTTTTCTTCTCCATTCAGCCACCCTATCTTTTGAAAGGAGCATTTGATTCATAACGTGTAAAGTAACTGTTGATAGCTATGTAGTTATTGCCATTTTATTATTCATATTTTTGATCTTTTTTATCTTCTTCTTCTTAAATAAGTCCCTTTAACATTTCATGTAATATGTTTTGTGGTACTTAACTCCTTTAGCTTTTCCTTGTCTGAGATGATTTTTAGATACTATTATTCCAGGCTTCTTTTATGCATGTTTAAATGGGTTAATCCAGCACACACTGATTTTTAAGTTGCTTTTTTTCACTTAATATCTTGTTAACATCTTTCATGTGATTAAACAATATATTTTTTTAATTTTTTAACTTTTAAAAAAAAAAAAAAAAACAGGACTTTATTGGGGAACAGTGTATACTTCCAGGACTTTTTTCCAAGTCAAGTTGTTGTCCTTTGAGTCTTAGTTGTGGAGGGTGCCATTCAGCTTCAAGTTGTTGTCCTTTCAGTCTTAGTTGAGGAGGGCGCAGCTCAGCTCCAGGTCCAGTTGCCGTTGCTAGTTGCAGGGGGGCGCAGCCCATCATTTCTTGCAGGAGTCGAACCAGCAACCTTGTGGTTGAGAGGACGCACTCCAACCAACTGAGCCATCCAGGAGCTCAGCGGCAGCTCAGCTCAAAGTGCCGTGTTCAACTTTAGTTGCAGGGGGCAGAGCCCACCATCCCTTGTGGGACTCGAGGAATTGAACTGGCAACCTTGTGGTTGAGAGCCCACTGGCCCATGTGGCCAATCAAACCGGCAGCCTTCGGAGTTAGGAGCACGGAGCTCCAACCGCCTGAGCCACCGGGCCGGCCCCAAACAATATTTTAATAGCTGTATAGTATTCCATTAAGGAACACTGTTGCCTATGGTTGGACATTTAGGTTGCCTCTACAACCCAATTAGATGGCAATGAGTTTATAGCAAGTTGTTTCTGAATACCAAAGCCTGTCCATCTGTACTTCTCACAAGACGTTTTACAGATCTTAAAGCCTCTGACACATTTGTGAATTTAACGACTAAGACTTTATTACTGACTTTCATTTCATTTTAAGGATACATTACACACACACACACACACACACACACACACACACACACACACCTATTGTTTCAAAATAAAACCTCCATCTCCATCAAATAACATTTTACTTCTACAATTTTATAATGTACACTTCATGTATTCTGCAACATCATCCTTAGAATAAATATATAATATACACACTTAAGAAGCACCGCACAATTACTTCCACCCAATCCAAAGACAATTCTCGTTTAGTTACTGAGTCATTCAACAAGTACTTATTGAGCATCTTCTGTATAACTTGTGCTGTGCCATGAGCCACGGCAGAAATATTTAAGCACCCACCCTGGGTATGTCTTTATTTCAAAGCCAAAGCCACCAGAAAATGTTTGTGTTTTGCCTATATTTTCCTTAAATATCAGAAACAATACTTAATTTATGTTATATAAAGATGTCACTACTGTTAAGTGGCAAGTGGACTTTTTTCAGCTTGTTGACTAATTAATAACAAGGAATTCTAACAAATTCTAACAAATCTCTTGGCAGATATATAATTTGCACCAATCTGGATGAACTCACCAGGATTTTCAGCATCTCTAGCCTTCTGTGGCGCTTAGATAACAGCTAATAGACATTAATTATGCAAGAGGCTCATCTTGATAAATGAGATGGGCAAATGAGCAGTTATATTAACAATCTTTAAGGATCGCATCACCTCCCCATGTAGTTTTAGGACTTGTCCATTAAGATCATCCATTACCTCTCTTGCATATCCTCTTGTGTTCTTTTATCCTATCATTTCACTCTTTAATATGTCTACCTTTACCTCCTTGGTTCTTCACTGAGTCAGCTATAAACCTAAGACTCCACCCCTGGTCTCTCCCAGTCTTCAAGTATCCTCCCAAACTCTCAGTAGACTAAACAATGGTTCTTTTCTAGTGAGTACTTCAAAGAACATTCAAAGCTGGCCTCCTTCTCAAAATCATTCCCAACTGATTGCAAGGAAAAGCAGCTTTCCAAAGAGTTCCATCACAACAGCATGCCATTCCCCATGGAAAGTGTATTTGGATATAGTGTTGTTACATATGCATGAGAATGTTTTACTTACTCACCTGCCTTTTTTCAGCCTGACTGTGAGCCCCTGAAGACTGAGACCAGGTTTTCTCTCTGTACTGATCCCACCCCCACAGAGTCACACTGCTGAATGTTGGTGCCACCTTTCTTCAAGGAAGCTCTCAATAATTATAACGTTTTAACTGGTTACTTCTAACTGAGAATACAGATGTTTTAGAGGAGGGAGGCAACATTAGAGGTTACCTCGTCTATCACCTTTTTTTTTAAGTTCACATTTAGTGTTTACTACATGCCAGACACTGTGCTAAAGTCTTTATGTGAATTATTTCGTATGATCTTCACAAAAACTCATAGCGTAGGAACTCTAAATATCCCCATTTTTGTGTGCACACCAGAACCCTCCTTATACTTTTTCACAATATAAAGTATACATAAATGAATGAATAATATCTCAACCTCAGGTCAGGACTACAGTAAGACAGAAAAGACACCTAGGGAGCAAAATTTAAGGCAGCGCTCTCTCTCTCTCTCAGAGTTTTGTAAGTACCTCCTTAAATTCTGCACTCCTGCTTCACCCTAGTCCCAGCTATAGCCCAAACCTTACTTAACATGTCAGGTACTGCTCTCAATATATTTATATAGTTAACATTCACAACAATCTTAAGAGAGGGATGGTATTATCTTCATTTACAAATGAGGAAATTTACATTAAGTAATATGCATAAGGCCTCACAGTTAGTAAGTGCCAGGGATGAGATTCAAATCAAAGCATCTTGGTTGGAGACGGAGAGATAATTGAATGAAAGAAGGAATGATTGAGTATCAAGGCCACACTAAAAGTTCTAGGCAGAGTGGAGCCCAGAATCCTGATTTTTCTGGTTCTCAATCTAGTGTAACTCCCCCACACCTCTAAATATCAAGCTTTCTTTGACGGATTACCAAATTAAATATGAACAATTGTTGACTTTTCTCTTATTGTACAATTTTTAAAAGTAGTTAATAAAGATACTTGAGTCAAACACATGTAAATGGTACCTATCTATACTCTCTAACATTAATAAATGGCTTTTCTCCAAATTATTTAATCACAGTTGGGTCAAAGTCAAATTTTCAAACTACTTTAAAAACTTATGAATTATAAGTACAATTATATGCTACCAGACTGCTCACTTTCTACCAAAAGCCATAAACCTGAATATGTGCTCAGATTCTCTCTGTCCCACTTTCTAGGTTATTTCTCTGGTTCTGGTAATGTTTTAGTAGATTCCATGTCCCAAAGCAATAGAGATTGTCATCGTAATGGGGTCTAATGCTTCACAGAGTAAGTTGTTGCTGTGTCTCCCATAAAGATACAGCTTTCTGCGCTCAGTAAGAACATGTCCTCCCTGACTTCATATTACCTTGGTAATTCCCATTTTGCAGGAAGTTTCTAAATTATTATACTACTTGCTTCTCAACAAAAATCATGGAATCAAATAAATTCAGCCACTGTAGTTACCATCAATACTGGCTTAGTTTTTTAATTTCCTGATCTTCAAGTCCTAGAAATGAACCTGATTGACCCAGATCATCTTTCCAGCCAGGCCAAAGTCACCTGTGACTCATTGCTTATGAACTAACTCCCCTTCAATTAAAGGTCCACGTATAATCTAATCAAATGAGCTCACGGGACAGGATCCCATAAAAGAGAACTTGGCATTTTAGGGCAGCTTTATATTAAATGGTACAGACTGGGAAAGTGAAATACGTAAAGGCAAAGTGAGGAATCTTTGTGTTTTTTTATACTTTGATGTGTTATTTCAGAAACAATTTGGGGATAGGATAGTCTATGTGAATGAATTAGTAATAAATTGATTTTTTAAAACTCCCTAGTGTTGTCTTCTAAACAAAAAAACTAGAACAATGGGAAAACTTGTAGAGATCACAAAATTGTCAGCAGGATAGTATTAAAGAGGGCTTCAATAGCAGCAACTGTCATAAATGCGTTAGGCCATGTAATGTAGCATATGCTGCAGCACCTAGATATAAACACGTGAAAGGGAGTCGAATCCTAAGAGTACATCTGAGAAATATATAAACACACCCAACAAAATTCCACAGTTGGATTGATCATGTAAAATATCAGCCATTTTATTTGAATGTATTTGTATCTGTTTCATGTGTTTTTCTTAGAATAACAGTTTCTAAAGACAATTACTTTGTTACTTAAGATTAGCCTTATGAAGCATCTAACCCCACAAATCAGTCTAGGGAATAAATAAATAGAACACTAAAAGTTGGAAAATATCAATATCTTTATTTACTTTTCGTACTTTTACTTTTTAATCCATTTCGTTAATTTAGGGAATAAATATCATGAGTCAGTACAGTGAAATAGGAAAAGGATAGATTGTGGAGCTAGACAGGACTATTATATTTTGAACAGGACTTCTGTGTGGACTTGGAAAATTACTTATCTGCCTTAACCAGAGTGATCTCATTTTGTAAACTTTTATGAGGATTAACTCTACAGTATGTAAAGAATATACAGTGCCAGTACTTGTCAAGCACTCAGTGTACAGTAACTTTCATTATTTTATCATTATTTTATTTTTGGAACAGAAGAATCATAGAATAGAAACTATGACGGGGTGGCTCAGTGGTTGAAGGGCATCAAGGTTGCCAATTCGATTCCCACATGGGCCAGTGAGAAACAAGGGCTTGAGCTTGGAGCTGAGCCACTAGTGGGAGGGTCAGTGGTTAGAGCACAGTGCTCATAACACAAAGGTCGCCAATTTGATTCCCACATGGGCCAGTGAGCTGCGCCCTCCGCAACTAGATTGAAGACAATGACTTGACAAGGAGCTGATGGGTCTTGGAAAAAGACACTGTTCCCCAATATTCCCCAATAAAAATTTTTAAAAAAGAAAGAAAATAAACAATGATAAATTGACATAACATCACAAATCTAATATAAAATGAGATAAGTATCAAAAATTTTGTTTTTAATTGGGGAATATTGGGGAACAGTGTGTTTCTCCAGGGCCCATTAGCTCTAAGTCATTGTCCTTCAATCTAGTTGTGGAGGACGCAGCTCAGCTCCAAGTCCAGTCACCGTTTTCAATCTTTAGAACCAGCAACCTTGTCAAGAGCAAGCAATCTCACCAGCTGAGCCATCCAGCCGCCTCAACAAATCAAATATTGAAGAGTCACATATCAGGCAGGATAGACTAAATTATGCTGAAGTAACAAATGAAAGACCCAACCAGCAGGAACTCAGCTTCAGTTACTCAGGGATTGGGGCCAAAAAAAGCCTACCTTCTAACAGCTGCTCCTTCTGGAATGGGCAGACTCCTTAGTCACTAGCAGTGTAAGAGAATGCTAGAGGGCTTCAGAGGGCTAAGCACATTCTGGTAAAGGAAATGACGTACATCACTTACATCCACAACCAATTGTGAAAACTAGTCAGCATGGCCCCATCTAACTGCAAGGTGGTAGAGAAATGTCCTCTCATCCTCTGATACACTTGGAAGGAAAAGAGAATCAGACATGGTGAACACTAGAAGACTCTCTACTATAAGACATGTCCCTTTGTCCAGAAGGCTATCAGAAAGGAAGTTCTTAAATTCTGCAAATAACTAAATGGCTATTTCCCCAAGTTAGTTTTATTCTCGTGTTAAAGAAAGGAACCATAGAACTGAGTTTATAAATTTTTTATAAGCAATGCATTTTAACCTCATACTGACTTATCACAGTCTCATCTGGTACTTGGTCAGTTTGGCTATGGGGGAAAACATTACACATAATCATTTCTGGGGTTGCCATAAGTATCCCAAAATTAAAGAAGTTGTCATCCAGAAAGGAGCTTTGTACAACAAAGTGTTAAATGAAATGCTACCAGGCAAAATAAGGTAATGCTCTTTTGCTGTCTAGCACCACATAAGATGCTAACTGAAAGAATAAACAAAAACACACAATGTGCATTTAGCTTTCATAATTTACCTTCTACAAAGTTGATTTAGAGTATGCAGAATATGCCACATTATTTAGGCTGTGAAAAGGAGCTGCTTTACACTACCTGCCATGTACAATTATAATAATCTGTCAGACAAATATAATTACAGAGTGTGATGTCTGTTTGAGTGTGAAAGCTTTGATTGTGTGGTATTGTCTGCTCTGCACTGTGGCCCAGCATAAACAATTGTTCTCTGTGGTAGCTCTCAGCCAGTGCTAATGTTCTGTATTAGGAATGCCCCATTGCACAGCACAGATGGTTGGGTTTGGGTTTGAGATTGTTGGCTTTGTTTGTTTGTTTTTCCCCCCAGGGCTTTCACAAGGGCAAACTTGACCACAAAAAGCCTTTTCCAATGCAATGTGGTAGGTCTCCAAGATGTTAATAAATCATAAAAGTGAATGGGAATGGGAGACTAAGGCATCGTATGGTTAAATAACATGCACCAACCATTTTAATGATGAAAAGTATGTTAAGAAAGGAGTGCCTGGTTCATTTTAGTGATTTAAAAAAAGTAATTAGGTGACATTCCATGGGTTTAAAAAATAATGTTGTTATTTTACAGAGTAAATTGTGATTATAATTTGTTATTAGACTCTCATTACAGCTGACAAAATAGAAAAGGTAGCCATCATTAGAGCCATTCATAATGGTATTTAAAAAAATTGGAGGTATATTTGATTTTAAACTAGTCAATGGTGTCCTTGCCATACCATCTATACTAAGTTGTATCAGGCTATATTTTTTAATTGAAGTTTATTGGGGCGACAATGGTTGGTAAAGTTACATAGGTTTCAAGTGTACAATACATCATCTACTATGTATCACATTGTGTGTTCACCACCCAGAGTCAGATGGGAGAATTGGAAAGCTATGTGCAAAAGAATGAAACTAGATTGCTATCTGTCACCGTATACCCAAATTACCTCAAAATGGATCAAAGACCTAAACATAAGACTTGAAACAATAAACTGCATTGAAGAAAACATAGGTACTGAACTTATGTATCAGGCTATTTTTCATTTATTTTTCAACTGCTGATCTTCTCATCACTGTGACCTCCATACCCAGAGTTTTGCTGTGGGACTTTTCTACAAGGACACCTTTTATTCTTTCAAATGAGACTTACCTAGATGGGATTTAAGAGGATATGCTTACCAGTTCTGCTCTGTTGTAATTCATGTGGTAGAGAAGTTTAATATTGTAATCCAGAATATTGCACCTAAATAAATGGTCAGCCTAAAGGAACAATCTGGATTTGGCATCTTGTTTTCTTTTAAATTACAAATACGTATATAACATTCCAATTATATCTGAACCAGCTCAGAAAGACAACTTTGTGCTAACAACACAAGTTTCTTTCATCTCTGGAAGAGCATTAATATTCTATTCCTTCTGGCCATGTGGGAAATGAATTCTAGAAATTACTTCTTATACTGCTGATACCTTTATGCTATAAATGTAAAAAAAATTTCTTGATGAATCTAGAGAAGGAATATTATTTTTATATCTTTCAATGTTTGAGCCCTCCAATGTAGGTTCCAAGGAAGATAACAAATCTATCATAAAGTAATCACAGAATCATGAAATCTTTCCATTGGAAAGAACTTTGCCCAAGTAGAAATGATTTTTTTCACCGCTTGGACTCCACTATACCCTGTATAGCATTCTGTCATGGTAATTGCAAGGATAATACACCTACCTCTATTGGTCTACAAATTCCTTGAGACCAGAGATTATATTTTATTTCTCTTTGCCTCCCTAAAGCTAAAAATTGTAGCTAGGGTAGCATGAATAGCTGAGTTGATAGAGGGAGAGATGAAAAAAAAAAATACTGTATTGTAATAGTAGATATTTGTTGGCTCCTTCCCAGCATCCATTTGTGCCCTTCCTTTCCAACAGTCCCAATTTCTGTTTGATCATTCAAATGGTTCTAGAGAATCTGTTCTCATCTCCAACTCCAGGAGTGGAATATGTAATCTAGGTTAAACCACTCAGCACTTTCCATCCAACCAACAAGTTTGGGACTCTGCCTTGATCACATGATATAACTAAAGATTTACACTCAGAACTAATTTAGGATTATTTCTGAGCAGGAAGAGACAACGATGCTTTTTGCTGGGTGCAAATGTGGAAACATACAGTCCTGGAGCTGATGGCAGTCATCCCAGGACCATCAGGGGTGCAAGTTTTAAGATGGAGCCAACACTAAAAAGAAATAGCAGAGACAAAAAGAAACTGGAAGACTTACTTGAACCCAGTCTTATGTCTGGACTTTTCAGCTACAAAAACAAAGTAAAAAACAAAGAAACAAAGAAGAAGGAAAGAAAATTCTCTTATTTTTCATGTCAGCTTGGGTCAGATTTTCTGTGTCTTGCAACACAAAGCATCCTGATACAACTGTAAATATCGCCACTGAACAGATGTGAGTTGAACAAACATGATGTACTTCAGAAATATTGTCAAGTCCTAATGCAAACCATTCCACAAACAAACCAAAAGTGAGGAACACCTTCATTTCTGTTTCCCACTAAAAGAAGCCATAGCTTCCTAAAACAATGATCGCTTCCAGGTCTTGTATAGGAAATATACATGTTGAGTCTGGAATATCTAGCTATGCCAAAAGGCAAGAAAGTTCTCAAAAGCTACTATGTCAAAGAACCAAGGAGCAAATTTGAAAAGGCTCCCTCTAGCCACAGACGGGACAACCTGAGTATCAGTACTGCTGCTACTACTACTACTACTACTACTACTACTAATACTAATAATAATAATAGTAAGTGTTATGGGTTAAACTTAATCAAATCTGTTAAAATCCATGCATTCATAATGGCACTAGAGGAACCAAACCTCATTGATCTTAGAGAATACTAGAAGACCACCTAAAGAGAAGCAATCAAACATCTGATTCGTCTTTCTTGTATGAATTGTGCCTTGAGGGAAAATAATAGTTGTTGAGGAGAAGTTTTTCTCTATAGACATATTCCAGCAAAGAAATGAAGAAAGTGCCATGTTGCAGACCCTTTATGAAATAATGAATCTAAGCAAGAAATATTGATGCCTGCTAACATCCCCAAAATTAGAAACAACTAGACATTATGTGCCTCTCACTGGAAGTACACCTATAAAGTATTCTTGCCAGATAATCAAACCTGAATCAGATCAAGCCTCATAATCTAACTACTATTTCATGGAAAATAAAAAAGAGATGCAATCAACAAAATCCAAAATGTGAGAAGCGCTGTAGAGAAAATGACCCAATTTTTATAAACAAATTGCAAGAAAAAAACAGGGGGATAACTTACAGATTAAAAGATTCTTAAGAGGCATAACAACCAAATGTAATATGCGCACCTTTTGACATTCTGATTTGAACAAACCAAATATAAAAAATATAAGACAACCACAGAAATTTGGATGCTGGAATTTTTTTGATGATAGTAAGGAATTACTCATTTTTATAGGTGCGACATTGGTACCAACAGTACCATGGTTTTTAAATGATTCCTTTTATAGATTCATACAGCAGTAGTTATGGATACAAAGATAAGATGTCTTTAATACAGCAGTGATGGGGGAGAGGGAAAGTGAAGATGAAATAAGACTGACTATGAGTTCATTGTTGAAGGTGAGTGATGGGTATATGAGGGCACATTATACTATTCTTTCTATTTTTGGGTAATATTTGAGATTTTCCACAATAAAAAGAATTTTAGGTACATCATTCATCATTATTCAAAATCATACACACATGCAAGTCTTCCTTGCTTTCACATAAATGGGTGAGGGTCCTTCAATCAAATTCTAATTTCTCCATGTTCTGATTTACCCATATACCTAGCCACAGTCGCCAATGTCTGCATGCCTTCTTTCCAAACAATGGACATTATGCCACATGCACACTCATCCTGGTGAAGGTGTCATAGCAAATTCATCCCTCTCCCAGCCCACAAGCAAAGACTCCATTTTTATAGACGTGGTTTTCTTCCACATTCCCTTGCACCTCTGTTTTACTTCCACAGCACTGTTAATTCCAGTTCCCAAATCCCTCTTTAAAAATGAACCACACTCCCTGACTCACGCAGACAGACATATAGCCAGTACTAGGTAGAGGAGTTCCAATATCTACCTTTCTGTGGGCCTCTATACATAATCTGGCTCAGTCTAAACCTCTTAAGTGAAATGCTGTCCTGGAAATAGAGCCTGCTTTCTATGTTCTTCTATTTTATTTCAAACTCAATTCAAAGCAGTGGTCCCCAAAGAAAAGTTATGCTGGAGTTAGGTTCACACAATTTCCCTGAAATGCAATACGAGATTTAAACACAGATGATATGACTGGTTAATAAATGTCACCATTGAGTGGCTTTGTTCACCTAATAATATCATTCAGATCATTATAAACAAATTGAAGGGGTTCTTATGTGAAACAAACACGGCAGGACTTATTCCTGCGTAACACAAGACCAAGGCAGGGCAGCCAATCCTAACGGCCTGCGAGAAGGGGCAAGGCCGGCGTGCAGCTTTGTGGTATCCCGGGAGGATTTTATTTCCAAATATAAAATTCATGCCATGCTCACAGGCAGAACCTTAGAATAGTCATAATGATCTAATGGCAGCATGACTATGGAAGGCTGTGACTAATACTTTGAACTACTGCCGTTCTATACAGATCCAGGGATATGATTTCAAAGCTCATGTGGAATGAAGACTGCCCCAACTGAAAGCAATCCATCTGAGTAAAAAAGAGAGGAAAGAAAAGAACAGGGCAGAATGCAACTGAAGCCCACAATTTGGGATTTCTAGGATGGGGAGGTCGGAGTTGGTTCTTTGATTGTGGGGTTTCTTTTATTATTGTTGTAGTTTGGGGAGGGAGTGGCAAAGAAAGAGAAAATGTCTCTAAATTAAAAGGCATTGCCTGCCTCTGACTTTTTTGAATTACCTCTAACTTAAAGATTATACTGTGTTTATTTTCCTCTTCCGAGAAGAGAGGGATAGTAATTGACTTCATCACCCTCATGGTCTCCTTCCTCTGCTATCGAGGGGATAAGAGTTCATTGATGACAGCTCCCTTATGCTCAGTCTTGCTTCAACATTGATGGTGTAAAGAAAAGAAACAGCATATTAACTGCAAAAAAATTGGGAGCCCCTGTAAGTCCAACCTAATCAACATCCAAGGCCTGTTGGGCCTGTCACTTGACATTTAGACAGAAATGGCTGTTGTATTCCTAGAAATCAAAGGAAACATCAGATCCTTTGCAAACAAGAAAACTGCATAACATTTCAAATACCTGTTAAGTGCCTGTATTTATAGGTAAATGTCACTGTTTCAAAGCTAACCCTGCAGTTCTTTTAGAGAGAGGTTGTGACAGAGCTAAGAAGCCTGAAGGAAAAAAGAATACACTCACACACACACACACACACACACACAATTTTTAAATGATGCTGAAATTTCCTTTCTTTCAATAATTTACAGTTGAAATTCATAATTTTAGCAGTATTTCACACATATAATGCCAAATTTGGTAACACCTATTTAAAGTGCATTGTAACATGTGTTTAAGATACATTGAGCTCTTTGGAGAAAAGGTGCTATAGAAATCTAATAAATAATAAGTAGATGATTGACAAAGGATAATATTAGGAGCTCATTTTTAAAACTTTATAAAAATACATGCATTTGTGTTAATTCTCAGCTAAACAATCTCCCAGGCAGGTAATATATAGGGATCCCACATGTCCCAGATTTTGAAGTTCTAGAATATGGAAAGACAAAGGTGATGGCCTATACAAAAGCTCATTCTGAGACTGGAATAGTTCTCAACAAGAATCCAAGCAGGAATCCCAATTTTGGCCTTGACAATACATTCATGTATGCTATTTGGAACGTGAAAGAAATTTGAAATATATAAAAAGTAGAGTTATAAAGGGCAACTGGATTCAACCACATGGTCAAATTTGAATCAGCAGACTGACATTCTCTGAGATAACACACGTTACGTCCTTTAAAATTAAAAAAGGAAAACAAGAGCCAAGTATCATTACTCATTTGTTATTTTGTGAGCTGGTTCAACTCAAGAATGCATAATTTTCTGGTTGTAATTGCAAACTAAGGAAGGACAAGAGCCAGATATAAACAATCTTCTCCTTCTGGAGTAAAATATATAGCTATCCAGGGATTCGATGTGATTATGAAAAGAGACCCGACACTTTGATTCTTGGCTGCTGCAGGACCTGGCTTGGCAAACTATTGGTTGATCATTAGAGAGGTAAAGATGAGTCTAAGAAACTTAAAAGATGGAAATGAAACACTTTCTTAAGTAAGCAAAAATGGAGACAAATTTATCATAAGCAAAGTAAGCTGATGAGGGTACAGAAAAAGGTTTTACCAGAAAACTAGTGTACTATAATTTAAGCTAAAGCATGACATTCAAACCTTCACATGGAATCAGGAGTTTCTAATACATTAAGCTTTGAGGTTATACATTGGACAAGTTCTTACTCTCTTTTTTTATTTTTCTTTGGTGATTTTGTAGACTATTATGTGTTACCAATATATAAACACAGCATATATAGTAATTGATTATTTTATGTATTTTGTAGACCTGTTATCTATAAGGCAACTAAATAACATCCTTCATACATGACTTCCAAATTTAGGACAAACATAGAAATGTTCTTTATGCCAATGTCATTTGTTATATTGAAGTTGCCATGATCATTTAATTTTCCTGCACACTACCACACCACAGATAACTTGATCTTGCAATATTGTTTTTTGTTCTAAAAGTGTAATATGATATATGTTCCTCCCTAACGATAAGAGAGAGAGGCCATTTTGAGACCAGGAGGAAACAACTTTGAGAACCAAGCTGATATAGAGAGGATGGGAGAGCAGAGAGAAGGATATAGCCTGACTCGTCATTGACATTGCTGTGCTCTGAACCAGCCCAAGAATTGTGCCCAATTCCTGAACCTCCTCTTATATGAGATCATTACATCTTTTTATTATGGAAGCTACTTTTCAGTTAGATATTCTAATTTTTTGCAGCAGAAAGAATCAGAACTAATACACTAGGTTCTAGGGTTTCCAATCCCTAATCCCTGAAAGACTCAGAGCATAACGTTTATGCCAACAGGTTTGAAATCAAAGGTCAAAATCAATTTAATCTAAAACCTGATTTCTTGGGGATGGAGGGAGAAAAAGCTAAGACACTGACATTTCCTGAGAAGAGGTCCTACTCTCTGTGCAACTCCTGTCCTGATCTCAGGAGAGGGAACGAAAGAAATTCCAGTTACATGTGTCCTGAAATGAGATAGAAGTAGTCAAGAGAAAGTTAGGCCAGAGTAGTTTGTGGTCTGAATCAGGAGAGTATAGCCATTTGAATATACAGTAAATGGAAATCAAACAGGAATGAGGTGTCCCAGGGAGGCAGCCTAGGCAACTTAGGACCAGACATATCCCATACACCACCCTCACTAGCATCAGTACTTCGTGACCTGCCTGGAATCTACACACACAGCCCTCTGGGGTGAGAGGTTGGGGGTTAAAGAAACCTGATTGATTACATTTCATTTCTGACAACATATTCAGATACATAGAGGAAAAACTGAGGGTTGCTAGATGGGAGGGTGGGTGGAGATAAGGGGGAAGGTGAGGGGATTAGAAAGCACAGTCAGTAACCACAAGATTGCCACAGGGTTACAAAAGTCAATTTGGGAATGTAATCAATAATGTTGTAAAGATTTTGTAGGGTATCCGATGGACACTTGTCTCGTTAGGGAGACCACCTCAGGGAAGGTGTAGATGCCCGATCACTGCACTGTACATCTGAAGCTGAAGCTGAACAATAATGAATGTCAAATACAAGTTTATATATTATGTATATAGTTACAAGAAGTGGAATACAGCATTAGGAATGTAGACAGTGGAAATGTAATGGCTCTGTGCCATGTCAGAGGGACAGTGGATGGGGGCAGGGGGGTTGACACAGTGTGAGGGACATAAATGATAAATGTCTAACTATTACATTGTTTTGTGCACCTGAAACTAATTTTAAAAAAGAACAAAAAAAATCATTTCTGACAATATGAGAGCTAAAAACAAGAAATTTTAGAAAAATAGGAAGAGTATCCAGGTCTGATATTATGTTTTAACATTTACACTCACCACTTAATTAATTAACTGCTGGTAATAATGATGTAATAACCAATTCCTACACTCAAGAAGTTCACAGTCTAATAGAGAAGACACACAAACTAACAGTTAACTATGATTTCTGGTGTTTGATAGATATTCAAGATAACATGCTTGCACGGAGTATGATTAGGGGTGGGGAGTACAACTTGAATTGAGGTTTAAAGGACAAAAAACAGTTAACCACGGAGGGTATGGAGAAAGGTAGAGTTCTGTTTTGGCCTTGTTGCATCTGAGAAATGATTTTTATTTGTTTAACATCAGGGAAACTTGAACATATCTAAATGTTAAGGGGAACAAGGCAGTAGAGAAGTAGAGGATCAGGAGAATGGCTACAAATGATGGCCAGAGAACCCTGAAGAAGCAGAGAGTAAAGGGACACAGATCATGGGCCCAGACGTAAGGAAGTTGGTTTGGCCTTGGCTAGAAATAAGGAAGTTGGGAAGGAGGCAAAGATAGGATTAGTGCAAATACATTCAAATACAGATAAATATATTGATACTGTTATGGATTTAGACAGAAATTGATATAGATATAGAAGGCAATTGGATTTGTGGATGTAGAGTTCAAGAGAGAAGGTCAAACCGAGAGAGAGAGAAAGAAGGGAGAAATCTGTTCCCATGACAGTGGTGGTTGAAACGCGGTATAGATGAGATCAACTTGTATGAGTACATGAAGAAGAGCTTTTAATGAGCTTTGTTTTTAATCCATTCCTGTAATTCACCAATTTGATAACCTTGACTGCCTTCAGTGATTCCTAAATATCTATCCTACATTCACATCTTGAATTAACACTATTTCATTTGGTGTTCATAGTAGTCAGGAAAGCCCCAAAATCCTACACAGGCCATGGAAACTAAGATCCACTATAAAGATGTTCTATTTTCATTGATTTCATTAGTTATAATTATAAAGTGAAAACTTTATGATTACCAAATGAATGACACTTTAGTTAGCAGAAAGCGTATTAAGCTAAGAGTGAGAATCCCCTTTTGTCAGCTCTGGCACTATTGAACAAATTTACACAATTTCATGTTACGAATTTTAACTCTTATTATGAAAACAGTACAATGTTTCAGTTTGCTCTTTAAAATCTTCTTATGTACACAGATACATATACACATGAAATTACCATAAATGCTTTTAACCCATTTTTAATGCATGTACTACAATGCACAAAATAAATATATCTTATTTTTGCCTACAGAAAGGAAAAGGATCTGTTTTTCTTATTGTATCTCATAAGTGACCTCAGTACTGACCCAAATATAACCTATTAATTACTTTCTGTGTACCTTCCAGCCCCTGATTAGTTGTATTTAGCATTTGTGTGAGACTGTGATTCTACCCTGGAAATTTTCCGTATAGCTTGTAATTCCCAGTGGAAAAAAAAATTGCTGTGACCTATACAGTTGGAGAAAAGAAAACACAGCTACACTTTTCCAAAAGCAGAACAAAGCAATGAAATAACATACCTTTCACTAGGGACTTGGTGTTATCTGAAACCCTATAATCCACATCCCATTCTGCTTCTTCAATAGGTTGGATGATTTCAGTAGGCGGGTCGGAGAACTAATCAATTTTGAAACAGCATCTGCAAAAATAGATAATGTTCATCTAAAGGGCAACCTAGTCATAAAGCCCCACAAAGGTGAATAAACAAACACATGGGCTTTGTAGAAAGGAGTCCCCGAGATGGACTGGCAATGCAGTATTGACAACATGGCATTCCATCAATACCCTCAAAAGAATTTATCAGGCACCAACATTAGGATGAACTGTGTGATTAAACTGACATGGTTCCTAAACTCCTAGAATTTAAAATGTGATCAAACTTCTGTACCATAATGGAACACCTAAGCACTAAAAACTCATTTGATCCAAAACTAACCTTTTCTTCCGTTTCTTTTTTCACACTTCCTATGCTGGTGAAAGAATGCAAGGCATCCAGGATTCCTCTCTCTCCCTCACCTCCTGTAACCAACCTCTCCTTAAGGCCTGTTGGTTTGACTTCTGAATTTGCTTCTAACTATTCATTCCCTTTTGCTTCATCTCTGTGGCCATCACTTATTTGCTAAGAGTGTTCTGGGATCACTTGCCCTGAATCCCCTTCTCCAGTCTATCCTCCTACACTGCCACTGGATTGATCTAACATTCAAATCTCAGTATATCACTCATATGCTCAAAATCCACAATCACCTATCATGTTAAAAAAACAAAAACAATAACAACTATTTTCTTTCTACTCCTATTTTTTTTAAGCCTCAACTCAAATATAGCCTGCCTGTAAAAGATTCTCAGACTCAGTCAACTATTTATTCACTCAACTAATAACTATTAAGCACAAACTTTATGTTATGCATGCTACTAGCACTGGAAATTGTGATGTAATCATAACCTCACAACGTTTACAATGGCAGTACTCATGGATAGGAAGAATTAATATTAATATGTCCATACTGTCTAAGGCAATACAGATTCAACGCAATTCCTATCACAACTACTAAGGATGTTTTTCACAGAAACAGAACATATAATCCTAAAATTTATATGGAACCATAAAAGATCCAGATAGCCTCGGCAATCTTGAGAAATAAGAACAAAGTGGGAGGTATAACAATACCTGACATCAAATTATACTACAGTGATCAAAACAGCATGATACTGGCATAAAAACAGACACGTAGATCAATGGAACAGAATAGAGAGCCCAGAAATAAATCCATTTCTATCTGGTCATTTAATCTACGACAATGGAAGCAAGAACTTACGGTGGGGTAAAGACAGTCTATTCAATAAATGGTGCTGGGAAAACTGGACAGACACATGCAAAAACATGAAGCTGGATCACCTCCTTACACCATATACAAGAATAAATTAAAAATGGATTAAAGACTTAAATGTAAGATCTGAAACCATAAAATTCCTAGAAGAAAATATAGGAAGAAACTTTACAGACATTACCGAGAGTAAGATTTTTACTAATATATCCCCTCGGGCAAGGGAAGTAAGAGAAATAAGAAACATGTGGGATTACATCAAACTAAAACATTTTTTCACAGCAAAGGAAACCATCAATAAAACAAAAAGGGATCCTACTGAATGGGAAAACGTATTTGCCAATGCTATATCCAAAAAGGGGTTAATATCCCAAATTTATAACAAAAATCACTCAACTGAACTCCAAAAAAACAAACAACCAAATTAAAAAATGGGCAGAGGACATGAAGAGACATTTTTCTAAAAATGACATACAGATGGCAAACAGACATATGAAAAAATAAATGCTCAACTCAGTAATCATTAGAGAAATGCAAATAAAAACCACAATGAGATACCACCTCACCCCAGTCAAAATGGCTATCATCAATAAATCAACAAATAATAGTGCTGGCGAGGATGTGGAGAAAAGGGAATGCTCATACACTTTTGGTGGGTTTGCAGAATGGTGCAGGCACTATGGAAAACAGTATGGAGGTATCTCAAAAATCTGAAAATGGAACCACCAATTCCACAGTGGGTCCAGCAATTCCACTCCTAGCTATCTATCCGGAGAAATCCAAAACTCTAATTCAAAAAAATTTATGCACCCGTATGTTTATTGCAGCACTATACACATTAGCCAAGACACGGAAACAACCGAAATGCTCATCGGTGGACGACTGGATTAAGAAACTGCAGTACATTTATACCATGCAGTATTACGCAGCCATAAAGAAGAATGAAATCTTACCATTTGCAACAATATGGATGGACCTAGAGAACATTATGTTAAGTGAAATAAGTCAGACAGAGAAAGACAAATACCATATGATCTCACTTATATGTGGAATCTAAAGAAAAGAATAAATGAATGAACTAATCAGAAACAGTCTCAGAGACATACAGGAAAAACTGAGGGTCGCTAGATGGGAGGGGAGATGGGGATAAGGGGAAAGGTGAGGGGATTAGAAAGTACAATCGGTAATCACAAGATTGCCACGGAGATACGAAAGACAATTTGGGGAATGTAATCAATAATGTTGTACAGATTTTGTAGGGTATCCGATGGACACTTGTCTCATTAGGGAGACCACCTCGGGGAAGATGTAGATGCCTGATCACTACACTGTACACCTGAAGCTGAAGCTGAACAATAATGAATGTCAACTACAAGTTTATATATATATATATATATATATATATATATATATATATATATATATATTTACATTTATATATATATTTATATATATTATATATATATATATATTTACAAAAAGCAGAGTACAGCATTAGGAATAGAAACACTGCAAATGTAATGGCTGTGTGAAATGTCAGAGAGGTAGTGGATGGGGGAGGGGGTTGTCACTGTTTGAGGGATATAAATGATAAACGTCTAACTATTACATTATTTTGTTCACCTGAAACTAATAAAAAAAATGTTTTAAAAAAGTTTACAGTGGCAGGAAAGACAATGAAATAACAGTGAAGTGTAAAGGAACTAACTTGGGAACAGACAATAAGAAGAGAGAAGTTCAGAGGACCCAGTATTTAATACATGGGTAGTGGAAGAAAGGAGTTTAAAGGACTGGCCAACAATGGGGGAGAGAATGTGTTGCCTTAGAAAGTTAAAGAAAGTGTTTTTGAAAAGAAAGGAATGTTTAAGAGTATCAAATCCTGTCGATGGGTCAAGCAAGTAAGGACTTGAAGATTATCTTGAAATTTTATCTTGAAAGCAATTTTGGTGGAGTGGTGGTTGCAAAAGCCAGCATGGAGTGAGTTGAGGAGTGAGAGGTAAAGAAATGGAGACAGCAAATGTAGAAAGTTGACTGTGATGGAGAGAGGGGATTTGGTAATTCGAAGGGAATTGAGTGTTGAAGATTTCCTCAAAGGTCTCATGCAATTGGTGAGTACCTCCATATGAATAGCAATTATCATCTTAAATTGTTTGGTTTTCTGTTCCAGCACTGAAAGGCAAGACGCACATCCTCCCATCCTCATATACCCAACTCCTGGCAGAGGTTCAGGTACAAATGAGTACTCTAAATATTGGTTTAAAGGCTGAGTGACTAAACGAATGATCTGCTCTAATTCAAACATGAGATTCATTCTTCAACTCCCATCTTTGTTGTCTCCACATTCCTGTCAACTTGTCTTCCTGAATTTTAGTCCCAAGGGCCCCACCAGCTTCAGGTCCTTGGACCCCTGCTCTGTCCTGTGTACACTCCTTCCCTAGGAGCTCTTATAGTTTCAACAGCTGAATTTCAAATCTGCCCTCAAGCCTATAATTTTACCTTTCTAGCTGACTTCAGAGTATTTGATGCCTGACTGCTCCACCAACACCTGGAACTTAGCACATGCAATTGCACTCATCACCTATCCTCTCCTTTAAGTCAGCCATTTTCCAACTTCTCTACCGAGACCTTTTACCTATGGAGGTTGAAGACTTGTGAATGCTGTGTTCTACTCCTTGCTTGTTCAGATATAGTCATAGATGGCTAGATCCAAGCACAGAACTTTCTATCTTCAAAACGGGCAGCTTTCCACTTCCCCCAAATCATAATAAGCTATTACTTTATTACATGTTCCATCAACACCGTATGCCACATGTTTGCTTGACAAACTACACCTCTAAATTCCTGGCTAAGTGTTTTACCTGAGGAGCAGATAAGCTTTAGGCATGGTCATCTCCCATACAATAACCCATGAAGAACAACATTAGATTATTTGTAGTTTTTATTTTCTTTTCCCAGTCTTTTAACTGGTCTAGTTAAGGTCTTAGAGTCATGGGTTAAAACTAAACAATTTAACATAGATAAACCCTGCATCATAATTTTTCTGCAAAAATTTAGACAGTAGGAATTTTCTCTGGACAAAACAGTTAAAAAATATCCAGTGGGAATATTTGCTTCTTAATTGTGTGACATCCATTTTTAATGAGCAAGGCATATGCCTTCTATATTAGATAACATAAACAGACAGTCATTCATATATAAACAATTTGAATTTATCAGGATAATCTAAGATGATCTAGACTTCATCATTTTATTTTATTTTATTAAATGTTATTTGAAAGAGGAATTTTAACTGTAACAATACAATTATCCTAAAACTTAAGATATTTTAAAAAAATGTTTCACCATTCTGTTAACTTGGTGTGTGTATATTTTGCAGATAGTTCATATTTAGAAGATACCCAGGAAATAATCATTGTTCAATGGGGGCTTTATTGCTACTTAGTTTAATTTAGATTCACATGTATTAACATTTTTCAACCTACTGACCAATTCCCTTTAGAAATAAACTCTCCTTCTATACTGGCAAGGTCCTCTGGGACCAAGATAGAGTTTGAGGTACAGGAGATATGCCTGTGAAAGATAAAAGGGAAATGGGCATAGGCCAACTTTGAATGTACTATACAAGAGGTAGAGGACATACCAATTATCCAGATCAAAGAATTTGAACAGAGGGAGCCAATGAAAATTATGCAGGGGCTAAAGCCACCCCTTGGCAGCCATTGGCTTAGGCACAGAGTGGTTGTTCAATTAATAGTAGCTCATTTGAAACTTAGTTGACCAACAGCAGAGTTAAACATATGCAAGGTCATATGCAGTCTCTTCTGTATCGTAAAGCGCTTTCTGAGCACTTCCAATTTAAAGAAAGCAATCAGAGGCACAGTTAATGGACAGACCCAGGAACAGAGGTCGGAGCTCTCATCCTCCAATCGGTGATCCAACACCCCCACCCCCACCCCGTCTTCCTGCTCCAAAGCTTGATATGGTTGAACACACTAAGTAGTTCTCAGCATTTTTTTTCCTTACAGTTCTTTATTAGCAACATTCATTTAGGTTTTGGACTCTTGTCAAACGTAATGTGAATGGAGACCAGATGCCTTTTCTGAACTCAACAGAACAAGAGGAGAGTCACAGAGCCCATCTTGCCACAATCAAAACTAGGGCTTACAGCAACACCCACTGTTGGTGACAGGCTGTGTGGAATAGGGCCAGTGCTGATCTAGCAGTATATGCCAGCTCAGTGAGTCAGAAAAATGTTTCAGATGTGCCAGGTTGTTCAGAAATCCCCATCAGTTCCTGGGCAGAATAATTGTTGTGTTCCCTAAGAACAAGGATTCGAGATGAGAAGAAGCAACATCCCTAGCATGGTGTGTGTCATTCATATCCCTTGCTGGCAGCAGAGGACCACTGCTCTTCAAAGAATACCACAGATTTGCAGGAAGGGCTGCACAGGCTAGGGTCCTTGGCGGCAATTCAAAAACACAAGGATGGGGGGAGAAGCAATTGTGGGAAGGAATTCAAGTCGGACAAAACGATTAACAGCAAAAAGATGCAGGGTGTAGGGGGACGGATGATTATGGTTTGCTGTGGGTTTAGCAACACTGACATGTTTTTATGAATATTTACAAGAACATTTGGAAGCTGTGTCTTTTTGCCCACACAGCCTCCACTCCTAGCCCTCTTGGTAGGAACTGCAGCATATTTCATGAGGCTGGGGGTGTGAGGGGCAATCAGGTCCTCTTTGCCTCCAGGTTGCCATAACCTGCCTACTTGCCAAGACTAGTGGGGTGTAGGAGAAGGGGACGGGGAGTGGGGCAAATATAAGTGAAGGAAAGTTCAAACAAGAAAAGCCAGGCCTGAGTTTCTCTGCTTGTAATATGAAGCCTGGTGATTAAAGGGAATGAGAAGTGAAAGAAATGGTAGTAAAAAGATACGGAAGGGATAAAGAGAGTGTCTCAGGAGAAAGATCCATTTTGATGCCAATGTTCTTCCCTCGTCAGTGGGGTAAAGGAGTTTATCGGCTCTCTACATTAAATGAATTGTTAACAAAATCACTTCAATTCTCAAGTTTTAGAGTGGATGACAAGTCAGCCTCTTATCCCTCCTGACTCCTGCTGTCTGGACCACTTCATTCTACAACCACCTCCACCCAAGGAGCCTTCTTTCCTCCTTGATTTCCCAAGTTTCTGTCCTCTTCAGCATTTCTCTAAGTATATATTCAGGCAGATGAGAGCAGTAGCCAAGAGCACAGTCTCTGAAACCTCACTGCCTGCATTCTAATCTGAGCCCCATCACTCTGTGAAAGTTGCCCAGTCTCTTTAAACCTCAATTTATTCATCTGTAAAATGGAGCTGATAATAATAATACTTATCCGTGGATATTTACCAAGGAAAGCACTTGGCATGCAGTAAAATCTCAATAAATGTTAGTCTTATTATTACAGATCATCCTCAACTTTCAGACAATAGTCATCTTGCATGTGACCCAGACTTTCCTACACTATACATTAATGCACCTCAAATGCTGAATTTCAAATATCAGCTGAATGACAGCGATGGCTAGTTAATCAGAACACTTGACTACTGAAAAAGAACAGGAAGTTCATGTGTGGGGCTCTGTAGCAGTATTAAACCTTGGGTTGGTGCAAAGCACACTTTCTGGCACGTCTGTGTTGTCTCTTCTAGTCAGATGCCATGATTAGCCAAACATAAAAGTATTATTACATTTCCTTTCTAAAAAAGTTTTTTTGTTGTGTTTTTTTTTCCTGGAGTTAATATTCACATCATATTTTGGTTTGTTGCCTTGATTTTCTATGTACTTTTTTCTAATTCTTTCCAAACTCTAAAAGAGATGTAAAATCCCCTTAATCAACATTTGCCACATAATCAGGTGATCAAATTTATTTTGTTTATTGGAGACAGACCTGCTAAAATTTTCTATCCTCCTGCTCTATACTACTGGCTCTCAGCATTCATATGAGATTTCCCCTTAACTGGCATCTGAGGGATTCCCTTTAGCTCTCTCCCACATTTGATCCCCTGTTTCCTGTATCCTGTATATTCCTCTGGTTCATTCCTATCCTGTTTAAGCACACCTACTAGTAGCCTCCTGGGAAAGTGTACATGGAAAGTTTTTTTGAGAATTTGCATTCCATAAAATTCTTTATTGCCTCTTTGCATTTAACTGACAGTTTCACTGAGTGAATAATTCTGGTTTGAAATATTTCCTCAGAATTTTGAATTCATTTTTTCATTATCTTCTAACTTTCAGTGTTGCTATACATTCTTACTCCTGACCATTTTGTATGATCTGTTTTTTCTCTCTTGAAGCACTTGGGATCTTTTCTTTATCCCTGGTATTCTGGAATTTCAGGATGATGTCCTTCAATGTGAGTTTTTTTTCTGTTCATTTTGCTGGGCACTCAGAGGCAATTTCCCATCTTTAGACTTATGACCTTCAACTTTGAAAAACTTTTTTATTTTGCCATTACCCCACCATTTTCTCTGTTCTCTCTTTTTGAACTTAGATGCGGACATCTTGGATTGAGCTTCTAATTTTCTTTCATTTATCTCCTACTATATGTTTTTTTTGTTATCCTGTTTTCTGGGAGATTTCTTCAATTTTGTTTTCTCAGCCTTCAGCTACCTTTTAAAACATTTCTGTCACTTTTTTTTTAATTTTCAGGAATTGTTTCTTCTTTTTTTATTGTTCTTTTAGGTATCCCGTTCTTGTTTTGTGAATCTTACCTATCATAAGATATTACAAAGTGTTTTGTTTTTTATAGTTTATTAATTCTTAATTCTTTTTTTCTTATGAGTGCCTGAGTGAGTGAGTTAAGTTATTTTGGTCTCTGTTGAAAGTGTTCCTCAAATGTCTAGCAATCTGTCTGTCTATAGATATTTAAGAATGAAATCAAAAAAGCTGACTGTAAGCTCTGTTGAACACTACACTGTTCTCTAGTGGAATTAATCAGAAATCCAGATTTTTCTTTAGGAAACTCCCCAAATATCAGTATCCATAGATCTTTTCTCAGAAGTTTGTCTCTAATCTTCTGTCTGGCATATATACACCTGGCAGCCAGTGTTATTGGAGCTTAGTAGCAGAGGAAGCTGAGAAAGCTTCTTACTTTCCACTGTAAAAATTTTTATTCAGTTTTTTTGTTTTCAGTACCTCACCCCTGCCTTCCACTACGCCTGGTGTGCCAGACTCGATTTGGTTCAATTTATCTAATGAATAAATAATATCCTGTTATATATACACATACATACAAGCAGAATTATACTATCCACATTACTCTTTATCTTGCTTCTTTCCCCTAAAAACTTGTCACAGATACTTTTCTATGTCAGTACATACAGCTCTACCTTCTGCAAAAGGTATTTGTTACCCAGAGGCATCATCCATAAAATGACACTTTTATCTGAATATCATGTTACTTCTTTCAGCAAAAATTCCCAATCAAGTGAAAACTCATTTGCATAAAAATTGGTATGTGATGTTCAACAAATCGATCACATTCATTATCTTTTTTATTTACATAGTATATGATTGATAAAGGACTTATATCTAGAATATATAAAGAATTCTTACAATTCAATAATAAAAGGCAAATAACACAATTTAAAAGTGGGCAAGTCATTTCCAGTCAAGATGGTGGAGTAGGTAAATGCAGTGCTTACCTGCTCTCAAAACCACATCAAAATTACAACTAAACTATAGAACAACCATCATTGAGAATCGCCTGAAGTCTAGCTGAACCAAAGCACTACAACTAAGGACATACAGAAGAAGCCACCTCGAGACTGGTAGGAGGGGCAGAGATGCAGAACAGGTGGTCCCACACCCACATGTAACCATTAAAAATTGGGAAGAATCTCTCAGCTGCAGAGCTCCTCCCCCCCAGAGGAAAGAGAGGTCCCAATGCCACACCAGGCTCTCCAGCCCAGGGTTTCAGTTCCGGGGGGAGAAGTCCCCATAATTTCTGGCTGTGAAAACCAGCAGAGATTGTGGCTGAGTGAAGCAGAGGTTGGCTGCAGTCCCAGGAGCTCCTCTTAAAGAGCCTGCACATGGACTTATTCACTGATGGATTCACTCACTCTGAGCTCCAGTGGTAAGGCACCAGCTTGAAAGGCACCAGGGACATACGGGAAGAAACTGAGTTGTCTGACTTCAGGACTAGGGCTAGAGGAGAGCTTTCTCTCGGACAGAGGAGCTGGCAGAAGCCATTGTTTCTTTGTTGAGCCCTCCTCCTTCCCAGCATGTAGAAGTAGGCAGCCACCATATCTGAATCTCCATCAACCTAGCTAACACTTTTAGTTTGCCCTGATTCCCTTAGATCCTGCCCCACCCAACTTTCAGGCACACCCAAGCTGCTTCCAGTGGCTATCCCATACAAACAGCCTGCTTTGATTCATGCTATAGACTTTCCTAAAATCTCTCAAAGGTTCACAAAACCTAAACAAGCAGCATCTGGCATGAGTGTGTCCTGTACCTCTGGCTGAGCAACCCTAAGCCTTGCACTAGCGACAGCAGCCTTGTTTCATGGCTTGGCCTCTCAAGGCACCTCCAAATACAGAATGGGTGGCTTCCATCTGCGGATTGCTTTGTGACTCATGCCAGGTGGCCCCAGGCAGGACACAGGCTGCACTTGAATTTGGCCTACAGTACGTCCCCTCCCAGGAGGCCCCGGGGCTTGCCCAGTGGTAACCTTCAGACTGAGGCAGAACATCACCAGGCCACCTCCAAGGATGGCACACCCAAAGAGCAGACTGAGCAGGGACCACAACCCTGCTAAAGCAAATCCTGCTCTGTAGGGTTAGCTCCTCCACTGTGGTCATATCCAGTCCTCATAACCAGTCATCTCAAGGGTCAATCCCTCCCATTGTTGTGCAAATACCAATATCAACTGCAATAGGAGGACACATAACAACTTATACAAGGAACACACCTGGAAAACTGGCTCTGGTGACCAGGGAGAATGCACCACTGCATCCCACAGGGCACCTACTATGTAAGGCCACTCTACTAAGACCAGGAGACATAATAGCCCTACCTAATACATAGAAACAAACACAGGGAGGCAGTCAAAATGAGGAGATAAAGAAACATGTCCCAAATAAAAGAATAGAAAAAAGCTCAAAAAAAAGAACTATACAAAATGGAGACAAGCAATCTACCAGACGCAGAATTCCAAACTCTGGTTATAAGGATGCTCAATGATCTCAGGGAGAATTTCAACAAAAAAATACAAAACATAAAAATGGAGATAGAAAACATGAAAAAAGAACCAGTCAGAAATAACGAATACAATAACTGAAATGAGGATTACATTAGATGGAATCAAAAGTAGCTTATATGAAGCAGAGGATCGAATCAGTGATTTAGAAAATAAGGTAGCAAAAAACACCCAATCAGAACAGCAAAAAGAAAAAAGAATCAAAAAAAAAAATGAAAACAGTTTAGGGGCCTCTGGGACAACGTCAAGCATACCAATATTTGAATCATAGGGGTGCCAGAAGGAGAAGAGAGAGATCGAGAAATTGAAAACCTATTTGGAGAAATAATGACAGAAAACGTCCTTAACCTGGAGAAGGAAATGGATATTCAAGCCCAGGAAGCACAGAGATTCCAAAACAAGATGAACCCAAAGAGGCCCACACCAAGACACATCATAACTAAAATGCCAAAGGTTAAAGACAAAGAATCTTAAAAGCAGCAAGAGAAAAGCAGTTAGTTACCTACAAAGCAGCTCCCTTAAGATTATCAGCTGATTTCTCAACAGGAATTTTGCAGGCCAGAAGAGATTGTCACGAAATATTCAAAGTGATAAAAACCAAGGACATACAATCAAGATTGCTGTACCCAGCAAAACTATCATTTGGAATCCTAGGAAGATACAGAGCTTCCCAGACAAGAAAATGCTGAAAGAGGTCATCACCACCAAACCATATTACAAGAAATGTTAAAGGGACTCCTTTAAGAAAAAGAAGAAAAAAAAGATGAAAAATATAAATAATCAAATGGAAATAACTACAAATCTGTCAACAATTACTTTAAGTATTTTTAAGTGTAAATGGATTAAATGCTCCAATCAAAAGACATAGAGCAGCTAAATGGATAAGAAAACAAAACTCTTACATATACTGCCTACAAGTGATTCACTTCAGATCAAAAGACACACAGAGATTAGAAGTAAACAAATGGAAAAAAGATATTTCATGAAAATGGAAACAAAGAAACAAACACTGAAGTAGCAATACTTATACCAGACAAAATCGACTTTAAAACAAAGATTGTAACAAGAAACAAACAAGGACCTGGTCATCCCACTTCTGGGGGATTTCTCTATCCAAAGAAATCCAAAACACTGCTTCAAGGGGACATGTGCATCCATATGTTCATTGCAGCATTATTTACAATATCCAAGATATGAAGACAACCTGGGTGTTCCTGAATAAATGAATGGATAAAGAAAAGGTGGTACATATATACAGTGGAATATTACTCAGTCATAAGAAAAAATAATGAAATCTCGACATCTGTAACAACATGGATGGTTTAGAAAGTATGTTGAGTATAGTAAGTCGAACAAAGACAAATGTCATATAATTTCACTTATAAAGGAATCTAAAGAACAAAACAAACAAAACAGAAACAAACTCAGAGAACATTTTGATGGTTGACAGATGGGACGGGTGTTTGGGAGTGGGTGAAAAAGGGGAAAGGATTAAGAAGTACAAATTGGTTGTTACACAGTAGTCATTGGGATATAGAGTGTAGCATAAAGATATAGTCAATAATATTATAAGAACTATGTATGGTATCAGATGGATACTAAATTTATTGGGGTGATGGATGGGAGAAGGATTGGTGTCAGTGAAAAAAGTGAAGGGATTCAGAAATATAAATTGTTAGTTATAAAATAGTCATGGGGTGTAGAGTAGAGCATAGGGAATATAATCAATAATATGATAATAACTGTTTATACTGCCAGGTGGGTACTAGATTAATTGGGGGGATCATTACTTAAATTATGTAAGTGTCTAACCACTATGATGTATACCTGAAATTAATATAAAATATTATTGAATGTCAACTGTAGTTGAAAAATTAAAAGAAAAATTTAAAAAGAGCAGGGGAAGGTAAAGGGAACAAGAAGTTCAAATTTCCAGGTATAAAACAAATAAGTCTTGGGGATGATAGTGCCAATCCCTCTGTCCTGCAAAGTTCCTGTTGAGAAATCAGCTGATAGTCTTATGGGAGCTCCCTTAAGACAATCCCTTAAGAAAAGCAGTAGGTAACTAACTGCTTTTCTTTTGCTGCTTTTAAGATTCTTTGTCTTAAAATTCTTAAGATTCTTTGTCTTAAGATTAATGTGTCTCGGTGTGAGCCTCTTTGGGTTCATCTTGTTTCGGACTTTGTGCTTCCTGGGCTTGAATATCCATTTTCTTTGCCAGGTTAGGGAAGTTTTCTGTCATTATTTCTTCAAATAGGTTTTCAATTCCTTGCTCTTTATTTTCTCCTTCTGGTACCCCTATCATGCATCTCCATAGCCAAGATATTCTTCCTGATTCTCAGATGCCACACATAGGTGTGGGGCCAGCCCATTTCTCATCTCTGCCCCTCCTACCAATCTTGATGTTGCCTCTTCTTTATATCCCCAGTTATAGGACTTCTGTTCAGCTAGACTTCAGATGGTTCTCTAGGCTGATTGTTCTATAATTTAGTCGTAATTTTAATGTGATCAAGGAAAATGCAAGCACAGTGTATATCTACTCTGCCATCTTGAGTTCTCCCTCTTGACATATGCTTTCATTAAACATATACTTTCACATCTCTTGGGTAAATACCTGAAAGTGGAATGGCTGGGTCAAATGGTAATAAAAGTTATTACTTTTTAATAAATTACCAACTTGTTTTCCAAAATAGCTATACCATTTTACATTAGCATGAGCAGTTTATGGGAGTTCCAGTAATTCCAGATTCTCATCAACACCTGA
The DNA here is from genome assembly GCF_964194185.1 of Rhinolophus hipposideros. Taxonomy (NCBI): domain Eukaryota; kingdom Metazoa; phylum Chordata; class Mammalia; order Chiroptera; family Rhinolophidae; genus Rhinolophus; species Rhinolophus hipposideros. The sequence continues at coordinate 22,607,828 of NC_138051.1, read as the reverse complement.
TATGGTCAGTCTTATTAATTTTAAGCATTTTATTGGATGTGTACTATAGTTTTAATTTACATCTCCCTGTTGGCTAGTTATGTTGAGCATATTTCCATGTGTTTAATTGCCATTCATATATCTTCTTTATTGAATTATCTGTTCAAGTCTTTTGCCCAGTTTTAATTCAGTTGTTTATCTTTGTATAACTAAGTTGCAAGACTTCTTTATATACTCTAGATACAAGCCCTTTGTCAGATAAATATTTTACAAATATTTTTCTCCCATTCTGTGGCTTGCCTTTACATTTTCATAGTGTTATTTCAAAGACTAAAAGTTCTGATTTTGATGAGGTCCACTTACTGTTTTTTTTCTTTTGTAGTTTGTGTTTTGTGGGTAGTACTTACAAAATCTTTGCCAAACCCAAGTTAACATTTTTTTCCTATGATTTCATCTAGGCATTTTATAGTTTTTATCTCTTACATTTAGATCTGTTATCCATTTTGAGCTAATTTTTGTATGTGGTATGACATCAGGGTAGAGATTCATTCTTTCTCATAGACTATTCAATTGTTCTAGCACCATTTCTTGAAACGATCATTCTTCCCCTGGATTTCCTTAGCATATTTGTCAAAAATCATTCCATCCAAACTATTTGGATCTGTCTGTGGACTCTCTGTTCTATTCCATTCAACTATATGTCTATATTTGTACCAATACTGTCTTGATTATTGTAGCTTTATAATAAATATTAAAATTAGATGGTGGTAATACTCCAACTTTGTTCTTTTCATGTTTTATGTCTGTGTGTACATATGTGCATGTGTGTGTGTGTGTGTGTGTGTGGCTCTTCTAGGTCTTTGCATTTACATACAAATTTTAGAATTAGCTTGTCAATTTGTACAAAAGCCTCTTGTAATTTTAATTCTGACTCCATTGAATATATGGCTCAATTTACAGATAAATGACATCTTAATAATATTGAGTCTTCTGATCCATGAATACAATACACCTCTCTATTGATTTAGGCTTTCTTTAGTTTCTCTCAACAGTGCTTTGTAGTTTTCAGCATACATGTCTTGTATAAATTTGTCAAATTTATCCCTAAGCATTTCATATATTTGATGCTATGATAAATGGTATTTTTTATTTTAATTTTAATTTCTGATTGTTTACTGCTAGTATGTAGAAATACAATTGGCTTTGTATATAGAGTTTATATCCTGAAACTTTACAAAACTTGCTTATTAGTTCTAGTAGCTTTTTGTCAGTTCCATAGGATTTTTATTATGGATGATCATGCCATTTGTGAAAACAGTTGTACTTGTCCCTTTCCAGTATGCATGGTTTTTTTTTTTCTTGCCTGGCTAGAATTTATGATTCATTGTTAAAGAGAATTGGTAAGCGGCTGGGAATTTCAATTTAGGTAGGCAGAACTTACAAGTTAGGAATTTTCCCAAATATGAAAAGATTATTTAAAGGGGGTAGAGAATCACAAATATCACAACTACTCTGGGAGAGAGGAGAGATGAGCAGGGAACAATAAGAGAAGAGTGAAACAGACAAAATATATAAAACACCTTTGCCTTTAACTTTCTCCCCCCCAGATTGGGTCTTTTTACAGTAGATTAAGATAATGGATCCAACTAAGATGCAAAAAATATAATCCTAAAGTAGGAAAGTAAACTGAACCACAATGTGAAATTTACTTTTCCTAAGGAAAATTGAATTTACTTCATAAGCATCTGTGATACCCAATGGCTATTGATTCACTTTATTGCTAATTAGACTACAATGAACAGTTTTGATTTTGTGCATGGTTAGACAGTTTAATATGTTTTAGGTTCTCTGGATTGAAAAGTGTCCCCCCAAAATTCATGTTCACCCAGAATCTCAGAATATGATCTTGTTTAGAAATAGAGCCTTTGCAGATGTAATTAGTTAAGATGATATTGAATTAGGGTGGGTCCTAAACCCAATGACTGGTCTCCTTATAAGAAGACCATATGGAGAAACAGAAGAAGGAAGAAGCCATATGGCAACAGAGGCAGAGATTGGACTGATATAGCTATAAGCCAAGGAATGCCAAAGATTGACAGCAAACAGCAGATGTTAGGAAGAGGCAAAGAAGGGGCTCCCTTCAGAGGGAGCACAGCCCTGCAGACACCTTGATTTTGGACTTCTAGCCTTTATAACTGGGACAGAATAAATTTCTGTTGTTCTAAACTACCCAGTTTGTGGCACTTTGTTACAGATTTGTAGGAAACGAATACAGATTTTGGTACTAAGAAGTGGGTACTCAATGTAACAAACACCTAAAAATTGGCTTTAGAATTAATTGGGTTATAGGTAAAGGCTTATAGGTAAAGGGTTATAGGTAAAGGTTATAGGTAAAGGCATAAATTCTCCAGCACATAATGGGAGAATTTTAAGATGCATGATAGAAAAAGCCTAGATTTCCTCAAAGAAATGGTTGGGAGAAATGTGGACATCAAAGGTGATTTGTTGAGATCCTAAAAGGAAATGAAGAATATGTTATTGGACACTAGAGGAAAGATTACCCTTGTTATAAAGTGGCAGAAAACTTGCTGATTTGTGTTCTAGTGTTGGGCGGAAAGTACTTATAAGCAGTGAACTTGGATATTTGGCTATGGAGATTCCTAAGCAAAGTGTGGAAAGTACAGCCTGGTTTCTGTTTACTGCTTATTGTAAAATGCAAGAGGAAAGAGAGATACTGAAGAATGAGCTGTTAAGAAAAAAAAAATCAGCACTCAATTTGGAAAATTCTCAATCTATCCAGATAGCAAAAGGTTAGAAATGGTGCTCTGGGGAGATATCAATGGTGTGGCTAGACAGACTTTTGCTAAAGAGATTAGGCATGTAACTCATGCATTCAAGCAACTATCTCAACAGAAGTCAGGAATAAAGATGAGGTTATCCAGGAAAGATCTGTAGAAGACCCTCTTGTGTGATATCTTGGATCCCCGTGAATTACATAGAAGGCCAACACGATTTTTGAGAATGTTATACCAGCAGAAACACTGCCAGCTGGATTGAATAGACATAGCTGGGATGAAATAAAGGAAGAATAAATTCAAGGGTAAACTATGGATACAAGGGCATCCTTAGACCCAGAGGTGGAGACTATTCTCAGGCCTTGAAACCTAATGGAATTCGCTTTTATTAAGCACCGCACCCTAGAGGCAGTGCTTGTAGTCTTGAATAAATGTATTTTTTACATGATGTATTCTTTAATAAATGTATTTTGTACATGTTTGTGATATGTGGGCATTCTCAAGTGTAGGTCCCAGCATTGATCCTTTTTGCAAGGATCAATATCTAGTATTCTTAAGTAGTCAATAAAGGGAAAATGGCAATAATATATTATATTATATTATGTTATATTATATTATGTATATTATATTGTATCATATATCATATATTATATCATATGTAAATGGGCTCATTCTTCATTTGGTTTATCCTTAGCTCAAGCCATTTTCACAAATCAGCAGCTTAATTCTTGCTGTAGGTCTCTATTTCTACTTATTTATAAAAATTCAATGCTAAATTTTAACCTTTTTAGTACATTGATAACTAAGCAATTTTACATGGTCTTTATGGAAGCCAAATGAATTATTTGATTTATTCTTGTTTTGTTTGCATGTTTATTATCAGCTAGCACATAAGTTATGGCTATTAATTACATATTTTGTTTTGTAAAATATTTTATCAATTGATTGAGTTAACTGGTAGACATACCACACCAGCCCTTTTACTTAAGTTAGTGATAGAGTTAAATGAATAACAAAGTCAGAACCAATACATATAGTAACATGAAAAAATTCAAAGGGAGGTAATCAGTATCTATTTTATCTAATTTACTCCAAAATAATATTTTTTAAACTTTACCTGAATAAATAGAACTACAACCTAGAAGTTGAAAGGATAAACTGAAAGGGAGTGTGGGGTCCAGCCTTCTGACACCCAAAGAGGTCAAAGAATTTGAGAAAATTTGTGCTTCTCCAAGGAGATAAGCCAGGTCATGTTGATTGTGACTAAACTTCTCAATGCATCAAATACACATAAAATGTTTTGATGAATTTTAACATTCTGAATTTAAATCTGTGTCGTTAATGGTTTTACTGCATAATATCCACAGAGAAGCCTTGATAGTGAGCAAATGATCAAAATCAATGTCAGTGTGCTAAATAATCTAAGTCAAAATATACATGACCCAAGCCTTTCAGCAGGTAATGATTTGTTTTAATCATTTCAAATTATACTTTTCAAAGTTATTCAGAATTCTGAGTGAATAAAGTACCTTTTTTCTTGCAAAATCTTTTTTTTCAAATTACCTTGTCAAGGCCAACATGATGTATCATTACACACCTCAAATATGACTGCTTTTCAAACACAAAATGTCTATAACAAAAATGAGATTTACCTGATTAAATTAATACTAGGCCTTCGTGGAGAAATTTTTTTAATAAGAGACATATTTTTAAATACAGTCATTTGCTTCACACCAGACACTTTCTATAAAAGAACTCATTTCAAATAAAAGTATTTAAATATTATATTCCTACACTCAAATGAATTTGGATTTTTTATGTTTCAGTTGTGCTCCCAAATTATAGGTGCATGAACATTTGGTCACTTTGACGGGTGGTCCTAGACAAAACATCCGTTGTACTCACAGTGGTTCTAAAAATAGGAAAGCAGTGTTCCCATTGACACTGAATCTTTCTCTACCTCCTGTTGGAAATGGGGTGTTCATACCAGGGCCAGGAGTTTTGTAGGCTAGCAGATAAAAAGAAAATATTAAAAACACCCACAATCCTTCAATGAGAGATACTGCTTGTGCTGGTTAAGTTTTTTCTGAACCTCTAAATCCACTTTCTACAGTTCACTGCCCTGCAGAGTCTCTGCACCACAAGGCCTGCCTCTAGGGACTACATTAGCAGGCTTCATATTTGGTATGCCCAATGGGAGATCAGCAGATCACAGGGTAGGAAAAGAACTAGTTTAGGATCTTCTACAGCTTCAGCTCTCTCCAAACTCTGGCTCTTGCCAGCCTGGGAACTAGGGCTGGTAACACTACCTTCTGCTACTAAGTCTCTGGTTGGCTCCTATAACCCTGCCCACGCCTCTGTAAATCATCCCTTCTTTAAAGTTTCTTTAGTTGAACCCTATGGGTTGTGCCATTTGTGTCCCACAAGGACCCTGACTGGTAGATCACTGTTACTATTTTGTTTTATTTCCATTAAAGTCTTTAGGTGCATGCTTTCATTTTGCTTAATGTATCATAAGAATTTCCCCATATTATTAAAAATTTCTTACAAACATCATGTGCAAATTCTTGTTGGACTGCCCAAATTTCCAGTAACATAAACAATGCTACAAAGGACATCATTGGATATAAATTATTGTTTGGAATTTTTATTCTTCCCATAGGATGAATTCCTAGAATTTAATAACTGGAAGAAGCATAACAACATGTTTAAAATTCTTGATATGTGCTTTCCAAATTGTACAGATTCTCACAGTTTCCAGTATAAGTGCTCCCATGCTCCATCTTCGACAGCATTGAGAATTATCATTTTCCATCTTTAAAGTGAAATTGCATCTGTTTTTCCTTTTGCATTTTTTTATGTTACTTGTAAGGATAACTTCTTTTAACACTGGTTAATATTTTTCCTTTATTTTTTGAATAGTTGTATATTTTTTTAATTACTTAAAAATGCTTTATCTTGGAAAATCTTAAATATGTATTTTTTCAAAAGGAAAGAAAATGTTATAATGAACCCCTGTGAATACATTTCCCAGCTCTCACAATTACCAACACTTACACTCCCTTTAGAAAAATTCTTACACAAAAAGGCAAACAGCACAGAACAGGATTCTGTGAAAAGTCAGTGTTGCCTGTATTTCTGATGCCCATTCTCCAGGGTTGCTCACTGTTTACTAGACAGGCTGCTTTATATACTGCTCCCCGTTAATCCCAACTTCGTGCCTGGCAAGGTGCCAATTTACAGATTCATTTAGGGTTCGCTGCTGCCCATTGAGGTGCTAAATGTAGGCTCAGAAATGAAGCCCAAGTTTCCAGGCTGAAGAGAACCAGGATTTACAGAAACGGCTGGCAACTTTTCTTCCCTAAAGAAATGCAGTGCTTCTATAAACAGGCAAAGTGCTAGTCCCTCAGAATGGCAACCATCCCATTTCAAAGTCTTTTTTCCCTTCTTTTCATCTGAGAATGGAATCATTTGATCAGGAATTGAGACCCTCCTCCATGTCTACCCCACACCCCTCTGGCTGTCCCTTGCCCTACCCTGTACTGTATTGGTAATAAAGGAAAGGGGAGGGGGACATGTTGGAGAGATAAAATGATGTCCCAGTGGTTTCCTGGCCTTGCCTTGCCCTCCAATTGGGGCCTGACCTTTTTCCGGGTGACTGTGGAAAGTGCCAGGCAGTAGAGGTGGCAGAACCCAAGAGGAAAGAAAAAGCTCTGATGGAGAGGGTTTATTCCAAGTACCCAAGAGAGGAGAGGAAAGTCAGTGTCCCGGGTTGGAAGCACTAGGCCTGTTAGTTTCCAGGTAGGGCCAGGCAGTCTTTCTGATGCTAATTATTTTTTGCTCAGATTCTTCCTTCCTCAGAGCAATAGGAGGGACAAAGCCTCTAGCTTTATTTGCCAACTTTAATTACGGCTTGTCCTGAGGATAGTTTAGGAGGGCCTCAGATCCCATGACCCGAGGGAGCTAGGATTCTGGGGCAGTCCCCACGAGAAACAGTCAAGAATGCCCTCCACAAGTGCCTCAAGTTCAGGCTCGGGTACCAGTTTCCCATCCTCACTCCCCTGTTATAACTTTCGTGATCTTGGGCACGCACTTGGAAACTTACACCTCAAAGGATAGTAGAGAGGGCTCAAGGAAATAGCACCGGTAAAGTGACTGCACAGGATTTGGCACATAGAAGCACTCCATACGTGTAAATGGTAGCAGCTGCTGCTGTATTATTTGTTAAACACGGTATTTATTCTTTGTACTCCAGATCTGGAATCTTCTTCTAAAGTCCTATTCGTGGGGTTCAGATGAACTGTTAGAGTTAGTGGCTAATGTTGCAAGACATTTTCTTACATGTTTTGAAAAAGGAGTAGAAGGAAGTCCAACAAAAGGCTCCACCACCCCCACCAGATCCCACTGGCCAGGCTGTGCTGGACACCCAGAGTCTCCTTTCCCCAGACTGTAACCTTGAACTCTGACCCTCCTGCTGATGGTTTCAAAGCTCAAAGTCAGAGAGGGAGGCAGAGGGGGTCCAAGGCCTTTCCTACATGAGATGCAGTGTAGACAGCTTTGGACAATTTGATGGAGAAGCTAGGAAACTCCTCGTTGTACAGCACGCTAGGAAAGGCTGTTTAGCTTGGCAGTGCAGCACGGCGAGGCAGAGCGCACACTGTCACAGTAACCATTCTGGGTTCTGTGGGCCTCAGCCACTTAATGGATGATCTCTGCCTTTTACTAAGCTCACAAAGCTCATCTTGATGTGGAAATAAAACACATATCCACCTATGTGCTTTTTATAATTTTTCATTTTGAAATAATTTCAAACTCACGGAAAAGTTGCAAGAATAGCTTAAAGAACGCTCATATGCCCTTTATCAAGATTCGTCAATTTTTGACAGTTTTGCCACATTTGCTTTTTGCTTTATCATCTCTCTTGCATGCTCGCTCACTGGATCTTTCTCTGTCTCTGTCTCATGTGTGCATGTGTGTAATTTCTTTTTTCTAAACTATTTGAGAGTAGATTGCCAACATCATGACCCTTTCCTTCTTAATATTTCAATGTGCATTTCCCAACACCACGAATATTTGGTGTACATTGCCACGGTACAACGATGGAATTCAGGGAATTTAACATCGATACAAGACTTTTATCTAATCTGCAGTCTATGTTCCAGTCTTTTAAAATTTCCCAATGTCCTTTATAGCATTTCCCCCCTCCAGTACAGGACCCAGTTAAGGATCATGTATTGCATTTAGTTGTCATGTCTCTTTTGCCTCCTCCTATCTGGAGCATTTTCTCAGTCTTTATCTTTCATGACATTTTAACTTTTCAAAAACACAAGGCAGTGTTTTTTTTCCTAGACTATCCCTCAATTTTAGTTTATCTAATATTTCCTCATGAGTTTCAGGTTACAAATCCCCAAGGATGTGCCCTCGTAGTATCACCTCTAGAGGTACATAATGTCTATCCATCCTCATTGGTGATTTTAATTTTGATTACCCAGTCATGGTATTCTATGGTCTTCCTACTGCGTAATTAAGAATTTTCCTTTTGTAATGAATAACAATCTGTGAAGACATATTGAGACCATGTATCATCTTCAAACTTTCTCCCGAGATTTGGCATTCACTGGTGAGTCTTGCTCTAATCAGTCTTCACCACGTGGTTGCAAAATGCTGGTTTTTCAACTCCACCACTCCCTCCCTTATACTTATCGATGGACAGAAGAACCCTCTTCTCTCCCACCCATTCACTCATTTATGTATTTTTATTAGTATGTCTTCATAGATTTCTTTTTTACTCAATGTTTTTTCTACCAGCTTGATTTTAAATCTTTCATCTGCTATGTTAATGTTTAGTTCAGCTGGTTTTATTAATTATGAAAAAGGTTTATTCTTAGAGAAACTGCAGAGGTATTACTGTAATTTCAAAATGTTTTCCTAATTACTATCCATTTTATCCTCAATTGTGTTATTCATTGCTGCATTACAAACCACCCTAAACACAACAAATTATCATTTCTGGTAATCCTATGGGGAGATGGGGCTGTCTCTCTTCTGCTCACTCATGTGGCACTGTTTAGCTGATGGGATGACCTGGATGGCCACACTCAGCTGGGTCTCTGTCACCACCGGTTCTAGTCTGGGCTTCTTCACATGGTGGCTTCAGGGTAACATGGGGGCAAAAGTGGAAGCTGCAGGGCAACTTAAGGTCTTGCTTGAAAGTCATGTGACTTTTACCAGATCAAATTTGTCAGAGCAAGTCACCAAGCTAGCCCAGATTCAAGGGAATAACTTATCTTTATGGAAGGAACTGCAAAATGTAGACTTTTTTAAATTTAAACTATACAAATTTATTCTCTTCTCTTTTTTGGATTAAATAAGTCATTTATATTCTCCATATCAGCAAAAACTTTTTTTAATTTTAAAAAAATGTTTCAGTTACAGTTGACATTCAATATTATATTAGTTTCACGTATATAGCACAGTTTATATAACTTACTAAGTGGTCCCCCATAAGTCTAGTACCCACCTGACACCGTACTTAGTTATTACAATATTATTGACTGTATTCCCTATTGTGTACTTTACATTCCTATGACTGTTTGTAACTGCCAGTTTGTACTTTTAATCCCTTCACCTTTTTCATCCAGCCCTGTAGTCATTTTCAGTCTGCCACCATTCCAATAGCAATTCTGAGAGATAAAGAGAGCCAGTTATCTCTCTTTTACACATCAGGAAACTGAGGTACAAAGAGGCACATTTATATAGTATAAAGCAGTGCAACTTTAAAAATGACCCATAATCCAACACCAGTACTATCACCTGGGTGGTTGTTAGAATTGCAGATTTTCAGGTGCCACCCCAGGCCTCCTTAATTAGCACAGACATAATACCTAAATAACAGAGGTATATTAATAGATACCATTAGTATTATTATATAGGTGTGCACACGTCATACCTTGGAGTAGCTCCCAGGAATCTGTTTTAATAAAGTCCCCAGGTGATACTTAGGCACCCTAGAGTTGGAGAAACATTGGCATCAGAACAAGTGGATTTGTGGTGAGTCGAACCACATTCATGTCCTAGTTTTGTCACGTGGTAACTAGGTGACCCTAAATAGATCACTTATCCTATTGGAACTTCGGGGTTTTTTATCAGAAAAAAAAATGCTAATATCTGCTTTGCTTACTCCTGCAGCCTTTTATGAATATGAAAAGGTGTTGCAGGCAGTAATAACAATGATGAATATGGTAATGCCCAAGATCACAGAATTTATTAGTGATAGAATCAAGACTAAAACAGCTGGGTTCCCGGTCTTGAACCTGTTCAGGGACAAATACTAATTGGGCCAGCAACTTTTCTGCCATTTCCAGATTTTCAGAGTTATGGCAAACTGCAATACTGATTACAAAGAGCAGGCAAACAGCAGAGTGTGATGAGTTCTCTCAATGAAACAGAGCCCCCCTTCTCTCTCCTCTCTCCTTCCTCAGGGGCACAAAACCCCCCTCCACTCACCCTCCCCCCATTCCCCAAACAAGCTCACACAAGGCCATCACAGCAGGGCATAGCTAGCTTCCTTCCTTTTCATGGGAAAGGATTATTGAGTGGGAAGTGTTCAGGATGAGTGAGTGTTACTGGGGAGTGGGAGGTGGAGTGACAGTCCTGGCCTAGATTGTGTTTTTCAAGTTTGACGCCTGTCAGTGGAATGGCATCTACAGGCTGCTGAAGCTTTTGGAGAGTCAGAATTTGAGAGCTGGTGGGTGAGAAATTGCGATCTCTCCCTGATTATTCACCTCCTCCACCTATATTTTTAATTCACCCACTCTTAATTCTAATCTTTCCTCCAAGCAATTTTCTAAAACTCAAGAAGCCAATTGCTGTCTTATCACCTTTCTCAGTCTTCCTCAAACTCAGTCTAATGTAGAAAGGAGGTAGTAAAGTCTAGATAATACCCTTATCCTACTTAACCATAAACCTAGTTTTCGACCCAAGTTGACGGGGTAAAAAAAGATGTATCTAGACATTAAAAGAAAAAAAAAAAGTTCAATCTGCAAAAAGAGAATACCACAGACTTCTTGGGATCAAAGCCCAGCTTTATACTTACTGACCTTGGACACTTACTCTGTTCCTCATGTCTTCTGTGAAATAAGAACTATGATTCTAACATATAGGTGTTATGAGGGCTACATGAGTTATTAATACACATCAAGCCCTTATAACAATTCCTGGCACTTGCAACTACATGGAGCATTATACATTTTGCCACACCATACTGGATTACTGCAACAACTGCCTGTCTGATCTCCTGTCTGTAATTTTCCCTTGCATCTAATCCATCCTCCCATGATTAATCTTTCCCAATCACCATTAAGTCCCCCTTCTGCTACCTTAAAGAATTTATTACCTATTGCACAAACTCTAAACATCTTAACTTAATATTTAAGAGACTTATTTCTAACTCTATTCAACCATATTACCCAAATACCTCTCTCTAGAACAGTTTCTTATCCTTTGTATTGCAGGCATTTTGGGCCAGATAATTCTTTGTTGTAGAAGGCTGTCCTGTACATTGTAGGATGTTTAACAGCATCTCCATCCTCTCCCTCCTAAATGCCAGTAGCAGCCCCTCAGCTGTGACAACCAAAAATGTCTCCAGATATTATCAAATATCCCCTTGGGGTTAAAAATCTCCCCTAGCTGAGAATCACCGCTCTACAAAGACCCCTTCTCTTGCTATGCTTTCCTTACTGTTTTTCAAACATGCCTGGACCAGTCTCATTTTTTTTCCTTGTACTCAAAGTATATTAATTTTGTATTGTGGTAAAATATACATAAATTTTACCATTTTAAATTACAGTTCGGTGGCATTAAGTACATTCACGTTGCTGTGAAGCCATCACCACCATTCATCTCCCTAACTTTTTTATCTTCCTGAACTGAAATGCTGTATTTCTTAAACAATAACTCCCCATTCTTTACTCCCCCAATCCCTAGCAAAAAAAAAAATCTACTTTCTGATTCTGTTAATTTGACTACTGTAAGTACCTCATAGAAATGGAATCATATAATAGAATCTTTGTCCTTCCATGTCTGGCTTACTTCACTTAGGATAATGTCTTCAGGGTTTATCCATGTTGTAGCATATAGCAGAATTTCCTTCCTTTTTAAGGCTAATATTCCACTGTATGTATACACCACATGTTATTTATTTATTCACCTATCAATGGACATTTGAATTGTTTCTACCATTCAGCCATTGTGAATAATGCCGCTATCAATATGTGTGTACAAATATCTGTTCAAGTCCCTGCTTTTAATTATTTTGGGCATATACTCAGAAGTGAAATTTTGGGGTTATATGGTAATTCTATGTTTAATTTTAAGAGGAAGCATTATACTGTTTTCCACAGAGGCTGAACCATTTTACATTTCCACCTGCAGTGCATGAGGGTTCTGATTTTTCCACATTCTCACCAACACTTGTGATTTTCTGTTGTTTTGACAATAAACATTCTAGTAGTGTGAAGTGGTATCTCATTATGTTTTGTCTTGCATTTCCCTAATGATTAGTGATGTTGACAATCTTTTTGTTTGCTCATTACTCATCCATGTATCTTCTTTGGAGAAATGTCTGTTCAAGTCCCATGCCCATTTTTTAATGGGATTTGCTTTTTTGTTGTTTTTGTGGAATTGTAGGAGTTCTTTATGTATTCTGAATATCAATCCCTTATCAGATATATGATATGCAACTATTTTGTTCCATTCTGTTGATTGCTTTTTCTCTCTATTGACAGTGTCCTTTGATGCACTGAAGTTTAAAGTATATTAATTTTAATTTAAAAAGTAAGTGCCATAAAGTCTTCAAAAGAGGTATCCCAAAACAAACATAAACCTGCAGTATGTAATTTGGTGCTATGCACATAAAATAATTCAAGTCTGCAGACATAGGTGTTAGTTTTCTATTGCTGCTGTAACAAATTAGTACAAACTTAGTGGCTTAAAACAGTACAAATTCATTATCTTCTAGTTCTGTAGGTCAGAGTTCTGAAATAGGTCTTAAAGGCTCAATCAGGGTATTAGCAAGACTGCATCCCTCTGGGGGCCTGGAGACTATGTTTCCTTACCTTTTCTAGCTCCTGGAGGCCAGCCAGTCCTGACTCATTTCCCCCTTCTTCCATTTTCAAAGCTAGATGTATAGCTGAAATATTCTGTGCAGATAGGATGTAAGCAGGGCAGAATCAAGCTCTGACAGACTCTCCATAATAGGTACCAATTTATCATGACCTCTGCCTTCGTTTCTGTCCTGCCATTCTATATCCAGTTTCAGCCAATTCTACCATGAACTGTTCATTTTAACCCAATGGCCCCTTATCAATCAATATACCTAGAACATCATATATAGCTGCTTTCTGACAGAGATACAAAAAATATCAGCTTATACCTAAAGTACCTAAAGTACATCTCCAAAGTGACAAGGAGCTCTACCAAAGTAAACCTGACTTAAATAGAATCAATGATTTTTAAGCATCTCATCTTTTTTAATACCAAAATATATTTGACTAATCTTGGCATCAGGCACTTTGGTACTACATGCTAGCCATCAAGTCTGCAGACATAGGTTAATAAAGGTTTTATTGATATTACAAAACATAATAAAATAATGTTATTATATTTCCAGATGTTATGACCACCCTGTAGAAATACAGTGAGGTAAAGAGAGTGAAAAAGAACTGAAAGATAGAGAGAAAGATACATTAGAAATCACCCAGCATAACCCCTTATACAAAGATAAAATTCATCATCATCAAAAGAATTCTCTGAGATGCTTTTTGTTAAGAGCCCACAATTTGCCTGTTCCCATGCAAAACTGCACTATTCAAACACTGACAAACACTATCAAAAAATCCCTAGTAGAGATAATGCTATACCATTGGCTTGTCATTCATTTTAAGGACTTTTATTGTGGAATGGGAAGGATCTGATAGAAATGATTATGGTTCTGTAGAAATATATATTTCACTAAAATCATACATATTTCTATAGATCCATACACTGAATGTTTCTTTTAGAAAATCAAATACAAATAAAGTTGTTGGAAAGAAACATATTAAAATACTATTTCTTTTCCTTTTGTAACATCTTAGGAGAAGGGAAATGCAGTCCATTAACAGAGGCAGTGAAGTGAGAGCTTATCCCCCAAGCGTAGGAGTCAAGGTACATCCTAACTCAGTATTCAGTGGACAAGTAAACATGCAGTTCACAGCCTGCCTACAGCTTATCTGGTTGGGATTTCCAGGCTTCTGTCCAGGGAAGGTCCTCATTCCAGGACCTCATTCATGTGACCATAGCTCTAAACACACTGGATTTCCCCGTTATCAGAATTTTCTGACCTCCACCAATTTAGACAAACTCTTCCCACTGTCTGGAACCTCCTTGCCCCCTTCTCTACCCAACAACCTCCTGTTCCTCAACTAAGACCCAGCTGAAATTAAACTAACCCGATTAGTTTTCCTGGCCTTCCTGACCTCTTTCCCCCTACTGTGACTACAGAATTACTAGCTTCACATTTGTGTTTCCAAAGCACTTGTATGAAACTTGTCTCTATTATATAGCATTGTCACCATGCATTATTATTTGTGTGCATGTACATATGTCACTCACCTCTAGACGGAGCTTCTTGAAGATTGGGTTTGTTCCTCATTTTCCCAGTACTCAGAGGTTAGCACATCACGTGGCATAATCTGGTGAATAGAATTGAATAGAGGAGACTCATAAAAGATGAACTTTCTTTTCTCTGCAATGATATTCATTCCAGAGACTGTAGAAATATCTTTACAAGACCAATAATGAGTTTAATGGTACTTAATATCAATTATGTTCAATCTTCAATTTTAGAAATAGCTTAAGATTTAGGTTTTTTTTTTTTTTTACCAATGGCAGTTAAACAAAGATATTAAAGGAAATTTTATTGCAGCAATTGCTCAAGTTGAAACAGGTTTGAGAACAAATCCAATTTAAATACATGCCATTTACTTCTATTTACCTATAAGATGCTTAAAATGGAACACTTGGGGGCAGAATTATAAAAGTCTCCATCTTCAATTGTGAATTATAAGGAAGTCGTTTTTACAGCTTTTCAAACATTGTACTGTCGTTGGTATTCAGAAGTTCAAATTATCTCAGAGCGCTCCACTGCCCTAGATGTATAACTATAATGTTCATTCAGATGAGCCTTTCCTCTATGGAAAGCTTGGATTCCACTGGGTTGGTTGTAGACCTCCCCAAGATGCCACAAATTAGGACTGTGCCCCTGGGTCCTGCTCTGTACAACGTCAGTCTCCCACAGTGATGGGCAGCGACCCAGGGCACCAGTCGATGCAGAAGTCTCTACCTCCTCCAACTGAGTTTTTTTCAAAGGCCTGGATCTGGCAAAAATCCTTAAAATAATAATCCCCAGTTAGTGAAGTTGTGGAGAAAGCATTCCCATAATATTTTGATGAGTTCTGATAGTGTAAAATGATAAAGCTAGTCTGGAGAGCCAATTCAAGAATATATATAAACAGCTTTTTAAATCTTTAGACTCTTTCTATTTCATCCCTAAAACTCTCCCCTAAAGACCTGAATGATAATGTTGCCAGCCAATGTCTGAATCCTTGCTGTGTGTAACAAGCACTTACACTTCCTATGCCATTTGCTTTCCAAAGAGTAAGTCCATCCTCCATTTACCCCAAAGGTCTTGAAGCACGGCCTGTTATTTATGTGTCTGGCATGGCTGCTTTTCCTCTGGACTCAGTTTTCTCTCACTTCAGTGGTTAGGTGAGACTATTTAGTCATTATTTGAATATTTTGATCATATTTTCTTGCACTTTTAGAATAATGTATCCTATTTTATATCATCTGTAGCACTAAATTTAAAACCAGGTTTGATTTCAGAGTAAATCCAATTGAGTAGTTCAGCTGATGGTATTTGGGGGAAAACAAAAATGTGGCTTTCCTTTTTAAGCTGTATAACCCTTGTTCAAAGGAAATCCTACACATATGTTAAAATAAATGCTTTAAAAAAAAAAGAAAAGCATATGGGGTGGGAGGAGTCAAGAGGTCCCTACTATCATGTTGGTTCCACTTTACCCCTTCCCCTACTCCTGGGCCTGCCCTGAACACAGTATGAAAAGCACAGTTTTATTGTCTGTCTGTAACCTCTTGATTGAGAATGAAAACGTCTTGTTTTGGGTTCTCTATACTTAGTACAAAGTACTTCCATTTCAAGCAACACTTCTTACATAGACACTGAGAGGAATGCATAAATGAACATATCGTAGACAAGTATGGACTGCTTTTATATTCCACTATTTGAGCTCTTAAACAAAATGCTATTTCTCTTTATGCATCATTTAACTCTCTCCAGCAATTTGGTTCTTCTGAGAAGCTCATTGCTTTTGCTAGGTAACGAGAGAAAGAGAACAGAGAAGGCCACAGGTATAAGTGGTCAGAAGACTAGCGGGAAGCCCTGACTTCCCCTTTATCATCATGTTACCTTTACTGAGAATCTACCTCCCCAAGCGTGAAACTTGCAATAGCCACATCACAGGGTAGTTTGATCTTTGCATCTGATTAACTTAAAGTACAGAAAGCCCTTAATAGTTGTGCATGTCTGCAGTCCACAGTGATCATAGAGTTGGAGAATTTTGCAGCAGGTATAAAAGATGCAAGACCATCCCTAGCAACCATTATTTTTACCACCACAGACCAATTCTGTATCTTTTAAAGAGATGAGAGGCCTAGCATTACCCCTCCCCTGATTTCCTGGGGAGGTTAGCTTTCCTGAGAACCCAGGGCTGGTTCAGGACCCTTAAACCTATGAAACAAGTACACCTCCCAAGATTCCAGAAGTCAAATTGGAAACTGGCATGGGTCACCCAAATATCCCATCATCCTTAGGACAACTGCCCAGCCTCAAATCTTCCCCTTCTTCTTCCACCTACATAAACTCACAGGAGCTTACCTATCCTTTATCTCATCTCTTCAGGGTACCCTGAGTTGCCTCAATTCATAAAGAATCAATCTATTTTTTTATGAGGTGGTTCACTTTTTTCTTGTTATTCCTATCTTCAAGTCAACCTTTCTCAACATCACATAACTTATCTCTTCAAAAGCCTTTCATCTCCTCTTTAATTTGAAGTCTAATGCCCTTGATCCCCTGGCATTGCTCCCAACTATCCAAACGATTTTCTACTGCCTCTGGTAGGTTTCTGGTATTCAGGTCACCACCCCACAACATGGCAGGCTCCTGGGATAGGCCTCTCAACTTCTCTCCACTCTCTAAAATCATACCCTTACTTCAGGCCCTGAAACCTTCCTGCTGCTCCAGTCCTGCTGGACCTCTCCTCCTCAAACTACCTACAACTTCTGAAAACAACAACACATATTTAGTTCTTAATTAACTACTGCCTGATCTTTATTGTTTAGTTTTACTGTCTTATATCTCCCTTATCTCTCCAGCTACACCATAAACTCTTTGAGATGGAAGTAATACATGTCTGTGTCTCTCATCCTTCCTAGCACATGGTAGGAAATGTGGGTGGCATGTGTGCTTGCTGTGCCTGGTACTTCATGATAAAAGTCATTATAACGATACCAATGACAGAAATTACGGTGGGGAATGCTTGCCGGGAAAACAACTTGGCCCTCAGCCCCCTCCATTCAGGCCATGTCCTCTTCTTTCCAAATAGAGATCAGCCCTAGATGCAAACTGACATTTCTGTGGCTATAAAAATCACTGTGAAATAACTCAGGGCTATATCTCAATGGAAGTTTCTGGGAGGAGGTGAGATTTGCTTGATTGATAAATAATAGTAATTCAGCTATCTAGAATACATCGGTAACAAATGAGATTCCATAGTTACATTTCTAGGTAAGCAGAAATGTACTCCTCAATGGACAGCATCATCATCTTTTATATTTCAACCATTTGATGGAAAGTTGTTGTGCTACCTCCTAAAATGCACACTATACTTCTCTGTTTTCTTACCTAGGCTAACATGGACTGGATTTAACTGACAGATCAGAATCTCGCAAATATTTTTACACAACTTTTTCTACCAGTAGGAGAGAGTAAGCATCTGTCTCCAAGAAAGTAAGCATGAAATACCTCATTTTTATCTTAAATTATTATCTAAGTCTTGCATTTTACAATATACCTTTGAGCATGAAGTTCATTATTTAAATCAGTGGTTCATAAATTTGACAATGTCTGCTTTGCCCAGTGACATCCTTTCAGAAAGTTTATGTCCCTCCTATTTGGTTAATGTTAAAATAATCTTTTTTTTATGAAATGATGTCAATAAATAGCCTTAATTGACCAAAAACAACTGAAACCCTCCCCTTTTATTTTATTTTACTAGTCCATAAAATTCAAAAGCTTGGAGCGACTACTTTTATTTACCATAAAGATTTTTTTAAATTTCCAGATAGTCCCACATTGCCTCTACCCCCTAGCGTGCTACCTTATGCCCCAAAAGTATGCATCTTTATGAACTTCAGTTTTGAGGCCATGCTGGGAAGCAGTGATGCTCTCAGAACTTATAGATGTCGGCAAGGTTTCTGGTCCCACACTGAAAATCTCAGACTACTATACTTGCCATGTTTTCCCATTTGCTATCAAGACATACACTATCTCTTTATTTCTGTGCCTGATATAACCACCTTTATCTCACTTTTACATTGCTTCTTATACTTTCTCACGATTAGGACACCAGATTAACAAAGATATTATATTGAATGTAAAGATTAGAATGAATATACCTAAGTGAGTGTCTGAAGAATTCTCCTATGAATAAATGTATGAATGTTAGTGTGTGAACATCATATCCCTTTTGGGCACCCAGAGATCTCTTTATTTCCTCTGTGTTCCTCACCACATTACAGGTAAAGGAAGTTTCTGGCAGCTGAATTCTGATTAGATGACGGGGTAGACAATGAATAGCCTCCTTAAATTAAGAAATAGTACTTGACAGGAAAGCCCACATTGTTATGGCTGCATTTTTTTAAAAAATCAGCCTCAAAACTTGATGGCATGCAACAATAAACACGTATTCTCCTGCTCACGGGTTCTCAGGTCAGCTGGGATTCAGCTCATCTAAGTTGGGCTCAGGAGGCAGCTTTGCTTCAGGTTGTGAATCTGACTGGACGTGACTCCTTGCTGCAGGTTGGCTCAGTTCTAGTCCATATGTGTTCATTCTGGGATCCAGGCTGAAAGGGCAGCAGCTACCTGGGCAAGCTCTTCTCGTGCTGATGCACAAGAGGGCAAATCCATCTACATAAGCACATTTCAAGCCTCTGCTGATGACATGTCTGCTCACATTCCATTGGTCAAAGCAAGTCCCATAACCAAGTCCCCAAGTCAAAGGGCAAGAAAATACTCTTCACTCACAGTGAGGTCATGGTAAAGGTGTGGATGTGTAATACCTCTATAGGACAGTGAAGAATTGTGGGAAAGTTTATCAGCCACAGGCTGGAGGCCTTTTAACCACAGCCACTAATCACCTGGGTTTTCTGGAAAAGAGAAACAACAAATTTGAAGGAAATTTCTGAAAGCGAAAGGAAGGTACCTTGTGGTATATAACATGAGAGCTTTCAAATATGATTTGTTAAATAAATGACATTATGAAAGAAATGGAAAGTCATGCTTCCTGATGTGGCAGTTGCATTAGGATGCATGTAAAACTGAGTTTGCTATAGGCTGGTTTCATAAGTGATAATTGATTGCAAATTATATTGACAGTTATTGAACCTAATTATTCACTGCAGGAACCATCCTTAATCAATTAATCAGGGCACAATTCAACTTCACTTCTTGTACATGGCAACAATCTTTTTTTCCTTTTTTCCTTTACCTATTTTGTTTGCTGTTGTTGAAACATTTTAACAAATTAATTAGATGTTAATTCTTAGCAATAAATGAAACCCTTAAGGTACTTAAATTGTAAACTCCACAACAAAACCTGTATATTCCCAAATATCTTCCTCACTTTGAATAAACATAGATCTCCTTCAGAGATTACATCCAAAGAATGGATCCAAGGCTCTTCTTACTGATATTAGCCAGGAGAGATATCCCCAACTATCTACTACAGGTCTAGCTCTGTTTCAATCAAATTTTAATCAAATACCTAAAAAAGACATGGAAAGCATGCTTTATTTGTTTTTGTTTTCATTTTTATTGAGTTTATAACATTATATAAGTTTTAGGTGTCAACAGTATAATTGGATACCTGTACATACCATAATGTGCTCACCACCAAAAGTCTGGTTTCCCGTCGTCACCATACATTTGACCCCTTTTACAAAACCATGCATTTTGAATTTTCAGCTGATCTAACAACAGAAAGGATAGGTAACATATTAAACACACACTCAAACTTCTGAACAGGCTGAATTATGCACAGGAGCTTACAAGATACCCCTTAGCAGGGAAGAAAGTAATGTCCTGTTCTCAGTGGTGGTGTACCAGCAAAGCCCTTTAACAGGGTGGGGATTCTAGAGAGTGAGAGCCGCTCACGTGAAAAGAATGCAGCTATCAATATCTCAGTTAACCTCAAATATTAAACATCAGCATTGAAATGTAACTCCAAAAATACTAGTGAGTACTTGGGCCACATGCGTATCTATAGAGTCCAAAATAAGAAAAGTTATAGCCCCCTTGACCTCTGGACTGATCAGACTCTAGGGAGAGGACTGTATGTATTCCCAGTGTTATAATTTTCAGAGGGAATCAAACTACAGAAATGTATATTCAGAGGAAGTGATTAGGGTAGAGAAGTATTTCAACACCAGCTCGTCAGAAGAACGATAGGAGAAAAATGAAGGCTATTGTCTGAGGAATGGAGAAGTTAGGTGAGAGAGGAGAGTTGCCTTTAAATATTTAGAGGATTACGCTGAGGGAAAAGGACCAAGATGGATTCTGAGCAGCAGCTACAACAACCCAAAATAGGATTAATTGACAAAAACTTCAGGAAGGCAGCTGTCAGATACCCTCCGTACAAACTCTTGTCTCGTGGAGTTGGTCCTCTCTTGTAGCCAGTCTGGGACCTAAATCGCATTCCAGCCCCACAGTTCTAAGATTCTGTACAGGAAGAACAGATGTGTCGAATTGGTTATCACACTGGATTTTTAAAGTTCTTTCTTCTATTGAAAAATCAAGTACATCTTTGCAAAATAAAAATAGAATTTTATTATAGCAGTACAAACATTTTATGCCATTCTTTATAGTTTCAAAACTATGAATATCCAATCAAACTTTGTAATTGCTTTCATAAATGTCTAATTAAACTATAAATATTATTAAATATATCCATGTACAATAAGGAATGGAAACATCTGGATGAAAAATGAAAACTTTAGACAAGCAGCTGGATATTTTACCTACACAATGCTAGACACCAAGATATTCAGAAACGTCAAATGGATAGTCGAGTTTCAGCAAGTCATCTGGATATTTGACTCTATTTTCTACTTCATTTCAAGTGACTTCTTAGTTTCTCTTTTTTAATGAGAGTTTTTATACACTCCTCCTACTGAAAAGCATTATCCAGTCACAAATAAAACACTGTTTCTCCTTCCCTGCCAGCTGTCTCTACTCTGACTACCCCTTCACTTCTATCGGAATACCAGAAATTCAGGAAAAATTAAGATGGGGCTTTTGGAATACACCCCTCCCTTCATCCTCCTCTTTACAGCCTGTGATGACTGGGAGAAAATCCAACTAATGTGGCTTCAGAACCCTCTGCTGTGAAATGTTTTTCAAATTACCCCCGCTTCTACCTGAGATACCATGCCTCTTAGGTACCATGCTTCTACCTTAGATACCAGTCATCCAGTTCCAGTTCAGTATCTTCTGTGAAATCACTTTCCAGTGTTCTTTGAGTTGCCTGGGAGCCCTCGTCCTCACAGTGCTTAGCATCAAAATAATAATGATGAAAATACTAATTCCAACCTAACAAATGCTTACTATGTTCAAGCATTGTTTTAAGTGGTTTATACGAATTAATTCATTTAATATTCACAGCAACACTATGAAGCAGGTAATATAATTATAATTATTCCCATTTTGCAGAAGAGGAAATTGAGGCCAGTAAATTTAACAAATTGCCCAAATTCTCACAGACACAGCACCCTAGACCACAATACATATTCAGGCTTTCTCTCACTTCAGAGCCCCTCTCTTAACCACTACGCTATACTGCCTGTCTAATTAGTCTATTCTAATTTCCAAACATTTTGCCAACATTCAAGTATTCTCAAAGATGTTCCTTCCATGTTTCAAGCAGGATTTGAAACCCTACCTCTGTCTAGAAGCCTGTAGACTTGCTATCAGGAAGATGACATTTTGTCCTAATGGAGAAATTCAAATAACTGCCTTTCTAGGATAAAAGCACACGTTTCCTTTGCTTGTTCTCATTGTTCTCAGCACAATATAAATGCAGCAGGTAACCTGGTATGATTTAAATATTTTACATATTTCATAAAATTTCATCCATGTGAATGAAAGATTTCATTCATTTATTTAACAAATATTTATTCAACTGTTGTAGGCACTGATGGCGCAACTATGATACAGACAATAGTCTCTGCCCTCATGAAACTTACATTCTTGTTGGGGAGACATGGTAAGCAAGATAAATATATAAATTGTATGTTAAATGATGACAAGTGCCAATGAAAATATTAAGGACAATATGCAACGTCCAGGCAGGGGGTTGAAATTTTAGATCATTGTGACCAGGAAAGGCATGAAGGCATCATGGAGAACATAACTTTTGAGTAAAGACCCATAGAAGTGAGGGGTCTAGCCATGAAGATATAGAAGAGGAGCATTCAAGACAGGAGACAACATGCTTAGCATGTTCCAGAAACACCAGGAAATCAGTGTGGCTGGAGGAGAGAAAGTGAGGATGGGATGGGGAGGTCAGACACAGAAGAGACGGTCATAAAGGTAGAGGAAGATGAGAGGCAGGGGATCTAGACCATGAGGATGTGGCAGGCCATTATAAAGAGTTTGGCTTTCGTGCGAATGAGCTGGGAAGGAATTGGAGGGGTTTGAGCAGAGGAGTGACAAGATTTGATTTATGTTTGAACGGGATTCTCTAGCTACATACTGAGGACAGACTGCAGGGGCCAGGGGTGGAAGCAAAGAGGCCAGTAAAAGGTTATCACAATAGTTCAGGTGAGAAATAGGGGTGGCTTGGTCCTGGGGTAGCAGTAGGAAAGGTAAGACTTGATAGAATTCAGGATATATTTTTGAGGTAGAGCTGACAGAATTTGCTGACAAATATGAGGTATGAACGAAAGAGAGGAGTCAAGAAACACAGTGAGATTTTTGGTCAGAAGAAATAGAAGATAGTTGATTAAAAACCCCTCGAAGAAAGAATCACCCACATATATTCACTTAATACATAATGGATATAAATTTTAAAATAAGAAAATGAATTGAAATTCCTCTGAAAAGTGTTAAATATGTGTAAAGCAAAAATAGGATGATATGTAGGTGTGTTATTAAATTATAGACTAGTTCTTCATTTAAATATGACATTGATAGTCCCGAGTACCCAGTAAATAAAAGAAAGGCTTAATTCTTTCCACAGTGATGTTCAGATAGCAGATACTGAACACAGCATTAACTATTTGCAAGAAAATCTGATAGTCAGATTTTGGTATTTATTAAGGACTTTCCATATTGAGTTTAATTAAGGATTTGATTATGAATTCTACCTTGAAGGCATGATTACTACTTATCTCTTCAGTCTTGGACCAAAGAGAATTACAGATGCTGAATATCTCTCCACTGCATCTATGAAATAGTCATTAGTTTGAAAAGGCATCTCTTCTTAGTGTTGGAAATTGCCTAGAGAAATTTAACTCATTCATCTTTTATGGTACTCTTTTAAGAAACACCGGATGTATTTTTAATGTTAGAACCAAGAAGATAGATGAATCATCACAACTAACTTTCTGATAAAGATGCAATTGTCTTTTATTACCCTTTTATTATCACATATTAGGTTTTTATTCTTGTTAATACTGTGAAATATGGCAGGGAAATAATGCTGCTTTCTTAAAAGGTGTGTATAAAATGTACTACTAGTTTTCATTACTTAGCGTTTTCTTTCCCTAGCTTTCCCATTTTCAAAGTGTCAGTGGAAAAACCTCACCATGGAATAGAAGACTTGCTCTTTAAGGAACTCTATTGTTGGCTAAATATTGCAGGTATCATAAAGAGCTGAAGGGTTATTGCAACCCATTTTAGCTCTTGGAACCTTTGGAACACACTGTTAAACATACAGGAGTCATACTGTTATTCAACAGAGAAAACCTCCTAGGGCATAGACTGTGTCTCTTCCCTAAAAACTTGAAAGCCTGGACTACCATAAACTGGCAATGTATGGCAACCCCCATCCCTCAGAAGCTCATTGTATTCATCTCTTCCTGGGTCTATACCCAGTGCCATTAAGTTGGTAGTTTGACATTGGCTATGGTGGGAGTATTTACACCATGGAAATCAGCAAATGTTAGAAATCTGAATTTTGTTTTGTTTTGTTTTGTTGCCAGAGAGCCAGCTGTTAAACATTTACCAACATACTACTGCTCTCCCCTATGATAGAAATGTAACCCTAATTAATTATGAATAAACTTTCCCTCCCTCTCCTTCTCACTAGAGGGGCATTTACATTCTAAGGTGTTTCTGTATCATCCATGCATCTGGGGAAGAGATGTAGTCATCAGCCAGCATCTGTCCTCTATGGCAGCCTGTGAGATGTCCATACAATCCTATCTACTTCCCAGGTGACATCTCCTTCCACAGTACCTACCACTAAGATATCTCCAACACCATCCACTCCTAAATTGTGTGGTCCAATCTACCTTTCTCTATAGCATCCCTTTGTCACAACTGTTAGGTCCATTTAGGCTCACCTTGTCTCCCTCAGCTAACTTCTGCATACCTTTCTCAGGGAACAGGAGAGTGTGCCAATTCTAGTATGTTTCTCTAGGTCTGGGAAGAGCTACTTTTGGCGGACGATCTCAGACTCTTTCAGACCAGACATAGCTTGTCATCACGGGCACTCTGTTGATGCTGTATTGTGTCAGAGTTGTGGAGGAGCTCTGGGCCTTGTCATTCTCCGAGACACTTCTCAGAAGACAGTGCATGTAACTCCATTGCTCAGATGGCTGAGTACCATGTTTCCCCGAAAATAAGACCACGTCTTATATTAATTCTTGCTCCAAAGATGCATTAGGGCTTATGTTCAGAAGATGTCATCCTGAAAAATCATGCTAGGGCTTATTTTCCAGTTAGATCTTATTTTCAGGGAAACATAGTATATCAGAGGGTTTGATTCTTCTGCCTTGGGACTCTGCATGAGCTGGTCGTATGAGGCAAGTTTCCTTCTCAGTAACCTATAGCTCTCTGGCTTTTTCTTTAACCCCCCATTCTCTTCTCCAGCCTAAAGAAAGTTTTTATTTCCCTCCTTGGACAGGGGAGTAGGTGGGGGAGGAAACAGAGAACTTAGTTTGATAAATATTTTTCTATGTTTGTCATTTATACCAAGATCTTAGCCTTGCGTTCATTTGGTTTGAACATGGCCTCTTGGCTATGTATGTGTATAACCTTTTGCTTAATTTGGTGGAAAAGGAATAGAGAGAAATTAAATATTCATTCCCATTTCTTCTATCTTAAATTCCCAATATAAACATATCAATTTTTCAGGAAGGAAAAAAATACAATCTTATTTCATCCATCACCAGTGTCAAACAAAATACAACATGCAAATTTATATTTGTAGTTAAAATATAGAACTATGAAAGGGGGACTATTTTGTCTGATCTTTCTCTGACGTGATTTTTCACCACTTCAGGTTTTATTCTTTATTCCTTTCTCTATTTGTCCATGGATTAAGTGTCATTTTTTAGTGACATTTGGGATGATGTCAGTCATGACTGTAAACCTCGGAAACCTGTTTCTCCAGACCTGTAGCCTAGTTTTAATCTTCACTCCTTTCTCAGTATTCCTGCTGGGAACTATCACATATTCAGATAGTTTTTCCAGTCTCTACATTAATGGTTAGTTTCTATAACATTTCCTTGAAAAAGACTGGCTCATCGTAATATTGGCAATAACTGTGTTTTCAGATGTTTCTCTAATTGTCTTACATGTAATAAATATAATTAAAAGAAAAATGATAAATTGCAGCACATCCATTTTGACTACTAAAATTGGTGGAATTAGTTTTCCTACCAATATTATGATTGTTTGAGAATCACAGTCAGAACTTACAAACTGTAAATTTTTATTTTTATTAAAGAAAGATAGGAAATTTGCTACATATATTTGTATATCAAGATACAATATCAAGAATAAATATGAATGTGTGTGAGAGAGAATTGATTTAGTACCAGTTATGGGTCACTGTTTTAAAGGTAAACTAGAGAGTTTTTCCCAGAACAAATTTCAATAAGGTAAAAATTTATCTCTTTCTCTCTTTGACAAACCCTTAAACATAAATATGCAAAGCAAGGGATCCACTTTCACCTGGGTAAAACTATATGCTGAAAAATTATTAAGAATAAGAGACTGTATGTCCTATGCTAAGTACCAAATATTTAGTAACAACAACAGAAAGTGTAGACAACAGGAGTTTAAAGGAGGAAGGGTCCACTCTAGGCTTAGACTGTCAATGAAAGTTTCAAAACGGAGGCAGAATTTGAGGTGGGCTTTTTTATAGGTAAGACTTAGTTGTAGAGGAAACGGGGAGCTTATTTTCAGTGGGGAGTGTGGCATTAACATGATGAGCATACTTAGATGTTTTTAAAAAATAGAAAGTGAATGTATCTGGTGAGAATGGGTAAAATGAGAGATCAAGAAAGATAAGACTGATGGTAGACTGGGAGCAGATCTGGAAAACTTGAGATGATCCGGAAATGTGAACTTCAAAGGATACTACACTAGCCCCCCTTATCTGTGGGGGATTTGTTCTAAAACTCCCCGTGGATGTCTGAAACCGTGGATGTTAGTCAACCCTGTATGTACTGAACTATGTTTTTTTCCCTATACATACAAACCTATGATAAAGTTTATAAATTAGGCACAGTAAGAAATTAACTACAATAATAATAAAATAAAACAATTATAACAGTGTACTGTAATAAAAGTGATGTGAGTGTGGTCTCTCTCAGCAAACTAGCACAGATTTCTTTTCCTTCTTCACAATTTCACTGGTAGAAGATTTGTACCACAGATCTTAGCAACTTCAGCACACTTTTTGCTTTAAGTCGAGAACATTCACCTTTTCACTGACAGAAAACATTTAACTGCTCCTCTTTGGCGTATCTGAATTGCCAGCATCACTACTCTTATGCTTTGGGACCATTATTAAGTAAAATAAGGGTTACTGGAACATAAGCGCTGCAATTCCACGATTGTCCATCTGACAACCAAGATTGCTTAGTGTCTAACGGGTGAGGGGCATATACAGTGTGGATACACTGGACAAAGGGATGATTTATGTGACAAGCAGTAAGGAGGAGGAAAGCACAAGATTTCATCATGCTACCAGAAGGGTATGCAATTTAAAACTTATGAATTATTTATTTCTGGAATTTTCCGTTTAATTTTTTGTGGACCATCATTGACCACAGGTAGCTGCAACCTGGGAAAGTGAAACCACAGATAAGGGGGGATTACTGTATCCAGATAGTGAAAAAACAACCCACATAATGGGAGAAAATGTTTGCAAATCATGTATCTGATAATGATCTAATATCAAGAATATATAAAGAACTCTTACAATTCAACAATAAAAAGACAAACAGCCCAATTAAAAACTATAGCATTGAAGTATTTGAATAGACATTTCTCCAAGTAAGAAAGTATTTGAATAGACATTTCTCCAAGTAAGATATGCAATAGCCAATGAGTACATGAAAAGATGCTCAATATCATTAGTCATTAGGGAAATGCAAATCAAAACCACAATGAGACACCACTTCACACATACTAGGATGGCTATAATCAAAAAGATAGATAAGTGTTAGTGAGGATGTGAAGACATCAGAACCATCATACATTGCTGGTGGAAATATAAAGTGGTACACCCACTGTGAAAAACAGTTTGGCAGTTCCTCAAAAAGTTAAACATATTTTTATGTTGCCATATAACCCAGAATACCACACCTAAGTATATACCCAAGAGAAATAAAAACATGTCCACACAAAAACTTGTACAAAAATGCTCACAGTACCATTACTCATAATTGCCAAAAGGTGAGCACAACCTAAATACCCATCAAGTAAAGAATAAACAAAATGTGATATATTCATGCAATGAAATATTATTCATCCACAAAATGCAATGAAATACTGATTGATATATGCTACAACATAAGTAAACCTTGCAAACCTTATGCTAAGTGAAAGAAGCCAGACACAAAAGCCATATAATTGTATAATTTCATACACACACACACACACAAATGTCCAGGATAGACAAATCCATAGAGACAGAAGGTAGATTAGTGGTTGCTAGGGGCTGGGAGCAGGGGTGAATGGGGACTGACGGTTGACAGGTATGGGGTTTTACTGGGGTGGGGGGTGATGAAAATGTTCTGGAATTAGACAGTGATTAACTCAGAATGTACTAAAAACTACTGAACTGCATATTTTTGAATGGAGAATTTTAGAGTGCATGAATTATATCTCGGTAAGAAAAAATCTACAATAAGAAAAAAGAGAAATATAAACTGTATCGTTTAGGTCCTAAGCAGCTACTTAATGTTTTTGAGTATGAGAGTAACCTGTTCACCTTTGCTATTGATCTGTCTCTTTATATTGTCTCATGACCTGCCACAGCATTTCTCACAGTGAAACTGTTTCTCTCCTTTTCTACACAGCCTCTACTCCCTGACCCCACCTTGCTCCCCTGACCCTTCCCATTTAGCACCCAGCTTCATCGCATTATTAAAATTCTTCTCATAAAAGTTACCAAAAAAACTACCTTGCTACCAATTTAATAGGTGAATGCTTATTTGTGCTCAAGAAAATAAATCTTTTTATTTTGTAATAATGATAAACACCTTTTCCTTGTAACTCTTATCTCTCTAAACACCCTTTTTCCTCCTGCTGCTCCCTAAGTGAGAGATGTGCCCCCTTCCAGATGTGTTCTTGACCCTTTTCTGGAATCCTGGACGATTTTATCTTATGATTTCTGTTGGACTTGAAACTCATTGCCCTCTCATCTCTCCATAGCTCCAGTCCCTCATTTTTTACTGCTGGCTGCACCTGTCCATCTGAATAGACTGAAAAGGCTGCTCAAGTCTCAGTGTGACCTAAACTTAACATACAGACTTCCTCCTGTGTTTTCTCTATCTGTAATGATCTCAGTACCTTCACAACAACTCCAGCTCAAAAATCATAGTAACACGTTTTTATTCTTTATCCAATCAGTTGCTAAGACCTATTGGTCCTACATTCTTATCTCTCATTTCTATGCCCTATTCTCCATTCCCATTGAAAACAACTTAATTCAAGTACTCACTACACCTTGACAGGGATATTCTACCTTTATAACCATATGTCGTATCCATCCTTCAATACGTGGCTCAAACACCACTACCTTCAATCTCTCGATCTAGAAGTGATCTCTCCCTCTTCTAAAGGCTTGCCATGCTCTGTTTATACCCTTGTCGTTACAAAAATCCCCATAAAATCAAGTGGATAATACTCTCTTTCCCACTACTGGAAGTTCCTGAAGTCAAGAAACATACCCACTAGAATATACTTTGCAATTTAAAATTTCTACTGCATTGCTTTGTACCCAACTAGTTCCTAAAGGAATTTAAGATAACCAGTGTCTTATACAAAGTAAATCCTCAATCACTATTTGTTCAATGACTAAATGTTTCCATGATTTTTTATAAGAACTTCTCTCCCTGCCACCCCTCTGACCCTGAGTATCTCATTTCCATGCTTCCCATTCCAAGCCATCAGCGATGCTCTTTCAACCCTCTATCCTGCTGAAAATCCTTCTCCAGACACTGGTGCCTTCAATCCACACACTTCAAGTCCTATGGTCACAGATGGGGGAGCCTGCTCCGACTTATGATGGGGAGAGACACCTGCCCTGACATTCCTGGGCACGCTGAATACGTTTACCCATGGAAATAAAATAATAATTACCCTCTGAATTCCAAATACATTTCACATGCTAACCAAGAAACTCAATAATCATTTATTACAATGTTTTCATAGGAAAATGGCTTCTGAGTTTTAAACATGAATTTACAAATGAAGTTAATTGTAGAACAAGATATTCATTATTGAGAACTTGACTAGAGCAGTATTATTATTTTTATTAGTATCAATACTACACTCTATTCTGTGTTGTTGCCATCAGTAGTTCTAGAGATTAAATCAATGCAGTCCAAAAAAGATCCCTCCGGTTAAATTAACTTTTAGAGATGAAATTCAAGAAACTGTGCCTTAGGCTCTTTTGGGTAAAGTGAACAGATATTTGGGGTGAAACCCAAATGGATACTTGATTTTCCAACTAACTTAAACATGTGAACCTTTGGAGGTGAAGTCAGTCAAGGTTTTAATATTTAAATGATGAGAACGTGTTAGCCACCCTTCAGATGTCTCCCCATCACCACAGGAAGATGTTACACTGCTGACAACTAGGTGTGATTTTGTTGCATCAAAATCTGCTTAGGACAGGCAGGTGATTGAGAATAATATCCACGATTCTAAGGGACAGCAGGATTGTACAGAGCAGAAGGTTTGATAATGAGAAATTATAGTTTCCTGCAATTCTGGAGAACCAGAGAGGGAATTGTTGCTTTATGCTGGCAGCCATTTCCCCAAACTCTGTGAGATGGCATAGCTCAAGCTGTTGCAAACATAGACAGAGTAGCCACCGCTCTTGGTTGGAACAGGATTTCCTGGGGCATAAAATATATTGAAAAACCTTTCTAAATAAGATTGATCACTTAATTTGACTTTTTAGAGAAAATCCTACACAGTCTTCAATTTCTAGCATTTGTTCACTCACTGTTCCCTGGAAGCTTAATAATCACTTCTACCATATATGTGTGTATATATGTTTATGCATAAAGCATTTTAATTAGGTACTCCAATTACAGAGATGATCATAAAGACCATAGTTATAGAATATTCTTTAGCTGGGTTTTTGCAATATAGTGCCATAAAGCAGCAAGGTCTTCCTCTGAGAAAAATAATTCAATTTTTAGATGCATGTTTGTGTCATTTTTCTGTGATAGGTATGGTGACATCAACCAGTAACACCAGTTCTCGAGACAAAACAACCAGCAAAATGGAGGACCATAGTGTTTAAAAACAGAGAAGCTAATAGCTGTTTTGTTAGTCACACACTTTAACTTTATAAAGGGGTTAACTTTGTGAAAGGGTTAACTTTTGCCTCTCGCTTATACTTTTTCTTTCATGAATGAGCAATTAATTACTTCGCTGCTGTCGCTGTTTCAGCACTTCAATTTACAATAGCCTTTTGTTTTCTTGCAAACAAAAAAAAACCTTTGAAAGATTTCAATCTTCAAAAACATGGAACACTTTCTTTCTCTTTCTTTCTGAACACACAAAAAAGTGTCTATTCTTATGTATATTTAATAACAGGCTTCAAAAAGAACTTCATCGAGCACCTTAACATGATCTGATTGATTCTTGCAGCTAAGTCAAAGAAATACATACAAATCCTCGTTCTGGGAAACATTTTCTATTTAAAATTTTTAAAGTATAAACTTTATAATAAACTAGGGGAGAAAATGTAAATATGTTGTATTTCATTTTAAATACGGTTAAGTGCAGTTTAAACACAGTCAACTCTTTCAGATGATAATGTGACTGGCATAATGAAGGGCTTCATCTTAAGTCACAGAAAACCCAGTGCTGTTACAGAGGAAAAACTCTGTATGTCCTAATTTAAATAGGTTTATCTCTTGAAAACAGGGGACGCATGTAGGTATATACTGTATAGTCATCACAGGCAAAGGAGAATAAAAGGCTGAGGCATTATCTTATAGAATAATGGGTACTGATAATACCTGAGAGGTAAATCCCTGATAGCCCTCTTTTATTTCTTACAAACAGATGTGGACATAGCAATAACTTTGACTAGGATAATAAAACTTTAATTATCTGGAATGGTTCCAGAATTGAAATTTCCTAATTAATGTACTAGTCTGATTAATTCAGTATTAACCAGTATACATGATCTGTTTTAACCCATGAAATATAAAGTATAAGTAATTTCTAGTCAATTGAGCATATACTATAAGCATCTCAATTTTGCATTTAATTTTATATTTTGTAAGTACAGCATTTTGTGCTTTGAAATGTTAATGTCTTCTTCCTGGTTCACTGGAGGACTTTATAAGACATAGTCCTAACATTTATGTCAAAATCATGTACAGAGTAAGCCAGCAAATCCAGGTGTATGCTGACCTGACAACCCATCATCCAATCAGCTGGGCCTCTGGTGGTCAGAAACAGCTCATACACACTGGTAATCAAGGCGACCACTGATGATGTCCTGGGCTTTGGGGATACCTTCCATCATCCTTCATTCATCCAAATAGGGGTTCAGAGTCACTGTCAGTCTATTAAGTGAGGCCCTTTGAGAATGCTGGGAGTCCAGTTAGGATAGATTGACAAGAACTCAGTTCTTTATTATTACCTCTCTGTACCACCATGGGATTCAAGGCCTCCAATGGAGACAGTTGGAATTCAAGTGATCGAGAGGTTCTTATTGTGGAAGACTGGGAGGATTTGGTTAATTCTGACCAAATAATCAACTTTCCAATTTTGTGGTTCTATCTTAATATGACTACTTTGAAACAGACTCACATAAAATACAATGGACCATTTGAAAATATGTCATATTTTATCTTAAATTCCCATCTGGGACACACTATCTCTAGTATAATTTTTAATACCTTAATGTACTATGCCATATAATGGCATAATTTATATAACCAATCTTCTGATGCTGGGACATTAGTTTATTTCATGTTTTCACATTAATAAGCAGCTCTGCTGTGATTATACTGTACTCTTGAGAGGGTAAACCTCAATGGTTAAGAACATAATCTTCAGTGCTCAACAGACTGAGTTTTGGGTCCTGTCATTTTCTAATGGTGTTATCTTGGATAAATCTCTTAACATCTCAAAGTTCCTTCACCTTTAAAAGGAAGATAATTTCACCTAATACCTTGGGCATTTGTGAGGCTCCAGTGAAAAAGTACATGTAAATTCATAATAAATAAATGTTAGTTTGCTCTTATTGGGCTAGTTAGTTATAATTATTTCCTTACGATAAGTTCATAGATGTGGAATTATTTTCTCTACGTACATTTTTAAGGTTCTTGATGCATGTTGCCTAATTGCCCTCAAAGAATACAATTCCCAATGGTAATACGACATTATCCCATGTTTCCATGAAAATAAGACCTAAACGGACAATAAGCATGATTTTTCAGGATGACAGCCCCCACCCCCCGAACATAAGCCCTACTGCGTCTTTTGGAGCAAAACTTAATATAAGACCCAGTCTTGTTTTGGGGGAAACACGGTATTGTGATTGGGTATGCATTGGTTTACATCTAGAAATAACCCGTGAAGTCTCAAGAGGAGTCCTAAGTCTTATTCCATTTCTGTTCTCGGGGTACCTGCCACAGAGAGATGCACAACACATGCTCAATCAATGTCTGTTTAGGGAATATCTACATCTTTCCTTCTCACATCTGTTTTTCAAAATGGCACCACATTTTTCAAAACAAAGGCCCTGCTTCTCATTAGTTCTAGAGATCACTGCTGGTAAATAGACAGTATTTCTCACCTAGGGAGCTTATTTTTTAAGTGCAGATTCCTGTTTCATTTGCAGAGATTCTGATTCAGGAAGTTTCATTAGGAGCCCAGGAATATGAATTTTAATTTACCACCTTCTGACCGCTACTGTTCCTGACACAGGTAGTATATTGTCTGTATTCATTTGTTTTGTTTTGCTAAGATTTTTTATTAAAAATACAGCTAACATACAATATTATATTAGTTTCAGGGGTACACCATAGTTATTCCTCATTTATAATCCTAAAGAAGTGATCACCATGATAAATCCAGCAACCATCTGACATCGTACCACGTTATTACAATATTATTGACTATATTCCCCATGCTGTATGTTACAGCCCTGTGACTGTTTTTTGCTTAAAACAACAGACGTTTAATGTAATAGTTAGATATTTACACCCCTCACAAAGTAATAACTGCCCCCAATCTACTATCCCTCTGACATCATATATATGGTAGCTATTACAAATACCATTGACTATATTCCCTATCCTGTACTCCACATCCTATGATATTAATATATATTTAATTACCATATTAATATATATTTAATTATAGTTGACATTCAGTATTATTCAGCTTCAGCTTCAGGTGGATAGCGCTTTGGACACAGTTTATGATGTAATAAGTCCAGTGCCCATCTGGCACCCTACATGATCTTTACAACATTGTTGATTATATTCCCCATACTGTATTAACTAATCAAATTGTATTTCTTAATACCTTCACCTTTTTCACCTTGCCCCCATCCCATTCTTCCACCTCTGCCTCCGCCTCTCCACTGTGGGGCTCCTCCTCTAACGGGCGGACCTGAGCTTCCAACGCCTCCCACCAAGATACCTGGTCCCACACCTGGGCTATTCCAGCAAGTGCTTCCTCCAAGTTATGATGCACCACGGTGAGAACCTCCTCCATCCGACGGTCCCAAACTTCCAGTGCCTCCCCCTGGCGCTGCTGATCCGGCACCTGAGCTATTTCATTAAGCGGATCTTCTGTGTTACATCGCAATGTGGTGAGGAACATCCAGCCCACACGGCCGGCTGCACCCTTCGCCTCTTCCGGCAACCGCTCAGCCAGAACCTTCAGGGCCCTCTCCACGCTGGCCGGAGAGCCATCCATGTCCTCCCACCCCTCCTCGGAGGTCCAACTCCTGAGAACAGTGGCTACCAGGTACCACATACTGTGTGGGGGCCACACGTCCTCCTGCCCAGAGTCAGACGCCATTCCTACCTGGCCAAAATCCTGCTCCCCGCACCAGGCGTCCGATTGGGTGGAGGCCTCAGTGTAAGATGTCCGCAACCGTCCCTTATTTGTTTTATAAGTGGAGATTTGAACCTTTTATTCCCCTTCACCTTTTCTCCCCTTTTTAAATTTTTCAATTACAGTTGACATTCAATATTATTTTATATTAATTTCAGGTGTTCAGCAAAGTGGTTAGACATATGTATAATTTAAGAAATGATCCCCCTGACTAGTTTAGTACCCATCCGGCACTATACATAGTTATTACCATATTACTGAGTACATTCCCTACGTTTTCCTTAACATCCCATGACTACTTTGTGACTACCAACTTGGACTTCTTAATCCCTTTACCTTTTTCACCCTGCCCCGCAAACCTCTTATCTATCAACGCAACAAATCTAGTACCAATATGACATCATACATAGTTATTACAATATTATTGACTATATTCCTTATGCTGTACTTTACATCCCCATGATTACTGGGTAACAACCAATTTGTACTGCTTAATCCCGTCCCCTTTTTCACTCATCCCTAACCCCCCGCCCATCTGGCAACTATCGATATGTTCTCTGTATCTATGGGTTTGTTTCTGTTTTGTTTATTTTATTCTTTATATTCTACATACAAGTAAAATCTTATTGCATCTCTGTCTGACACACTCCACTCAGCACAATATCCTCCTGGTCCATTCATGCTGCCACAGATGGCAAGAACCCATTCCCTTCCCTGTCCGAGCAATATTCCATTGTATACATGTACCCCCTCCTCTTTGTCCATTCTTCCATTGACAGACACCCAGGCTGCCTCCACATCTTGGCCATTGTAAACAATGCTACAATGAACATATGGATACATACATCACTTCAAAGTAGCGTTTTGGGTTTCTTCAGATAAATACCCAGAACTGGGAGACTGGGTCCTTCTTGTCTCTTGTTACAGGCATTGTGTGTGCTCTCCTGTTATAGTTGACCCTTGATTGCTATTGGCAGGTCAGTGGGTGAGACTGACCCGCAGGCTGTGGGGTTTGGCCATATCAACAGCTTATGGGCTGCTGTGCAGAGAGCTTACCCCACTGAGTGGGATTCACTCCAGTGAGCTCTGGTGCCTATTGAGACCACCCTGTAGGTGTGCCACTTGTGAAGCTAATTGGGTGGTGTTCTCCTGAGGTCTGAAGCCAAACTCCAAGTATGTTGGCTCTGGGGCCTCTTGCAAGGAGCTCCAGTGCAGGCCTAGGTCACCCACTGCCTGTGGGTACCCGGCTGGGTACTACCTGATAAGAGCTACAAAGCAATCCAAGGTTGTTTGCTGCATATGCTAACCCTGGAGGCATGTGGGAGAGGCCACCCTGGGAACCGAGGATGTGTGCCACAAGTACTGGGCCTGGGGAGATCCATAAAATGCCAGGACACCCAGAGGCCTGTTGCCACCTGTCAGCTCCCCTAAGGTTCAGCCACTGATAAAGCTTCCTACAGTATGCAAATTGGGTGAGGAAGAATCTCAGAGTCAGTAGAGTGGAAAGAGTTGTGGTCACCAGGTTAATGTAAATTCTGGTTTGATGCCAGTGCTGAGTCTGAAGCTACTCAACAAAAGTCTCAGAGCACACTGAGGAGAGTTGTCACCTCCCTAGGCGGACTCTGATAGTATTCCAAGAAAGAGTGCAACATAGGCAGAGCTGGCTGCTCTTGGAAAAAATGCCTCTGGAATTGGGGGAGTTGAGTAGGGCAGGGTCCCAGTGAGTCAGCAGGGTGGAGCTTGGACCTCACCTAACCAATCAGATTCAGACTTGGCCGTAAGCGTGAGGTGAGGGCTCAACATAGGAAAGATGACACCCACCTGCTGGTTGCACAGAGAGGAGGACCCCCGCACAGGGAAAGTGCCAAATGTCATCCAGCCCTCATCCTGAAGCCACATAACTCAGTCTGTCCCCCGTATGTCTCTAACACCCCCCCGAGTTACTGTCCTTCTGCTGGAACCCAAAGTGAGTTCCTGGGAGTGAGAGAAGCTGTATGCAACCCCTTTAAGAGGATGTCTGCATTTCCTGCATCCTTCTGTCCTATCTAATCGGTCGGAATCCCTATTGTTTGTTCACAGTCTGATGTTATGGGGGCTCCGAGGCCTGTGTGGGGCTGGGGTCTCTCACTCCTCTGAGGGGAACCTCCACAGCTGATATCCCTCCTGGTTCTCAACTGCTGCTTGGAGGTTTGGGGTTAACCTCTTCTCCACCCCTCCTACCAGTCTTGACGTGGCTTCTTCTTTATATTCTTTGCTATAAAACTTCTATTCAGCCAGACTGCATATGATTCTCCAGGTTGATTGTTCTATAACTTCGTTGTATTTTTAATTAGTTCACAGAAGGAAGCAGGCATAGTGTGTATCTACTCTGCCATCTTGGATCTGATCCATGTAGGTATTTGGTTTTGATAGACACTGATCTCTGGAACCTTTGCTTAATAGTACCAAGCTTTTTAGGTTCTTTCCAGCCCTGTGACTCTATAATGCATTTTAAAAAACCTAACCAATCAGAACAAACCCTAATGATTTATCCACAATATTAGATAATTAGTAGGAGACACATTGTTACTAAACTGCCAGGCTTTCTGTTGATTTGGGGGAGGAACAGATAAAATAAAATCGAAAAGTTCATCCAGATACCTGCCCACACACAGCCAAATTTCATCCTAGCACCTATTCACAGGATGGTAGGAACTGAGTTGGTCTACTTGATTTTGACAGAAAGTAAAAACTGTGTTATCACTCCGCCTCATACTGTTTGATCAGGAATGCCCACAGATGGGCTGCAAGTGGCCTCCAACAAGGATGCCAACATCAAATCCCGGGACAGCAGAGCCAAGCAGCTTCCCTGTCTCTTGCTATCCCCTAGAGGGCTGGCCAAGACCAACAGACCCAGGTGAAGGCTTGAAGAAGTTGGCTCTCAGAAAGTTCCTCAAGAGCAGTGGGAAACTTCAAGGGTCACCTGCAAATTTAGCAACTGAGACCTAGAAGCCAATGCCCCTGAGAAAGGAACATTCAAAGGGAAAGACAAACGACACTAGTAAAGAGCCACTCTTAAGCTAGATTGACAGTTCACGTGTTTTTGACCTGTGGAGTTCTTGGTACATCTATACCCACCTCTTCTCAGAATGGTTCCCAATTACCCAGCTGCCCGGAGCCTCAGATGAGAAAACGAATGCTATCATACATCACTTGTCTCTTTTATGGGAAGTAGTTCTAGGGTTGGTAGGAGGACTACATTTAAGTGACTTAGCAGAATGCTTGTTACATAATATAGGTGGTAAATCGTTTTCCTTCTCTTTTCCCCTCTACCCTCATCCCATCGTTACTCCCAATCTCTATCTTTTTGTGTCTGAATATGATGCTAGCTCACATATGCCTTACTTTTAAAATAATTAACAAGAATTTGTTGAAAACATAATTATATACCAGCATATTTATTATGGAGTCTACAATAAAAATATAAATCATGATTCATAACCTCAATGAGTTTACAATCTGATGGGAAAGAGAAAACTAACATACGTGTAACAACGGGGGAATACTGAAGATTTTATTAAATTTTTTATTAATTCAATTTATTATTTAATAAAAATTTAATTTATTAAAATTTAACTCCCTAAATATTATCTGCTGGATCATCCATAAGTATTATAATACTTCAGAGGAGGAATCTCTGAGGCTGAATTTCCAGGGAGAGCCTCAAGGAGTGATCAGCACTTAATATTGGCTCTGAGATAAAAACATTTACATGTTATTTACTGTGTTTCAGTTATTAGACTAAACAGAGATAGGTTTATCTTTTATCTTTATCATTACTCTCTTCCTCTTTGTAAAATTACCATTCAGTTTACATAGAGGCCAGGACATTACAGATGTAAGGTAGAAGAGACAAATATGGGAAAAGAAGCAACTCTGAGGCAAGAGAAATGTGGGGATTAGTTCCATGCATTATTCAAGCAACACAGCTTTATAAATAAGCCCTTTTGAACCCCCACATACCAGGCTTTCTCCATACTTTCCCACCCAAGTCAATTATAATCTATACCACACCTCCTAAACCTACACAATTCAAGTTCTCATCTTTTATTGATAAAACAAAATAGTCCATGGCTTCAGATTCTCAAGTCTAAGAAGCATTCTGTGCAAAATCATGGCAAGTTACATGAGGAATAAGGCAATGTCGTATTCTTCAAGTTATAGTTGTGGAATTAACCTGACTTCCTTTGAACCATGGGAGTGTTGCCGGGAGGAAATAATGTAGCGTAAGGTAGTGGATAGTATACTGGCTTTGGCAACAGGTCACCAAATTTAAGACTTCCTCTACTCCCCTGATCCCAGCCACTTGTTGTATGACCTTGGATAAACTATTAAGCCTCTCAGAGTTTGTTTCCTTGTGTGTAATTGAATGTATAAAAATATCTGTAGCATAGGATTTTTTGTGACATTCAAAGGAAATAATCTAGTTGAAAGCCTTTTATAAATTATAAAGCATTATTTTAAAAAATCGTTGTTGCTGCTTTTATTGTCATTTGCAGAACTAAGTGTTCTTACATCAGATGAATACATTTAAGTTCGCTTAGAAGAAAATGATTCCTATAAAATATATGCTTGGTCTTCCTTCAGGCATAATAAAAACTCCAGCTCTATAATACAAGCTCACTCATTTAACTGTCTTTTCCACTTAAAGAGTATTTGTGACTCACATAAATCAGATCCCTTTGCCTTATGAGGATGTTCAAAACACCTTTATCTATCCTAGATAATAGAATTCCAGAAGCTGGTGTTTATTTATTCTCTGGGCCTAAGTGCATTATTTTACTTATCAAAAAAAAAAAAAAAAAGATTATACAGCCAGAAGAATTAGTCTATTGCTGCCTCTTTAAAAGACTCTCTTCCCTTCATCATTCCTGGCTTGTATTGAAACCAGATGGTAAAACCAAGACTGGAACATCCTTTGGTGTCCAGAAGGAGGCCAGTCTGGCCAAAGCATTGTCATTCTTGTCAGCAACCAGAGTCAAAAACATTTTTATAGTTAATCATCAGGAATGCCTACTGGCTCTAACAGCCATGTATGCAGTTTTTGTCAGCACGTAGGTTCCATCCACACCACAGATGACACCATGTCGGCAAAAAATGTGTTTCGATATCCCTCAGCAAAGAGCTGAACAAGTTTTCATGGCTGACTCCCAAAGCAAACGACAATGTAAAATGAGTGCTGGACTTCTTTTCCACCAAACTGCGTGGATACCAATACCTTTCACTTCTAAAACCTAACTCCCTCGCAGCAAGTTTGCCCTGGAGCATTCACTAAAACACGGGAAGTTAAAGAAATGCAGCAGATTACCTCACCCTAAAATGAACTTTTATTTCAAAAGATGTGAAGTTACAATCTTAGACTCTGAGGAGCCAGAGTAATTTTATGGATGAGATCCCACCAATAAAATCCTGTCTCTACCTACATTTCAGTAATCAATTGTAGCAAGGAAACAGTGAATATGAAAATAACATAATTAGAGTAAATGCACTATGCTTTGGAGCGAAAATAGAGGGTTTTTAGTGTCCACAGAAAAAGGAAGGCATTGAATAATAACATTTCTACATGAGTCAAGGGGTGAGCTGATCAGACCTCGTATGTAGCTGATGGAAGCTATTCATTTCTCAAGTACTATAGAGAAGCAAATCTGGATATCTGGACAAGGACATCCCAAAACAGCCTCTCCACTTTACACTTGAGGCTTGTCACCATATCAGAGGGATTCAGATGAATATTTCATGTGACAGGTTTAAGTAGAAACATTTGAAGGAGATGCCTAGGGCAGCAGAACTAAATTGTAATTACATTCTCCACTATTGCAAGAGGATCTGACACAGATCTGACTTCTTTGTATGATGAAACTGTACATGTGTAATCAGTGAAACAGTGTTCAGGGCACAAACCATGTAAGTTTCCGGTCATAGCTAATAAACACTTTCAGAAATCAGAATACCGTGATACTGAGGTTATTCTCTCAGACATGATATTTATATCTATAGTGTTGATAATTCACAGTTTTTGCATAAAATGAAGTAAGATAAAATTTAATATGCTAACCTTACTATTATCCAGTTAGTGGAAGTTAAGATGAAATGCAGATTTATTTACTTTGAGTTGATAACATTTGAAATGTGATGATGAATGTTATTTATCTTTTTTTTTCTTTAAAAATGTTTCAGAAATTATCTGAGATACGTGGATAATGATGAGAGGTTGCTAGTTTGATTTCTATCCTTTTGAAATTAAGAGTGGCTATTTTCCCATAAGTAAACCCATGGTTATCACCAGTAATGCTCTCTTTGTTCTTTTTAAATTTTTACACTGGGAGTATAATACAATAGTCATTAAAAGGGAAAAAGAAATTTGAAATAGAAAATAATCAGAGGTCCTTAAGACTGGGGAAAGAGATTAGCATGTGTTGTTTTAAAAGGGAAGCAATTGGGGGAAAAAATTGTTTTAGAGAAAGAACCTGAAAAATTTAGTCAGACTTTTGTTTACAAACTGTTTGTTATGCCTTGTAGTCCCATGGTGAAGCATAAGAAAAATAATGTATCACATCTTAAAAATCAAACACCACAGTAGAGAGCAATACTATAAGAGACAGTACATGGATTTCTTTCCAAGAGCCCACTGCCTAATTTAAATGTCTTATGATTGGCCAATCATTTTCATTCCCAAGCCAAAATGATTGGAAACAAGCTTCCTCCAACTCCCCAATTTAGTTGTTAACTGAGCCAATCACAGAAAAGATCAGTTTTGAACCTACAGAATAAATAGGTTTATACACTTAAAGAAACGTGGTTCTCTAGCTGCCCTTTGTTAGATTAGAATACAGATGCCTTCTTTCATTCCTCAAGGAAGTTATTTGTTTTGCCTTCTGAAACATAAAATGAGCTATAAAGAGCTTTACAATAAATTAAAATGTCCTGAAAATCATTCCAATAGTGAGAGATATTTTTATTCATTAACCAAGGAGCTAGTCATCCTGTGAAGGAAGCTATGTATGTTAGGTTAAAAAGCATTGTTCAGAAAGGAGCTTTGGGATTCTGACCTTCTTTGTTCCGTGTATTATACAAAAAGAGAGCTTGAAATCACCTGGAAATAATTTTTTAAACATTTAAACTGAGCCCCTGATATCAATTTTCTCCTTACATTTATATTAAGAATCTAATAAAATACAGATTAAATAAAGCCAAAGGATCCATATAAGCTCTTGCTTGTTATGTAAGAGTCCAGAACCTTATGTAATATGCATTTTCTTACCAATTCTTCAAATTTTGAATGCTTTGTGTGATACTAAGGAACACTGATTAATGGGGTTTTAAATGTTTTTAAAAGCTATTTGAATATGTTCAGAGTATTTGAGCAACTTTTGTCAGTAGTTTGGTGACATCTAGTGGAAATAGTGATTTGCAGCCTAAAGTACTGAGTTAAATTCAACTCCTATACCAAAAGGGAATTGTTTAGGACTAAGAACATAGGTAAACAATTGAAGACATTCCCCTACCTTCTATTCTAAGTAACAAGAGTGAGCAAGTTTAGATAGTCCTTCTGAAGAAAAATAACTTGACATCCATGTCAATTACTATTAAAAATATTTTTCTGATTATAAAACACATGGTTCTTGTAAAGAATTTGGAATAGAAACATGCAAGAACACAAACATTTTCCACCTATGAACACTGTTGATATTGTATGGCCTTTCTTCCAGGCCTACATATTTTAGTTGATGTTGTTTTTTACTAAATTTGGATATTCTGAATATATACAATGTTATATCCTAATTTTCTTCATATCCTATGATCATTTTTGCATGTTATCAGGCATAAAAATAATTTTAATTTTGAGAAGCAGAGAACTATAATATTATTTATTTTCAGAATATGGTACTACATGAGGATCCAAGAATGATGTTAAAACATGATTCCAACAAAGTTTTTTTTATTAGCACAGTTTTTTAAAAGACCATGCTATTCATAGCAATGTTAAATGTGTATTTTACATCAACAAAATTTTATTAAGGACTTATCACTTTCCCAGATCCTAAAGGCGTCAAAAATGAATGAGATTTTTACCTGTGACGCACAAGTAGTCCACTAGGGAAGCATGAAGGATTTTTTTAAAATAATAGTACTGTAATCAATATAGAGAACTATAACAAAGGAGGAGTTACGCTCTTTAGGGGAAAAGGAAAATGGAAAAATCCTCAAAGGAGAGAGACAGGACTCTGAAGACTGAATAAAGAGGGAGGGTGTTTCGTACAGAAGAAAGCCGGACAAAGGCAAGAAGCATGGAATGGCTTTAGTGTAGGTTGGTATCCCTGGAGAAAAGTCATAATAATGTGACTAGAGAGGCTGGATGGCTAAGGACATTTATTGTGGAGGTGATGGAAACCCGCTAAAACTTCTTTTTCAAGGACAGTAACATGATTACATTAGCATTTTATAAAATCATGCGACTAAAGTGTGGAAAATGAATAGGAGAGGAAGAGACCAACCATTAGACTGTCACAGCAATTCAGGAAGAAGATGGTGAGGCCTAAACCAAGCCAAAGCAGTGAGTTTAGACAGAAAACAGAGCTGAAGGCTGTTGAAGAGGGGACAAACCTCCAAATTGAAATATGCGGGATGATGGAGTCACACGTGCCAAGAATGACCCTAAATTTTGCTTTTGGTGCCTGATATCTAGAACAGCACTCAGCTGATTACTAATTATGTGGAAATGTTTGGAATGTTTATATCGTGTTCTGTAAACACAGTTTAATATTGGACAAATCCTAATTATCTTAACATAGCATGATATATAACAGGGAAAGAGATATGCACACCTTATAAGGCTGGTTCTGGTTATTGGATAGGTTTTCCTTAGCCTATAGTTCAATGAAAAAGAAAATATGTCACAT
This sequence comes from Rhinolophus hipposideros, assembly GCF_964194185.1. Classification (NCBI taxonomy): domain Eukaryota; kingdom Metazoa; phylum Chordata; class Mammalia; order Chiroptera; family Rhinolophidae; genus Rhinolophus; species Rhinolophus hipposideros. The sequence goes on along the minus strand of NC_138051.1, from coordinate 22,563,939 downwards.
CCTCACCACCCCAATGATTTTTTGAAAATGCCTCCACTGTAGGCACTAAGTGGTTGACTCTCTAACTGGCCGCAGGGGGTGAGAGGAGTGCTAAAGAGGTTAGAGACCTAACCAAAGAGAGTCCAAAGAAAACTAATTTCATCTATCTCAGAAATTTGTCTATATAGAGTGTCATGAGAAAGAGGAAAAGACCTGCGGTATATTTTTTATTGAGAAGACGTTTCTAAAATGTAGAGATCAAAATTATATCATTCAAAGACTGTGTCTATGTGTCTCTGGGCATATGCTTCCCTATGTACAAAGTCAAGTGGAGAGAGAGCTTGTACAGTATGTCATCTGGAGACCTGGATTCCCTGACTAGTGGTTGTCTAATGCACTAAGTCACCAAGAACTATGTGTTGTGCCCCCACAGTGTGCTCAGCTCAACTGCTGCCAGACAGCAGACAGTTCCTGCTTCCACTGATAGAGTGGAAGCACCTTGGCTAAGTGCTTTACGAACATTATCCAGTTTAATCCTTTCAACAGCCAAGGAGTTTAACCCTGTGGTGCTTTGAGAGGGTAAGCCATTTGCATAGGGTCACTCATCCAGTAAGTGGAGAAGCTGGGATTCAAACCTCCGTCTCCTCCAACTCCAGAGCCATGCCTTTAACCATTATGCTATCCTAGGTCAGCACTGTTCATTCATTTAAAAAAAAAAAAAAAACAAGATCAAATTCTCTTAAATTTTCTTGTTATTTAATGCTTCAGGAACATGGAGAACTGCACATGCCACTAGCTAAATTCTGAATATCAACATAGAGTTCATTTCATTCTCATTTTAGACTTGTGGCTCCACAGCTGACTTTGCAGTGTGCTCTTATGTTGTTTCAGAGCATACAGAGCTGGTGTGTGCCAGACAGGTGAAAACCAGTTGCTATGGCAATTGCCTGTTATTAATGACAAACGGTAATTACTGCTGCACATTTCTGTTTAGCCAGAAAATCTGACTTGCCCCCTCCCCACAAGGGGCATAACCCTTTATATCTTCACAACGGCCTTGTGTTAGCTCTTCTGGACCACCCCACTTTGCTGCGAAGAGCTAAGTAAAGCCTGACTTCTTAAAGATTTAGAAGAAGGAGGAGATGAATCACAGAAAGAAAAAAGTTCACATTTCCCTCCTACACAGGCTGTCTAAACTTTTTTTTGCCATAATTAAAATGTGAAGGAAATAACCCCAAGTATTGGACATTCGTGGACCAAGTTCAATGGCTGTTTGGCCATGTGTGGTTAATTACTAGATGCTAAGACTGAAAGATCAAATAATATTTTTAAACTGACAGAGAACTATAAAAAAGATGAAGATGTTCCAGAAAAAGTGACTGAAAAATCTATGTACTCAGTATTATTTACAAATCTTTCTAAGTCAGCTAACAGTCCTTTCGATGGAGAACTGTTTAGTATGTCAGGAGTAATGTAAAGTGAAAAACTTTATTAGTTACCTTTAAATTCAGTATTCTATATGAGCTTTAGTCGATATGAGCTACAATTTCTATCCATAGTACATTGTAGACTATGGTAGGTAAATATTGTCATAAGTAAAAGCCCAGAAACAGGAAATCAAAATAAAAACCAAACACCAATTTACTCTCCCATTTCTTCCACCCCAAACCTGGGGTCCAAATTCTTCTCTCCCTTTAGTTTTTTTTTTTTTGTTTTCTGGTTTTTTAAATACGGCTCATAATTGCTTGACACACCAATGATGAATCCACAGGAATTTTTCTCAAAAACAGGAAGTCTAGTGATTACACTCTAGCCTAAGGCCTATTTCATAATTACCTTTTCTCTTTTTAAATCCAGCTCTCACTTACATTTAATACCCATCCTACAGACAAGTGGATGAGCTTTTGATCCAAAATAATGGACCACTCGCTACAAGAAGATTTGCTATACCTTGGAGACCAATGTGCTAAGATATCTGGAATCCTAGCCCCAGAGTTTGGTCTATTTACTAGGGTTGTTTCACTCAGACACTTTTAGGGTAGATGGAACAGACGGAGTTTGGGTGGGGCTAGCCTTTCCCATACAGTCTGTGTGACACAGGTGGGAAGCGGGGAGCGTTCCCCAGTATTTGTAATCTTCAAAACTGTGACTGTGAGCATCATAGGGATTCTAGCACCCTGGAGCCTACAGCATAATAACCAAGCTCTTAACCCAGGATCAAATATCTCTTTTGATCCACACAGGATGACTCATTTTGAGAGCCTGCAACTGACATAAAGAAGATTGGGGGTTACATACAAAAAGCCTTATTCGACTCACCTGTGGCATTTCTGTTCCATGTAATGGCAAATTAAGGGCAGGAAATCTGGGGGAGAAAGAAAATTGAGAGGAGAATGGATGTGAAAAAGGAAAAGGGAATCAATCAGGTTTGACTTGTTTTTAGCATGTAGGCATCTTCTTGTTCAATCAGGCTGTATCTGCCCTAAAAAATGATTAGCTGATATCCAATAGGAAGGGGAGTTTCACCTGTTTTGTTCTCTGATATATCTCAAACTTCCTGACCAGTGCCTGGCACATGGTAAACTCTCAATAAATATTTGTTGAATATGTGAATAAAGCCATTTAACTCCATTTTCTGCCATTTTAATTCTTAAATCTGTCAATCTTTTTGTCGTGCGGGGTGTCAGGCGGGGCGTCCGGCGGGGTCTCGGGTCCCACTCCCCACATAAGAACGCAGGGCATGGTGAGGCCAAAAGGGAACACCCATGGAGCCATAAGTAGGGGAATCATACCAATATATTCTCGCTGGCGGCTGGGCTGGAGACACAGGAAGCAGGATCTACATAATCTGCCTAACAGCAGTCCACACTTGCCAGCCACCATCTTCTTGCTAGCCCCCATTTCTTCTGCTAGTGTAGCCACAGCCGTTATATTAGTGGCCAATGGCTTACGGGTTACAGCTGACGGCCAACTAGCCACAGCTGCTGGCCATCTGATCACAGTTGATGGCCATTTACTACCCGAGCCAGCACCTTTCTATGTGAGGCCGAGAGCCTGGAAACTGCTTTTTGGGGCTTTATTCCCACACTTTGTTTAAATTAGAATAACCAGCATGGCCTATCAGGGTATAAATTAGTACCTGGACCGTAGCAACATTAAAGAGTAGCAAATCCAAATAAAATCAGGCTGAAATTTTAAGATATGGCCCTGATTGTCTTATCTACTTCCAAGAAAGATTTAAGGCTGAAATTAGTGATTTCATTCTAGCAATTTACTTTGTTAGTTGAGGCAAAAGGCACAGGTTCTATTTATCAAGGCTTCCCCTAACAGGGAATGCTCTCTGGAACCAAGCAAGGGTCACTCAGGAGTTCCCCATCAATTGGTAAGAAAGTCAGTGGGAAGAGAAAGCTACAAAACATCCTCTCATCCGAACTCTGCATCTACAGACCTCTAGAGGGCCCCCAGCAACTTGGGACAAACTGGACACAGTAATTGCTTCTTTTGCCCTTACTCCTCCCTGCTTTTTTGCTCACTGACAGCAGGCTAGCTTTGTCAAAGAGGAAAATCATATGAATATTTGTGTTTCTTAATACGCTTCCTCTCCCTCAACCTGGGCAAGTTTTTTCCTGACCTCCAGGAAACATTTGGCAATATCTAGAGATACAAGGTCGGACATTTAAGTTAGTGAGCTCATCCTAGAAAAACTGCTACATACCTCATCGCTGAAAAGTGCTACATACCTCATTGCTGAGTCATCTTCGAAGTACTCCCCTTGGGAAGCTATGCACTGATGCCAGCACCTAGTCCACCCTTCAAAGCAATTTGGAAACTCTTTTTCTGGAATGGCCATCAGAGCTATTATAGTATTATCCTTGATGTCCTGAATGTCATCAAAATGTCTTCCTTTCAATATTTGCTTTACCTTTGGGTAAAGAAAGAAGTCACTGAGGGCTAGGTCAGGTGAGTAGGGAGGGTGTTCCAATACAGTTATTTGTTTACTGGCTAAAAACTCCCTCACAGACAGTGCCGTGTGAGCTGGTGCATTGTCCTGATGCAAGAGTCATGAATTGTTGGCGAAAAGTTCAGATCGTCTAATTTTTTCATGCAGCCTTTTCAGCATGTCCAAATAGTAAACTTGGTTAACTATTTGTCCAGTTGTTACAAATTCATAACGATAACCCCTCTGATAACAGAAAAATTAGCAACATCGTTGCAAAGATTTTCGGGAGTTTAATTGTCCGACCTCGTATTTTTGGTTGTGCTAAGTGTGTGGTGGGGGCAGGGAATGCTTCTAGCATCTAGTGGATAGAGGCCAGGGATGTTACTAAATATCCTACAATGCACAGGGCAGCACCCCACTACAAAGAATTGTCTGACCCAATATGTCAATAGTACTGAAGCTAAGAAACCATGTTCTCCTTTGTGTGGCACTTACAGTGTGCCAGGTGCTAATGCCGAATGCTTCTTATGCCCAGTTTCATTTCATCTTCACAAGAATCTCTGAAGTAGACCTTATCACCTTCATTTTACAGATAAAGACATTAGAGGCTGACAGATTTTTGGTAACTTGTCCCAAGGACACACAGACCCCTAAGTGGCAGAGCCTATCTCTAAGCCCACATCATCCTGACTCAGAAAGAATGTGCTGCTGCCTCACACAAGTTCCACCAAGATGAGTTCAAATGCCCAGCCTTCCTTTTACAGATCAGTACATTAGCCACAGACACCCAGAAAGTAGCTCCAGCCAGGGGCATGTTGAGATACTTTTATTCCTATTTTAA